>NC_045545.1:90380712-90716213 GCF_009769535.1 Thamnophis elegans | reverse complement strand
GAGTTTGGAAGATATCAACCTGGCAGCTCTCCAAGCCTGATAAAGGTCTGTAGTTGTGAAATCTCATGAAAGACTGTTGGCCGGGACTTTGCTGGAGAGGAATTCACTTTAAACTAAATAAAAGGGGTTTTATCGGGATGAGGAGTCGCCTTCGTGCTTTTGAAAGGCCTAGGACAGAACAGCAGTTTAGTTCGGATATATACATGTACATGGTGAGAAAAACGAGTCTTTACCAACGGATGGCATAGGGAAGAAAGCTGTTACAGAATCTGTGCTCGGGGTGGGGAAAAAAATGAAACTTTTGACTTTGGGTCTTACCAATTACATAGGTTTGTTGTTATAGAAGTGGCTAGTTTATACTATTATGGGAATAAAAAGTTGAGGTTTGATGTTATTATTTTAATCTACGGCACCAAAGGAAGTCGGAAGTCAAAGCCTCCCCCCCACTTTTTTCCAACACTTTTGAATGTTGAATGTTGATTTTATTTATATGCCGCCCTTTCCCCCCCGAAGGGGACTCAGGGCGGCTCACAACTCAAACCAGGGAAAGCGGGATACAGACAAAATTAAAAACGACACAAAACAATGTATGGTTTAAAACACACAGCAGTCATACCATTCGAGACGGGGGCAACGGCTCTTTAGCCCCAGGCCTGTCGGAACAGCCAGGTTTTAAGGGCTTTGCGGAAGGCCTGGAGGGTGGTGAGGGTTCGAATCTCCACGGGGAGTTCTTTCCAGAGGGTCGGAGCAGCCACAGAGAAGGCTCTCCTCCGGGTAGTCGCCAGTCGACACTGGCCGGCGGATGGAATTCGGAGGAGGTCTAATCTGTGGGATCTAATCGGTCTATTGGAGGTAATTGGCAGCAGGCGGTCTGCAGGCGGTCTCTCAATAGCAATAGCAATAGCAGTTAGACTTATATACCGCTTCATAGGGCTTTCAGCCCTCTCTAAGCGGTTTACAGAGTCAGCATATTGCCCCCAACAACAATCCGGGTCCTCATTTTACCCACTTCGGAAGGATGGAAGGCTGAGTCAACCCTGAGCCGGTGAGATTTGAACAGCCGAACTGCAGAACTGCAGTCAGCTGAAGTAGCCTGCAGTGCTGCATTTAACCACTGCGCCACCTCAGCTCAAGTACCCAGGTCCAATACCATGAAGGGCTTTATAAGTGACGACTAGCGCCTTGAAGCGTATCCGGAGACCAATAGGCAGCCAGTGCTATTTCCCTTCCCTTTCCCCCCACCCCTCTTTTTCCCACTATCTTCTTTTGATTTTTCCGCACCTTAGAGTATTAATACATAAATAACTAAAAACTTTGGAAGAAACAAAAAATAAAGCCATGCTCTCGAGCAGGGGTCTCCAACCTTGGCAACTTTTAAGACTTGTGGACTTCAACTCCCAGAGTTCCTCAGCCAGCAACTCTGGGAGTTGAAGTCCACAAGTCTTAAAAGTTGCCACGGTTGGAGACCCCTGCTCTAGAGCATGGCTTTCTCAACCACCTCGCCTTGAAGCTTTGTGGACTTTAATTCTGGGAGTTTAAGTCCACCCGGCTTAAAGATGCTGAGTGTGGGAAATGACAGCTGTAGAGTTTTCTGTCAACTCATGGATCGTTGAAACGCTCTTCCAATCAGCATTGGAGCAAGACCTTCTTATCTCATAAAGCGGAGAGCCTTGTAAAATCATTGAGCTAGCTACTTTGCTGGAGATTGTATGGGGACAACTCCACATTGGCCTGGAGATTACAACATATGAAGAACGGTTGCAGGATTTGAGTTTGCTTAGTCTAGAGAAAAGAAGGACTAAGGGGTGACATGATAGCGGTATTCCGGTATTTGAGAGGCTGCCACAAAGAGGAGGGGATCTATTCCAAAGCACCAGAAGGGCAGGACGAGAAACAATGGATGGAAAGTAATCAGAGAATGAAGCATCCTGGAATTAAGGAGAAACTTCCTATCAGTGAGGACAATTAACCAGTGGAACTGAAGTTGCCTTCAGATGTTGTGGGTGCTTCATCACTCTAGGTTTTTAAGAAGAGACTGGACAGTCACTTGCCTGAAATGGTATAGGGTCTCCTGCTTGAACAGGGGGCTGGACTAGAAGACCTCCAAGGTCCCTTCCTGCTCTATTCTGATTGATAAGGTTAAATGATTGATTGGCTCTCTTGCTGCTTTTTCCAATAAACTTCCACAAGTAAAACTGTCACAATTACAGTGTCGACTGCACTGGAAGATTGGTAACAGAACTCAACAATGATTGCTCCGAGCCAGGAAAAACATCATAAAATTAGGTTTTATGTCTTTAGGCTCAATGCTGGCAACAGTACGAGGTCTGGAGACAATGAGGGAGCCATTGTCTAAGCCCGTCTGGGTCAGGAGCTTCAGGGCACCTGATTTGCACACCGTCACCACAACACAGACACAATGTTGGCCTAATTCATGACCACAGCACCACTAATGTCTTGTCATCCAAGTTTTCTCCAGCAAAGCAATCTCTTGGCAGCAAAAGTCACACTGTCCAGCAATTCAAACTAAACTAAACTAAACTAGTAAAATAAAGTAAAATAAAGTAAAATAAAGTAAAAAATAAAGTGAAATAATAAAATAAAATAAATAATAAAATAAAATAAGAAAAATAAAGTAAAATAAAAGGAAAGGAAATGGAAACAAAACAAAACACATGGAGTTATCCACTTTGCTTAGTGACCATTTACCTAGTTACAATGCAGAGGTGGGTTCCTACCAGTTCGCACCTATTCGGTAGAATCGGTTTGTCAAATCTACCGAACCGGTTAGAAGAGGTTCCACCAGTGGACCCGGAAAGCAGGCCACACATACAGAAGAGGTTCCAAAAATTTTTGAAACCCACCACTGGTGGGTGTGTAATGTCCCGCAGTTATCTACACATTAATAATGATCTAGTAATATTTTCTTATATATTTTAGGGACCTTTCCTTACATAATTGGTGTTTTCTTTCATACTTTTGGATTTCTAATTTCTGTTTCCGTTAGTTGGCAATTGCTAAAACCAATCCCACGTGAAAAAGTATTCAAAGCCTTCTTGATTTTAATTGTCAATTTATTTATTCCTGCACATTGTAATATTTATTCATTTACATATCTCTGTTTTTCCACTGTTGTGCAAACATGATTCCAGCAGCTGCTAACATGTGTAAAATTAAATATATATTATATTCCCTTTCAAATAGCCAACAAAATATTTCTGGTTTTAATTCCATATCTTGCTTTACGATTGCTTCTAAAACTTCTGAATAGCTACTTGGACCGACCTAAGTACTAATTCATAATTTCATATCCGGTCACCTGGGTGGCAAGCCACTCCCATCCAGTCACATGGGCAGCAAGCCACTCCCATCCAGTCACATGGGTGGCAAGCCACTCCCACAAACGAGGCCACACCCATAGAGTAGGTTCCAACAATTTTTGAAACCCACCACTGTTACAATGGCACTTGGGAAAGGGACTTATGACCATTTTTCACACCTGTGACCATTGCAGCATCCCCCTGGTCACATGATCAAAATTCAGGCGCTTGGCAACTGACTCATATTTATGACAGTTGCAGTGTCCTGGGGTCACGTGATCCCCTTTTGCGAAAACAAGCTCAATGGGGAAACCAGATTCATTTAACAACTGCCTTCCTACTCTAACAACTGCAGTGATTCACTTAACAACCATGGCAAGAAAGTTCGTTAAATGGGGCAAAATTCACCGAACAAATGTCTCATTTAGCAACAGAAATTTTTTTGGGGGGTCAATTGTGGTTCGTAAGTCGAGGACTGCCTGTAAACTGCCACGCACAACCAGGCACCACATAAATACCATGCATAGAGTAGCCGAACGCACAGATTTCCGTAGAGAGTATCGGGTTCCGGTAATTCACAGAAAGAAAGCAAAGGAACCCCTTGCCTCCAGGAGTTGTGAATGCCCCAACACTGGAAGTCTTTAAGAAGATGTTGGATAGCCATTTGTCTGAAATGGTATAGGGTTTCCTGTCTAGGCAGGGGGTTGGACTAGAAGACCTCCAAGGTCCCTTCCAACTCTGCTATTGTATTATTGTATTATTGTATTACACAGTCCTGGTTTGCAACTGTTTGTTGTGAATAACTCCGGTATGAACTGACAATCATCATGTGAAAATAAAGTCAGGGCTAACCGCCCAGTGCCAACCACCCACGTGTGTACCCCACCCCATCACCCGGAAACTATCAGGCTTCAAATGGCTAAGCACATCCAGGACGCAGGCTCCCCACCCCCCACCCCACTTCTCAGCTCTGCAGCCACTTTCCGCTGTGCAGCTGGAGAGTTAGCAGCGGCAGCCGGGTTTGGTCGGGTCTGGCCTGTCCTCGCCCATCCAGCTGGCATCCTTGCATGGTTCCATTGGTCCGAGCGGTATGGTACTTGGTAGCAGGGGTGAAATCTGGCAGGTTCTGACAGGTTCTGGAGAACTGGTAGCGGAAATTTTGAGTAGTTCACAGAACTGGCAAATCTGGCTGGCCCCAGAGTGGGGTGGGAATGGAGATTTTGCAATATCTTTTCCTGCCACACCCACCAAGCCACACCCACCAAGTCACACCCACCAAGCCATACCACGCCCACCAAGCCACACCCACAGAACCAGTAGTAAAAAAAATTGAATTTCACCACTGCTTGGTAGGCATGGCTTGGTCGCGCGATTCTCCTTCCCCCGCCACAATGCCCCCCACCAGAATTCCCCCACCGGAATTTTTTTACTACCGGTTCTGTGACGGGGCTTGATGACTTGGTGGACATGGGTTGGTGGGCATGGCAGGGGAAGGATACTGTAAAATCCCCATTCCCTCCCCACTCCAGGGGAAGGATACTGCAAAATCCCCATTCCCTCCCGATCAGCTGGGATTCAGGAGGCAGAGAATAGATGGGGACGGGGCCAGTCAGAGGTGGTATTTACCAGTTCTCTGAGCTACTCAAAATTTCCGCTACCGGTTCCCCAGAACTGGTCAGAACCTGCTGAATACCACCTCTGATCCCAAAGTTCAGAAGACTAAACCTCTAGTTCTGGTGACTGACCCATTCTTCAACATTATCCTGGGACACATTTATTATCCTTCATTCGTGATCATGTTTTGTCTTTTACATAGACCTTTGCAATTGGAGTTGATTCCCAAACAATTAGAAACAGGCATATAGTAATAAAATTAAAGCAACGATCAATAAAATAATGTAATATAACAAACAAAGTAGTAGTCACAGAAGTAACTGTGGCACCAGAAACAGTTAATAGCTGCAACAATTAAATTTCAAAGGTCCTCTGAAAAGTTCTGTCAAATCTGGAAGCCATCTTTTGCATTGGGCCTTCAGGCCTGCCACATTCAATGCTGTGGGAATATAGGAGGAGGGATTAGATGGCGTATGGGAGATATGTAGTCAAAATAACATTCCTTTCTCAGAGAGTCAAGGACATCTTGCCCTGCACCTGGAGGGGTGTGATTGCGAGGCACCTCCAGTTGGGACGGTGCCTGATTGGATCATGTGATGGACATGTGGGTTCTGGGCAGGAGCTTGGACTTTCTTTTGGGTGGGGAAAACCTGGAAGCTTTAAGATTTGGGTTTTCCCAGATGTGCCAATACAACATCTCTAATAAAATAGAACTTTGATGAACTTCAAGCCTCGGAGTCTTCTTTCATTTGGGGGTGTTACTTGGAACCCTGACAAGTTGCATGTAGAAGGAAGCATGTTAAGTAGGAAAAACGGCCCCCCCTCTCTTTCTCCATATTACTTTTAAGGTTTCACCGACAAATGCACGCTCGACAAAAGCGTGCCGACAAAACTGTGGCGAGAAAACAGTGAGGACGAAATCACACCCACAGAAGCGCACCGATAAATGCACGCCAACGAAAACGTGCCATCAAGAAACAACGCAAAAACAACGTAATACCCTAACCCTAACCCTAACCCTAACCCTTACTTTAACCCTAATCGCGCTTCTGTGGGCGTGATTTCATCCTCGCTGTTTTCTCGCCGCGGTTTTGTCGGCGTGCTTTTGACGTGCACACATTTGACGCATCACGATTTTTAAGGGCTCTATCCTGGGTGAGGAATTCCATTAAGAATTTCTTAGCCATAACAGCATGAATGGCTTGTCAGGATGAGTCAGAGAAAACCAAAAATAGAAGGAAAGGACAAAAAGAAAGAAAGAAGATGGAAGACAGAAACAGAAGAGAAGAGAAGGAAGACAGAAGGAAGAACAAAGTCAGAAGATGGCAGAAGGGGGGGAGAAAACAGGAAAGAAATAAGAAGGGATGGCAGAAGATGGAAGAAGGTAAACAGAATATGACAAAAGAAGGAAGACAGAAGAAAAAAGAAGGCAGTCAAGATGGAAGAAAGAAGACAGAAAAGAAAAAGAGGAAGATGGGATGAAAGAAGAAATAAGGAAAACAGAAGATGGAAGAAGAAGAAAAAGAAGAGGGAAGAAGGAAGGGGAGGACAGGAGATAAAAGAAGGAAGGCAGAAGATGGAAGAAGAAAAATGGAAGTTGGAAAAAGAAGAAAAAGAAGAGGAAAGAAGGAAGACAGGAGGACAGGGGATAAAAGAAGTAAGGCAGAAGATGAAAGAAGAAAAACAGAAGAAGGAAGGCAAGATAGAAGAAAGAAAAAGAAAGAAGGAGGGAGAAGATGAAAGAAAGAAGATGCAAGGAGAAAGAAAGAAGGGAAGATGACAGTGGAAGATGGAACAAAAAAGAAAGAAGACAAGATTGGAGGAAATAAGAAGACAGAATGGAAAGAAAGAAGGTGGGATAACAAAAGACGGAAGAAGAAAGATGGCAGAAGAAAGAAGGGAAATAGAAGATGGAAGAAGAAAGAACACAGAAAGGGAAAAAAGGAAGACAGGATGACAGAAGAGTAAGACAGACAATTCCACAAGAAAGAAAAGCAAAGAAGAAATATGATAGAAAAAAGAAGATGGAAAATGGAAGAAAAAAGAAGGAAGACGGAGGATGGAAGAAGAAAGAAGGAAAACAGAAGATGGAAGAAGAAAGAACACAGAAAGGGAAGGAAAGAAGGAAGAGAGGAGAAGAGGAAGACAGAAGATTCAACAAGAAATAAGAAGAAAGAAGAAATATGATAGAAGAAAGAAGATGGAAAATGGAAGAAAAAAGAAGGAAGACGGAGGATGGAAGAAGAAAGAAGGAAAACAGAAGATGGAAGAAGAAAGAACACAAAAAGGGAAGGAAGGAAGGAAGGAAGGAAGGAAGGAAGACAGGAGAAGAGGAAGACAGAAGATTCAACAAGAAAGAAGAAGAAAGAAGAAATATGATAGAAGAAAGAAGATGGGAAATGGAAGAAAAAGAAGGAAGACAGAGGATGGAAGAAGAAAGAAGGAAAACAGAAGATGGAAGAAGAAAGAACACAAAAAGGGAAGGAAGGAAGGAAGGAAGGAAGGAAGGAAGGAAGGAAGGAAGGAAAGAAGGAAGACAGGAGAAGAGGAAGACAGAAGGTTCAACAAGAAAGAAGAAGAAAGAAGAAATATGATAGAAGAAAGAAGATGGGAAATGGAAGAAAAAGAAGGAAGACAGAGGATGGAAGAGGAAAGAAGGAAAGGAGGAAAGGAAGAAGAAAGAGCACAGAAGAAGGAAGGAAGACAGGAAGACAGAAGATAAAAGACAGAAGATGGAAAAAGAAAGAAGACAGAAGAGGAAAGAAGGAAGATGGTGGAAGAAAGAAGGACAATGAAAGAAGGAAAGTGAGGAGGCTGGACACGCAGCGTGAACATATTGCAAAATAATAAAAATACAGGACCCAAAAAACGAAGCCAAACTGAGCCCCTTCAAAGGGGAGAGGGGGAAGATTGGCACAGGGCAGCTACGCGTTCTCTCACGCTTCCCTGTCTCCAGCAAGCCTCGCCCGTTATCTTGCCTTGCACAATAAAGATTGTGAAAGAGTTCTGCAATATTTATATGGGCACTCAATTAATTATGAACACCCGACGGTCAGCAGCAAAAGCTCTCTCCTAGGATTACGTCTCTTTCCTTTTGAGGGCCGCTCTTTCCATGATGAACCTCGGTTTCACCAAAGCCTCGTAGAATGAAATGTGCATTTTTGAAAGGAAGCTAAAATTCCCAGGCAACAAGTGCAAAAGAGCCCGTAACTCTTTGTCCTCATAACAACCTGGGTCAGAGTTACGTGAGCGTTTCGATGAGCGACTGTTCAGGTGCCGACTTCTGCGTGCAGATCAGTGGTGGGTTCCGGATCCCTTTCCAACCGGTACAGTTGGAACTGGCCTGGTGGCGCCCACATGCACACACGTGCAAGGCACATGTATCTTAGCGCCTCCGCGAGCCTCCGCAATGCTCTAGCTGCTCAGCGGAGTGTCGCGGAGACGCTGTACGCGCCGTGTCCAGAAGACTTAAAAGACTGGTAAGGAGCTCAGGCAAGTGGGTGGGCCCTCCGGAGCACCATACTGGAATGGTATCCAGTGCTCCGGGCTGGCTCTGGTACGCCTGTACCGGGGCGTACCGCCTTCAACCCACCACTGGTGCAGATAGTCCTCAACTTGCAACTATTCGTTTAGTCCAGGGATGGACTTCAAAAATTGCAGCAACGGGTTCTCTGCTTGGTTGCTGAGTGGGTGTGGCCATGGTGGGCGTGGCCTAGCCAGCCTCCTGCACTACGGGAGGGCGCGGGGGACAATTTTTGCCTCAACGGGCATGTTTTGGCAAAAAAAACAACCATTGCCAATTGAAATCAGATAACTCTGAGATGCTACAATCGGTCAGGAATGCGAGCTGGTTTCCGAGCATCTACAATATGAAATGTGACCACAGGAAAGGGAGGTGGTCATAACTTGGAGACCTGGAGAACAGGTCATAAATAATTTTTGGGGGGAGTTTGTCATAACTTCGAAGTGTTGCAGAACAACCTGTCATTAAGCGAGACCTACCTTTACAGGTAGTCCTTGACTTACGACCACCATTGAGCCCTAAATTCATGCCGCTAAGTAAAACATTTGTTTAGTGAGTTTCGTCCCATTTTGCGACTTTTCATGCCACAGTTGTTAACTGAAGCACCGCAGGTGTTAAGTTAGTAATACAATTGTTAAGTGAATTATGCCAGCTGTTAAATTAGTCACACGGTTGTTAAGTGAATCTGGCTTCCCCGTTGACTTTGCTTGTCAGGAAGTCACAAAAGTGGATTCTGGACGAATGTATCTTGTTTTTTTATGTACATTGAAAGCCTATGCACCGGGGGGAGGGGGGGTTCCTGCCAGTTCTAACCTCTTCTATAGAAGAGGTTCCACAAATCTACAGTGCCGTTTAGAACCGATTCATGCTCTCACCCCCCGCCCATCCACACATCATCAAGATGAAGAGCGAGAGGAGGAATTCTGGGAGTTGAAGTCCACACGTCTTAAAGCTGTCAAGTTTGAACACCACTGGGTTTTTTTTTTTGTAAAGGTTTAGGGGTGCAAGGGACTTGTAACTTGACAGCTTTAAGACTTGCACACTTCAGTGCCAGAGTTTCTGAGCCAACATGACTGGAGGAGGAATTCTGGGAGTTGAACTCCACAAGTCTTAAAGCTGTGAAGTTTGAACACCCCTGGGGTTTTATTTCTAAAGGGTTAGGGGTGCAAGGGTCTTGTAACTTGACAGCTTTAAGACTTGCGTGCTTCAAATGCCAGAGTTTCTGAGCCAACATTTTGGTTGCTAAGCAAGAGCGTTGTTAAGTGAGTTTCACCACATTTTACAAGTTGGTCACGCCCACCCAGTCACATGGCTGGCAAGCCACTCCCACCCGGTCACATGGCTGGCAAAGCCACTCCCACAAAGCAGGCCACACCTAAGGAAGAGGTTCTAAAAGATTTTGAAACCCACCACTGCTATGCACTAAAGACAAATTCCTTGTGTGTCCAACCACACTTGGCCAATAAAGAATTCTATTCTATTCTATTCTATTCCATTCCATTCTATTCTATTCTATTCTATTCTAAATCCACCCTGGATTTTAGTTTTTCATCAATGATACCATAGCTATCCTTGCCTGGTTAAATAAAATAAATAATATAAAATATGTGTCCTACCTCTGATCCTGAATTAGGGGGAAATTGAGTTGCAAGGTGATAAATTAGATTCTCTGGCCCTGCGGTAGTCTCGCTGCAAAAGACTAATGAGGCTACACTTAAGCAAATTATTAAGTCAGAGGCATTTAGGATTTATCCATGGGAATTTCACACTTTATATTCTCAATACTGAAAGGGTTCCTTCCTTACAAGGTCTGTAGCCTTTCAGTGCGCAAAATGAATCAAACTCGATGAAATTACATTACCAACGGTTTCTACAGCATTAGACTAAAATCTAATCTTCTAGACACAATGACAGAAACTCAACAATTAATTCATGGATTATTATAACCCCAAGCAATCCTTCATACATATTTGGCATTTGAATCAGTCTACTTTTAAATGCCAGCTCCAAAGAAGAACCATTAAAGTTGAAAGGCATTAGAGTTAGAAGAATCAACTTCCTGCTCAGTGTAGAAATCTAACATAAGCTACCCCTGAGAGGTTCTATCATCTTTAGGACATAAATAATAATAGGGTTGGAAGGGACCTTAGAGGTCTTCTAGTCCAACCCTGTGCTCAAGCAGGAGAACCTACACTATTCTGGACAAATGTCCAGTCTCTTCTTGAAAACCTCCAGTGATGGAGCTCTCACAACTTCTGAAGGCGAGCCGTTCTACTGATTGTTTTGACTGTCAGGAAATTTCTCCTTTATTCTAGGTTGGATTTTTCTTTAACAATCTTCCATCCATTACCTCTTTTCATACCCTTTGATGCTTTGGATAACATGTTGACACACACCCACACCCTCTCCTTCTCCATGATAGCCCCTTTGCTTAAAAGAGAGACAGCCATCCTTCTTAATAACTTGTTCCTTTGGAGAACTGCTTCAAAGATGATTAGGGGACTAGAGGCTAAAACATAGAATAGAATAGATAGAATAGAATTGGACACACAAGGAATTTGTCTTTGGTGCATAGGCTCTCAAGTGTACATAAAGAAAAAAAATAAAATATATTCATCAAGAATCATAAAGTACAGCACTTAATGATAGTCATAGAATACAAGTAAGCAATCAGGAAACAATTTCAATATAAATCAGTGTAGGAGTTGAGACAGTTTATGTCCAGGATGCAAGAGGTTTGTAAATATTTTCACAGCCCTCTTTTTGATTCGTGCAATGTACAGGTCCTCAATGGAAGGCAGGTTGGCAGTAATTGTCTTTTCTGCAGTTCTGATTATCCTCTGAAGTCTGTGTCTGTCTTGTTGGGTTGCAGAACCAAACCAGACAGTTATAGAGGTGCAGATGACCGACTCAATAATTCCTTTTTAGAGGAATGTACAATGAACAGTTGCGGGAACTGGGCATGGCTAGTCTAGTGAAGAGAAGGACCAGGGGAGACATGTTAGCAGTCTTCCAATATATATTTGAGGGGTTTCCACAAAGAGGAGGGGAATAAGCTATTCTCCAAAGCACCCGAAGGCTAGACAAGGAATAATGGATGCAAACTGAACAAGGAGAGATTCAACCTGGAAATAAGGAGAAATTTTCTGACAGTGAGAACAATCAACCCATGGAAGTTGCCTTCAGAAGTTGTAGGAGCTTCCTCCCTGGAAGCTTTCAAGAAGAGACTGGACTGCCATTGGTCAGAAATGATGTAGGGTCTCCTGCTTGGGCGAGGGGTTGGACTAGATTACCTACAAGATCCCTTCCATCTCTGTTAATCTGTCAATGTGTTTAAATGTTGACATTCAGATGGAATTCAACTGCAACTTAAACTTTTGATTCTATTGAATCATCTTGTTATATCTCTAAAATTTGGGTTAGTTTCCAAGACATGAGGAATTCTATTGCTGTCTTTTAACAACCACCACAACCACAACTCAAGGGCCAGAGTTTTATATTATGTAGCTCAGGGATAGTCAACCTTTTTATATCTACCGCCCACTTTGTATCTCTGTTGGTAGTAAAATTTTCTAACCGCCCACCGGTTCTACAGTAATGGTGATTTCATGAAAACCTAATGAAAAATTTTAAATAATGCTATGAATTTTTTTTAAGTCAATTAAATTAAAAAAAGGAAAGTGCTTCAGTATCGGACAAAACCCCTACGGCCCACCATGAAAGCTGGAACACCCACTAGTGGGTGGTAGGGACCAGGATGACTACCACTGATGTAGCTGTTATGGAGATTCCATAAATTGACACTTAATTCCCATCATGCATTGTGAGAAAAATATGAATATGGAAGCCTAATGAACTTAAGAATAATTCTGGTCACTGGGGTACAAAAAGGTTGTTGAGACTCTACAAAGTGCAGAGAAGAGCAACAAAGATGATAAGGGATTTAGAGAGTAAATCTGTATGACTAAATCATATCTGTATGATTTACTGTATGATGAATGATTGAAGGAATCAGGTATACTAGTCTAACAAAATAATTAGGGTGAGAATCATAGTAATAGTATAGTAATCTCGTGACCCGTCAAAACCGTGCTCGACTAAGCCGCGCCCGATTAAACCGCGTCACTGACATCATCAACAGGGCGACAACAGCCAGCGCGGAGAAAGAAGGACGTTTTAAATAGCGCTTTGAAAGCAAGCCGATTCAACCTAAGGTAAGGGTTAGGTTTAGGGTTAGCTTTGGGGTTAGGTTTAGGGTTAGGTTAAGGGTTAGGGTTAGGGTTAGGTTTAGGGTTAGGTTAAAGGTTAGGTTAAGGGTTAGGGTTAGGTTTAGGGTTAGGTTAAGGGTTAGGATTAGGTTTAGGGTTAGGTTAAGGATTAGGTTTAGGGTTAGGTTTAGGATTAGGTTTAGGGGGGTTAGGTTTAGGTTTAGGGGTTAATTTTAGGTTTAGCGTTTACAGCGTGCTTCTGTCTCCGTGCTGTTGTCGCCCTGTTGATGATGTCAGCTACGCGGTTTAGTCGAGCGCAGTTTATTCGAGCGCGGTTTTGTGGTGGAACCTAGTAATCTTCCAGTATTGAGAGGATATCATAGAGAAGATGGTATCACCTATTCTCCAAAGCACCTGAAGGCAGGAGAAAAAGTAATGGGTGGACAATCACTAAAGAAAAATCCATCGTAGAACTAAGAAATATTCTGACAATGAAAACAATAAGTCAGTGGAACACCTTGTCTCTGGAAGTTTAGCAGCTCCATCACTGGAGGTTTTCAAAAAGATATTGGGTGGCCATTTGTTTGGAATGGACTATGCTGTCCTGCCTGAGCAGAGAGTTGGACTAGAAGACCTCCAAGGCCCCTTTCAATCCTATTATTCTATGTTCTATTTCATGAAACAGTGGGAAATCTGGTCTTTGAGACTATAAATGTTTCAGAAATGTGATTGAATTATACCTCTACATAATACCCCTAATTCTGCATCTGACAAGCAACTTTTAGCTTGCCAAGGAAATTATATGTGTTTATTTATTAGAAGGTTTCCGTACTACGACTCAAATAGTTTTAAGCATGAATGCCCATTCTACATGAGAACTTGAATACCCTGGGATAGAATGGGCAGCCAATAGATGACAGACAGATAGAACAGTCAAAAACACAGACAAATAGATGTTGAGATTCTCGAAAGAATGCAGAGAAGAGCAGCAAAGATGATTAGGGGACTGGAGACTAAAACATATGAGGAACGGCTGCAGGAATTGTGTATGTCTAGTTTAATGAAAAGAAGGACCAGAGGAGATATGATAGCAGTGTTCCAATATCTCAGGGGCTGCCACAAAGAAGAGGGAGTCAGGGCACATAAGGGCAGAACAAGAAGCAGTGGGTGGAAACTAATCAAGGAGAGAAGCAACCGAGAACTAAGGAGGAATTTCTTGACAATTAGAACAATTAATCAGTGGAGCCTCCAGAAGTTGTGAATGCTCCAACACTGGAAGTTTTTAAGAAGTGTTTGGACAACCATTTGTCTGAAATGGTAAAGGGTTTCCTGCCTGAAAATGGGTTGGACTAGAAGACCTCCGAGGTCCCTTGCAACCCTGTTATTCTGCTAAGAGGATTAACATGTTAATATTCGCCTTTGTCAATGGTAACTGCCCTTTCTCCTGATCTCAGGTGTTTTGTACTTGAAAGGGTTAAACTTTCCTCTCAGAGATTCAGGAATGTCCTTCAGAGGGTCGGTTCAAAGGTTCACCCACATGTATCAAAAACATACGGCCATAAACCAAAGTGCAGTGCCAACTCGGTACAGCACTGTTAATTATCATCAAGGTAGCAATAATTCTCCCAGGGGCAATAACTGGAAATTAAGGTTTATTTATGGTAGCATCCAGCCCTTCTCAACCCAGGGAGAAGCCATCAGTAGCAGTCAAGGGGACAAAGATTACCAAGAAATATAAACTGAACTCTTAATTGATGTTATAATTACTTTTACCGTATCTACAGTTGTGGCTATTTCTGCTCTACTCCTGAGAAAAGACTACAGAACACAATCGAGCCCAAAACTACAGATCACAACTGAGCCCAAAACTATAGATCACAATTGAGCCAAAAACTACAGATCACAATTGAGCCAAAAACTACAGATCACAATCGAGGCCAAAACTACAGAACACAACGGAGCCCAAAACTACAGAATACAACTGAGCCCAAAACTACAGATCACAATCGAGCCCAACACTACAGAACACAACTGAGCCCAAACTACAGAACACAATTGAGCCCAAAACTACAAATCACAATTGTGGCCAAAACTACAGAACACAATGGAGCCCAAAACTACGGATCACAACTGAGCCAAAAACTACAGATCACAATCAAGGCCAAAACTACAAATCACAATTGAGGCCAAAACTACAGAACACAAGAGCCCAAAATTACAGAACACAACTGAGCCCAAAACTACAGAACACAAGAGCCCCAAACTACAGAACACAACTGAGCCCAAAACTACAGATCACAATCGAGCCCAAAACTAAGCCCAAACTACAGAACACAATTGAGCCCAAAACTACAAATCATAATAGAGGCCAAAACTACAGATCACAATTGAGCTCAAAACTACAGATCACAACTGAGCCAAAAACTACAGATCACAATCAAGGCCAAAACTACAAATCACAATTGAGGCCAAAACTACAGAACACAAGAGCCCAAAATTACAGAACACAACTGAGCCCAAAACTACAGAACACAAGAGCCCAAAACTACAGAACACAACTGGGCCCAAAACTACAGATCACAATCGAGCCCAAAACTAAAGAACACAACTGAGCCCAAACTACAGAACACAATTGAGCCCAAAACTACAAATCACAATAGAGGCCAAAACTACAGATCACAATTGAGCTCAAAACTACAGATCACAACTGAGCCAAAAACTACAGATCACAATCAAGGCCAAAACTACAAATCACAATTGAGGCCAAAACTACAGAACACAAGAGCCCAAAATTACAGAACACAACTGAGCCCAAAACTACAGATCACAATCGAGCCCAAAACTAAAGAACACAACTGAGCCTAAACTACAGAACACAATTGAGCCCAAAACTACAAATCACAATAGAGGCCAAAACTACAGATCACAATTGAGCTCAAAACTACAGATCACAACTGAGCCAAAAACTACAGATCACAATCAAGGCCAAAACTACAAATCACAATTGAAGCCAAAACTACAAATCACAATTGAGGCCAAAACTACAGAACACAATTGAGGCCAAAACTACAGAACACAACTGAGCCCAAAACTACAGATCACAATTGAGCCCAAAACTAAAGAACACAACTGAGCCCAAACTACAGAACACAATTGAGCCCAAAACTACAAATCACAATTGAGGCCAAAACTACAGTACACGACGGAGCCCAAAACTACAGAACACAACGGAGCCCAAAACTACAGTTCACAATGAAGCCCAAAACTACAGAACACAACTGAGCCCAAAACTACAGAACACAATCGAGCCAAAAATAACTCAATTACTAAGTGAGTTGCTAAGCGGTTGCTAATTGAGGTTTGCCCCATTTTACAACCTTCTTTATCACGGGCGTTAAGCAAATCACTGCAGTTGTTAAGTGCATCATGTGGTCATTAAATGAATGGCTTTAACCGTTGACTTTGCATTTTGGGGAGCCAGCTGGGAAGGTCACCGAGGGTGATCCCATGACCCCGGGACAATGCAACCCTCACAAATACATTGCCTGTCGCCAAGGGCCCAAATTTCGATCCCGTGACTGGGGAGATGATGTGGGAGTGACCTTGGTTCCTTCATTGGACTGCTGCTTACTGTTAAACTTCTTTGTCTGAGTTGGTGAATCCTTGCTTGGAGTATTGCTTGATTCTTGGCCTTAGTGCAGGGGTGTCAAACTCAAGGCTCCCACCAAGGAGCTTAGATCTGGCCCACGAGGCCACGCTGGAAACAGCAAAGGACTGGCTAACGCTGTGCCTCTGCCAGCGAAAACGGAGCTCGGGAGGGCCCTGCACAGCAGGCCCCCGTTTTTGGCCACAGCAGCCTCCTGCAACCCTCTGCCAGTGAAAACGTGGCTGCAGCCCCCCCCCCAAGCTCCTTTTTCACTGGCAGAGGGCTAACAAAAGGAACTAAAGATAAAACAAAAGGAGAAAGGTTTCCCCTTCTGCATTTGAGCAAAAGGAGGAAAGAAGAAAGACAAAGAAAAAGAAGGAAAGAGGGGAAGGAAGAAGAAAAGAGAAGGAAGAAGGAAGGCAGTAGAAGAATAGCAATAGCAATAGCAATAGCAGTTAGATTTATATACCGCTTCATAGGGCTTTCAGCCCTCTCTAAGCGGTTTACAGAGTCAGCATATTGCCCCCAACAATCCGGGTCCTCATTTTACCCACCTCGGAAGGATGGAAGGCTGAGTCAACCTTGAGCCTGGTGAGATTTGAACAGCCGAACTGCAGAACTGCAGTCAGCTGAAGTAGCCTGCAGTGCTGCATTTAACCACTGCGCCACCTCGGCACAGAAAAGGAAGGGAGGGAGGGGAAGATTATAACGAGAGGAGGGAGGGTCTGAGGGAAGTCCTGCCTTAGTATTTGGCCACCATAGGTGCCCCCATCGAGCTGACAATGGCCACCCTGGCCACGCATACCCCACTCAGGCCCACTTCAGTCCCCCGAGGGCAAACTCAACCCTAATGCAGCCCTCAATGAAATTGAGAGTGACACCCCTGGTTCAGGGATAGCATTCACTTACCTTGCCTACCAGGTCGCAAATGTGAGCATGCACATGGCCTTCCGCGCATACGCTTTAGCTTACAAAAGTGCCTAAATGGGATGCCATATAATCAGGGAGGGTGGGCGGGGCCACCTGTGATTTGCGCTACTGGTTGGGACGAACCAGAGGTGGGTTCCTACCAGTTCACACCTATTCGGTAGAACCGGTTCGTCAAATCTACCGAAGCGGTTAGAAGAGGTTCCACCAGTGGACCCGGAAAGCAGGCCACACCTACAGAAGAGGTTCCAAAATATTTTGAAACCCACCACTGGTCCTTGGATATGATTATTCTACACAATCATGCTCCCATTTATAAAACTCAGTGCCTCTGTGAAAGGTAAGGATGGCTACTGCGTTTGTGGTGCAATCAGAACATTGCGTGTGTTGAAGTTGTTTTAACGCAAACCAAAGATGCCTTTTAAAAAACAAGTTTACATCCTATTCTTATGCATGCCAGTACTGTGTGAGAGGTAATTTAAGGTGGTTCTGACAAGTGTCGTCGGCATCTTCATATCCGGTCACATGGGCAGCAAGCCACTCCCATCCGGTCACATGGGCGGCAAGCCACTCCCACAAAGGAGGCCACACCCACAGAGTAGGTTCGAACAATTTTTGAAACCCACCACTGGGGCGAACCGATCCGAACCGGCAGAATATAACCTCTGCCCTGGTCTAGTGTTATCTCGGTGCTCGTCTCTGCTTATCTAGGTTTTGATTGCTGGTGAGAAGGTGTTCTGTAGGGGTTTTTTGATCTTCTAGTTTGTTAATGAAACATTTACAAGAAAGCAGCCAAGTTCAGGGAGCACAGGCCCCCCGCAGTTCAATCCTGAGTTAGAAATATTCTCCGCTAAATGTTAAGAAAACCTACCCACATTTCCATGGCAATGTTCCATGAATTCTTTCTGCTTGGGGAGAAGTTTCCCAAGCTAATAATTTTACTTTATTTTAGTTTATTGTCATTGCAACTTGTACAACAAAATTAAATGCCACCTTCAGTGTACATTAGGTAAATGTTCCCCTTGTACCTATGTGCTAGTCATTCCCAACTCTAGGAGGCGGTGCTCAAAGCCGAAGAGCCAGAGCTGTCCGAAGACATCTCCGTGGTCATGTGGCCGGCATGACTAAATGCCGAAGGCGCACTGAACTCTGTTCCCTTCCCACCAAAGGTGGTTCCTATTTTTCTACTTGCATTTTTTACATGCTTTTGAACTGCTAGGTTGCCAGAAGCTGGGATAAGTAACGGGAGCTCACTCCATTACGCGGCGCTAGGGATTCGAACCGCCGAACGTCCGACCTTTCTGATCAACAAGCTCAGCGTCTTAGCCACTGAGCCACCGCATCCCATATCAGTGGACCTTATAACTATAAAAATAAAAACACAAACACACATTCTTCACACGCTATATAATTGGAATTGAAAATCTGATACTGCATTAATATCGCAATATTAATTTTTCCCTGCTTCAAACGAGAACTGCTAGGGAAAACGACGCAAGAGAATTTTCCCTGCACAGGGCTAGTTTTCGTTCAAAGCTCTCGCCGCGACCCACCCCGCCGTCCCCTCTCCCCTCCTTCCCCATCGCCAACTTTAAAATTAGGAGTAATGCATTTGATCATATCCATTCGGAATGCAGAATCTCTTCTGCTCCTCGGGGAGCCATTTATATTATTCAGCCTTGCCTTGAACTGATTAAACCAAACAGGCCTGCCAGCTTCCATTATCTCAGTGAGCCTAAAAGGTAACGTTGAATTGGAGGGAGGGAGAAGGCATCCGTTGAGTGAGCATTGCCAGGTGCCCTTCTGGCATTGTCCAAGCATGTGAGATTTTTTTTCCCCTCCTGCAATTGTCTCGGGATATATATTCCCGATGCGGTCATTTCTTCCACTGCTACTGACGTGCGGGAATGCCTCTTGAGGCTCCAGCGATGCTGGCAGTGCCCAAGTACCACACGAGAGCCGCTTGTTTTAAATAGCAAAATGCAAAACTAAAATGTTACACAGCAGAGGAGCCATTGGGGAAGGGCTGAATGAATGCCTGTCTTGGAATTTCCGGACGTTAACAGAGCATGTTCCTGTTTAATGACTGATCCGTGCTCCACGTCCATTAATCGTTATGGAGAAGAGTTGCTCGCGTTTGTTCTGGGGGTGCCTTTTAAAAGATGAACCAGCCAAACACATCCACCAGGATGATCTGCACGGTCAGAAAAAGTCAAAATAGAGCTGGTTTGGCCTAGTTAGTTAAGGCACCACGCTAGAAACTGGGAGTTCTAGTCCAATGAAAATGGATTTATTGATTGATTTCTACAGCCACCCATCTCACATCCATGACTCTAGTCTAGGTGGCTTAAAATAAAATGAGAGCGAGGGAGGGGTGGGGGTGGATGGATGGATGGATGGATGGATGGATGGATGGATGGATAGAGAGACACAGAGAGAGAGGTGAGTGGGTGGGTGGGTGGGTGTTGGATGGATAGAGAGATAGAGAAAGATAGATGGATGGATGGACGGATGGACGGATGGACAGACAGACAGACAGACAAGTGGGTGGGTGGGTGGATGGATGGATGGGTAGAGAGACAGAGAGAGAGAGAGGTGGGTGGGTGGGTGGGTGTTGGATGGATAGAGAAATAAAGAAAGATAGATGGATGGATGGATGGATGGATGGATGGATGGATGGACGGACGGATGGACAGATGGACGGATGGACAGACAGACAAGTGGGTGGATGGATGGATGGATGGATGGATAGAGAGACACACAGAGAGAGAGAGGCGGGTGATGTTTGGGTGATGGATGGATAGAGAGATAGAGAAAGATAGATGGACGGATGGACGGATGGACAGACAGACAGACAAGTGGGTGGATGGATGGATAGAGAGATAGAGAAAGATAGATAGATGGATGGATGGATGGATGGATGGATGGACGGACGGACGGACGGACGGACGGACGGACAGACAGACAAGTGGGTGGGTGGGTGGGTGGGTGGGTGGGTGGATGGAGATAGATAGATAGATAGATAGATAGATAGATAGATAGATAGATAGATGATAGATAGATAGATAGATAGATAGATAGATAGATAGATAGATAGATAGATGTAGACAAACAGACAAACAGACAGAACAGGGAGAGAGAGAGAGAGAGAGAGAGAGAGAGAGAGAGAGAGATTGAGAGAGAGAGAGAGAGAGAGAGAGAGAGAGAGACCAAGCCCATCTCCTGGCTGAGTGGAGAGATGATGCCCAAAGTTGTTGGTTTTAGCATCCATCCTAGAGGAGAATGGGTGTTGTGGTCGCCACATGCACATTTGAAAGAGACCAGACTAGAAGAGAGGATAGCCAGTCAGGATCCCCAATGAAAAGCTGAATGTGTGTGATACAATCCTGCAGTATCCCTGGTTTAACCATTGGGCACTTTGTCCTAAAAAGAAGAACAGTTCCCTTGATGCTCTTTGTCCTGTTTAACTAAATTTGTTCTGCTAACGCTTTGAGGTGTTTTGGTTGTTTTTTTTACAAGTCCCGAGTTCACATTCTGATATGAACCAGAGGTCGGAGAGTTAGAGCAGTGGTCCCCAACCCCCGGTCCGCGGCCCGGTGCCGGGCCGTGGAGTACCTGGCACCGGGCCGCGCAGCCATGATCGCTGCAGCTGGGCGCCGTGGCTCTTCTGCTGCGCCAGCCGCTCCTCTTCCAGCCGCTCGCCCAGCGCGCAAAGCTCCCGGCAGCGGCGCCACAGCTCCTCGAGGCGCCGGCGGCTCTCCTGGTTCTGCGCGCGCAGCTTGCGCAGGTCCTGTTGGCCCAGGCGGCCCCCTTCCAGCTCCTGCAGCGCCCGCAACTCGGCCTCGTATCGCTCCAGGCTCTGCGCGCAGCTCCAGCTCAGCACCAGCGCGTAGTCAGAGGCCAGATGCCGCTTCTCGGAGCGCCCGGCCCGGAGGACGCGCGGGGTAGACAGCAGCGCGGCCGGCCGCTGCTTGCGCGCTTCCTGCAGCCCTTCGTGCTCGGCCAGGAGCTGCTCCAGCAGCGCCTCCAGAGCGGCGCAGTCGGCCCACAGCCCCTCCAGCTGCTGCTGCTGCCGCCGGGCCAGCTCGGGCTCCAGGCGGCGGAGACGCAGCTCTCCAAGTTGCGCGCTCAGCCTCTCCAAGCTCTCCAACTCGTGGCGCAGCGCGTCCCGCTCCAGCTCGCCTTGAGGTGATCTCAAAAAATAAGCTAGGTTGGATATGACTGGGATAAGATTTCCAGATGTTGACTTGGCTCAAGTCACCGGTTCCTTTTTCTTGCTGAATGAAAACTCCTGCATCATGGTTGTATGTAGGATGTATTTAGAAAAATTCAAGATGGGAACCATCTTGGTTTTTATGTGATGCAAATAAAAGAATAAATAGGCTTTTAATTTCATAGTCATGGCTATTACCTTGACATTTTCGATGTCACTCTGACACCCCTGTCCCAGATAATTTGGTGAATGGACAGAGAGGCTACCAGCTAGTAGTAGGCTGGCTTGAATGCACTTACTAAGAAAGGATTCACAGTGAATTCAATGAATAACATTTTTGGGTGATCATCAATCTGATGGGAGCTATATATCTATTGCAGCATTTAAATTTGCAAATTTAAAGGAAGTCCAGAAAGCGATTGCAATCTATTTGGCATATATTTACAAATACATATTGAAAATAATGCAACATCTAACATTTTATGATATATAAATGAAATATATATGATATATAAACAATCAATGTGTCGTCGCGAACAACGCCCTCCCACCCCTGCGCGCGCTCAGCGGGCCACGGTAAAATTATCACAGGCTGACTGGTCCGCGGCGATAAAAAGGTTGGGGACCACTGAGTTAGAGAACTGAACTGTAAAAGTTATTTTACGGGTAATATCCAAAAGGAGTTTGTGAGTTTTATCACCGGAGATAAGAGATTGGCTCCCAGCAGCTCCTCCTCTGGATTTGACTGGCACCATCAAATACACAACCAGCCCAATGGAGAAATGGGAGTGAATCCCCACTAATGACGCCTTCCTTTCATGTCTCCCTCACTTCTCCTGTCTCCCTTTTCCTTCTTCTTCTTCTTCCGTGTTAATGGGAGAGTTAGAGGCAACCTATGGCTGCAGGCAGCTCAGAAAGAGGCCCAACCAGATCCTCTCCATCTCTTTGATGGGTGATTCCTGCAGCACTCAAGCTCTTAAACCAGGATTACAAGATTTCAGATCCATTCCGAGAGGCCTGGCTAAATTAGCTGTGACTTCTGTCCTGCAAACCCGACACGAAGTGGAGGAACAAAGGGGATTAATGTCCTTTCAGTACGAGGCTGAGCAGGAACAGACAATGTTAAGGTCTGCCCCAGACAACTATCTTTGTAGAATATTTGGAAGGGTTTCCCTCCCCCTCCCAGGTAACATTCTCCCATGGATGTCTAGAAACATATCAAGAGGCCACACTTTGAAAGGCCACCCTTGGGATGCTGCATCCAGTTTTGGCTGCCACAATGTAAAAAAAGATGTGGAGACTCTTGAAAGAGTGCAGAGAAGAGCAACAAAGAGGATTAGGGGACTGGAGGCAAAGAAATATGAAGAACGGTTGCAGGAACTGGGTATGTCTAGTTCAATGAAAAGAAGTACTAGGGGAAACGTGATAGCAGTCTTCCAATATCTCAGGGGCTGCCACAAAGAAGAAGGAGTCAAACTATTCTCCAAGGAACCTGAGTGTAGAACAAGAAGCAATGGGTGGAAACTAATCAAGGAGAGAAGCAACCTAGAACTGAGGAGAATTTTCCTGACAGTTAGAACAATTAATCGGTGGAACAACTTGCCTCCAGAACTTGTGAATGCTCCAACACTGGAAGATTTTAAGATGGTGTTGATAACCATTTGTCTGAAGTGGTGTGGGGTTTCCTGCCTAAGTAGGGGATTGGACTAGAAGACTTCCAAGGTCCCTTCCAACTCTGTTATTCTAAAATTCTGCTAACTGTCTATTGAATTAAGAAGGAACAGGCTTTTTTTAACCATTAAATTAATTGACAAAGATACATAGGTAGATAGAAAAGATGATAGGAAAACATGCTGATTTTAAATCTGAATTTTTTTTATTGGGTATAATATCAGAAAAACTTGATAAGAAAAGTATGTGTTTAATATTACATGTCTTAGCAGCAGCGAAGATTATTTTTGCACAATATTAGAAAAAAGTGGAGATTTACCACGAGATGAAGAAATAGTGAAGAAGGTATTAGATGGTGCAGAAATGGATAGATTGGCATTGAAAATGAAACAGAAAGAGGATGCAGAATATTATCAAATATGGGATTTATTTTACCAATGATTGGTAAAAAGGGGTGGAGATTAAGAATGTAATTTGTATTGTTAAGCAAATTGTATACCCAGGCAACATGTTTATTAAACACTAACAAATGTATTGAATAGAAAAATCAATAAAATTGAAATTAAAAGTTTAATGGTGCAGAGAGAGAGAGAGAGAGAGAGAGAGAGGAGAGGAGAGGAGAGGAGAGGAGAAGGGAGAGAGAAGGAGGGACGGAGGGAGAAAGAGGGAGATGTCAAAACAGGAATCTTAAATTTTATAGCAGAAGAGAGCTATACATGGTCTTGCCCTAATTTGTGTACGACCAGTCATTAAATGAATCTGGTTTCCCTCATTGACTTTGCTTGTCCAAAGCCAGCTGGGTAGGTTACAAATAATGATCACATGACCCCAGTTGGGTGCAACCGTCAAAAGTACATGCCAGTTTCCAAGCATCTGAATTTTGATCACATGACCATGGGGATTCTCCAGTTGACATAAGGGTGAAGGATGGTCATAAGTCACAGTCGTAACTTTAAACAGTCACTCAATGAACTGCTGTAAGTTGAGGACTACCTGCATTTGCCCTTCTCAATCTCATTTGTTATGCCAGGCAGAGTTCACAATGATGCAATTGCCTGCCATCATTTTGTGTGTATCAGAAAAGGTGTCCAATGCTGAAGGAAGGTTGTTACCTTCAGACCAACAATCAAGTAAACTTGCAAACTTTTATTTGCAATACGGCAAGATGTCCCCAAGAGGACAAGCTCCTGATATTGGGAAAAAATGGATGATGTTCGTTCCATCATATTCGAAGAGGACCTGGACATCTAGCAGGTTATGGGCTGTCCACAATGTGTCCACAGGTGGCTGGTAAGGCCTATATGGGCACGAAACATTCTGCCACATGTCGGGCAGACATGTGTGGGCACAATTGTTGCAGCATTTGCAGCTCCGGCTTTGCGAAGTGCTCGCTTCTCCTGTGCTATGGTCGTTCTTCTGTCCCCAGATGTCTCGCAGCCTTGGTGGATCAGCATGCGCCATGTTGATCAACCTTGTGCCAGGAGGTGATGTCAATATCCAGGGACTTGAAGGAGGCTTTCAATGTTTCTATCGCTTTTATCGCTTCAGGGATCTTGGAGTCCTAGTGGACAACCATTTAAATAGGAGCCAGCCGTGTGCAGCAGCTGCCAAAAAAGCCAACACAGTTCTAGGCTGCATAAACAGAGGGATAGAATCAAGATCACGTGAAGGGTTAATACCACTTTATAATGCCTTGGTAAGGCCACACTCGGAATACGGCATTCAGTTTTGGTCACCACGATGTAAAAAAGATGTGGAGACTCTAGAAAGAGTGCAGAGAAGAGCAACAAAGATGATTAGGGGACTGGAGATAAAACATATGAAGAACGGTTGCAGGAATGTCTAGTTTAATAGAAAGAAGGACTAGGGGAGACATGATAGCAGTCTTCCAATATCTCAGGGGCTGCCACAAAGAAGAGGGAGTCAAACTATTCTCCAAAGCACCTGAGGGTAGAACAAGAAACAATGGGTGGAAACTAATCAAGGAGAGAAGCAACTTAGAGTTAAGGAGAAATTTCCTGACTGTTAGAACAATTAACCAGTGGAACAGAAAACAAGCAAGCTCAGAGAGTGCTGAGGATTCCCACATTTCAACCTTGAGCTATTCTCCTTTGAAGTCTGAATTACAATGTTCTGTCGTAAGTATGAAAAACGGCTATAAGTCGCTTTTTCCAGGGCCATTGCAACTCTGGTCACTAAACAAGGAGTTATAAGTCAAGGACTACCTGAAATAAATTTCTGCATGCAATCAAGGCTTCTGGGAAAAAGAACAAAACTTCTAAATCTATATTCCAAAGGTCTTTTTCCAAAAGCCAACTGGTGGGTTTTTTCCCCCTTAAAAACATCTTGCTTCTCACTCAAGAAGATTCTTAACCCCATTTTCAAACAAAAACCAGAAAGCCCAGTTGCCTTTTGGAGCAGCATTAACAGATTAACAGAGCTGGAAGGGACCTTGCAGGTCATCTAGTCCAACCCCCTGCCTAATAAGCAGGAGACTCTACATCTGCCTCTGCCTAGGGCTTTGGGGACAATCATGACTCGAGTGAGTGGGAATCTCCACAGACCAGGGGTGAGTTCCGGCAGCCACTACTGCTGGTTCGCTCATGGGCACGCTTTGCATGCCCTATGCACGCGTGCTTGATGCGCAGTACCAAAAAATTGTTCGGTGCATGCGCAGAAGCAAAAATCAACATGGCGGCAACTATGGCGCTGCCCGGAGAACCAGTTCGGGGGTGTGGCTGGCCTGGGTTGCTGCCGGTTGAGACCCAAGCCACCAAACTACTACCGGTTCAGCCAACCACTGCCACAGATATTCTAAATCTATATAATTTCGTCTTAAAAACTCTTGTTTTTTTCCCAACGGAGTTATTTCATAACTGCTGTTTAGAAACTGTTAACCGTCAAATGCGCACTCAACAAAAGCGTGCCGACAAAACCGCGGCGAGAAAACCGTGAGTTCGAAATCGCGCCCACAAAAGAGCGCTGACAAAACCGCGTCCACAAAACCGTGATTAGGGTTAAGGTCAGGGTTAGGGTTAGGGTTATTACGTTGTTTTTGCGTTGTTTGTTGATGGCGCGCTTTTGTCGGCACGCATTTGTCGGCGCCCTTCTGTGGGCGCGATTTCGAACTCGCGGTTTTCTCACCACGGTTTTGTCGGCGCGCTTTTGTCAAGCGCGCATTTGTCGGTGAACCTTAGAAACGGGGGGGGGGGGGTTTGCTCTGTTTTACTAGGTTTTATTCCCCCTCCCTAAAAATCTTAACAATTCCTCAGCGATTGTTCTTCAGCCCAACAATCTGGCCCTTCACCAACTCCACCTTTCTCCCACCCTCCCGGCTCCTATTCCATGATGGGGGCGACAAGACAAAGGGTTAAGTAAATGTTTTCAGAAGATAAGCTGCCTTGTTGACAACCAACAGGCACCAACAACAGGAGCCCCTTCCAGCTGTGATAACCCGGGGAGGTTTAAAGGAGCAGAATCAGTAGGCGCCATGGGAGAAATGTGGCCAGCCGTTTCTGGCACTTACAAGGTGAGGTGGGGAGGAGGAGAGAATCTGGAGATGCTTAAAGGTCCCACGCTTACGTTCTCTTTCCTTCTTGGGAATGGAAAAGAATGGGAACTTTAGGGACCTATGAGAGATAAAGAGTTTCATCTCCCTTTATTAGAATAACGGAGTTGGAAGGGATTTTGGAAGTCTTACCGGAGACAAGATCACACTTGGTCAATAAAAAAATGTATTCTGTTCTGTTTTGTTCCTATTCCATTCTGTTCCTATTCTATTTTGTTCTGTTCTCTTCCTACTCTTATTCCTATCCCTATTCTATTCTGTTCTGTTCCTATTCTACTCAATTCTGTTTTGTTCCTATTCCATTCTGTTCTGTTCCTGTTCAAGATGATGATGATGATGATGATGATGATGATGATGATGATGATGATGATGATTATTATTATTATTGTACAATTGTATCACAGCGGCCAGTTGTTTCGCCGGATTTGGCATTAGTTACTAGTCGGGCCCCATCCAGGGGCCTAGGACGTCGTAACGTATTTTCGTAATATGCGTGCAGATCCAAGCAGTGCGGCTTTTTGCATTTGACTGATGGTGATTTTGTCAATTTTTAACTGTTTTAAATGTAATTCCAGTGCTTTTGGAATAGCACCCAGTGTGCCAATTACCACTGGAATTACCACTGCTGGTTTGTGCCATAGTCGTTGAATTTCGATTTTTAAGTCCTGGTATCTTGCGATTTTTTCATGTTCCTTCTCGGCGACCCTGCTATCACCTGGTATTGCGATGTCTATGATTGTGACCTTATTTTTCTCAACCAGTGTGATGTCTGGTGTATTATGCGCCAGTATTTTGTCGGTTTGTATACGGAAATCCCACAAGATCTTGACCATCTGATTTTCGGTGACTTTTTCAGGCTGATGTTCCCACCAGTTTGTTGCTGTTTTGATATTATAATTTTTGCACAAATTCCAATGGATCATTTGTGCTACTGAATTGTGCCGCAATTTATAATCAGTCTGCGCGATTTTTTTACAGCAGCTGAGTATGTGATCAACAGTTTCATCAGCTTCTTTGCAAAGTCTGCATTTGGCATCATCAGAGGATTTTTCGATTTTGGCCTTAATGGCATTTGTGCGGATAGCTTGTTCTTGCGCAGCCAGGATTAGTGACTCTGTTTCTTTCTTTAATGTACCTGTTTTTAACCATAACCAAGTTTGTTCACTGTCCACTTTATCTTTTATTTTTTCCAGAAATTGACCATGCAGTGCTTTGTTCTGCCAACTCTCCATTCTTGATTTTATCACATCTTTTCTGTATTCTTGTTTTGTCTGTTGGGCCTTCAGTAGATTTTTGTTCTTTACTTCGATTAATAGATGTTCTTGAGTGTCTTTTAAATAATCAGCCAGTGCATGTTTTTCTTCTTCAACTGTTTGCTTCACTTGTAATAATCCTCTGCCACCTGATTTTCGGGGCAGATATAGTCTATCAGTATCACCACGTGGATGTAAACTGTAGTGCATTGTCATTAGTTTCCTGGTTTTTCGGTCCAAAAGGTCCAAATCAGCTTGTGTCCAGTTAACTATGCCAGCTGTGTATCTTATAACTGGTATTGCCCAGGTATTTATGGCCTTGATTGTATTTCCACCATTCAATTTAGATTTCAAAATTTTCCTAACTCTGTTGGTGTACTCTCGCCTGACAATAGTTTTTACTTCTCCATGCTTGATGTTATCCAACTGCAGAATGCCTAAGTATTTGTAGGCTTCATTTTCTTTGCATTTAATTAGTTGGCCATTGGGCATTTCAATTCCCTCAGATGCAGTGATTTTGCCCCTTTTTATGGATACAGTGGCGCATTTTTCCATGCCAAACTGCATTGAAATATCGGTGCTGAATACTCGGACTGTATTTGTCAATGATTGGATTTCTATTTCTGACTTTCCATAGAGTTTCAAATCATCCATATATAGTAAATGCGAAATTTTTTCAGCTTTTTTGGCTGTTTGGTAGCCTAATTTCATTTTTTTTAAGATTACTGATAGTGGGATCATTGCGATGATGAAGAGAAGAGGTGAAAGTGAATCACCCTGGAAAATTCCTCGCTTGATATTAACCATTCCGTAGCTCTCATTCCCTACTGCCAACTCAGTTCTCCATTGTTTCATTGCCTTTTCAGTAAAGGATGTAATATTTTTGCTAATGCCAGTTGTTTCTAAGCATTTTATGATCCAACTATGTGGCAGTGAGTCAAATGCCTTTTTGTAATCAATCCAGACCATATTCAAGTTCGTTTTTCTGTTCTTACAATTATTATTATTATTATTATTATTATTATTATTATTATTATTATTATTATTATTATTATTATTCTGGGGTCCTTGGTGTTCTCTGAGCTCGGTGGTTTTCTTGCAGACGTTTCATTACCCAGCTAGGTAACATTATCAGGGCTAGAAGAGAAGAGAGGTTTTCAGAGACGATGATGATTCTGGGGTCCTTGACGCTCTCTGAGCTTAGTGGTTTTCTTGCAGATGTTTCATTACCAAACTAGGTAAGTGAGTCACTGCAGTTGTCAAGTTAGTCACACGGTTGTTAAGTGAATCTGGCTACCTCATTGACTTTGCTTGTCAGAAGTTCGCAAAAGGGGATCGATGACCTTTGGTATACAGTGACGGTCATAAATAGGAGTCAGTTGCTAGGCGTCTGAATTTTTTTATATAAAAAAGTTTTTTATTAAACACACATTAAAACATTGGACACAGTTTAACCATCCTGGCAATGTCTTTGCCATACATACTAGAATATAAAGTTAAATATTATAGCCACCACGCTTATTTACAAAATTGGTCTATCCAGTATTTACAAATATGAGGATATCATATTTCCATCCACGTGGCTTTGTTCTTGTCTTATACATTTTCGCTGTTATGATTTCATACATAATTCTAATCTCCATTCTATACATCTTAATCATTGCTTATTTGGGGTTTTTCCTTTTTTTTTTTTTGTTCCAATCATCGACCAAATTTATCTCAGATCTTTTAATATTTTGATTCGTCTTTGTTCTTCAATTCCCACCTCGATTTATCCATTTCAGCAGAAATCAGAATTTTCCTAATTACTTCCTCTTCTTGTGGAATTTCCCTGTTTTTCCATTTGGCAAATTGGCACAGGCCATTCTTGCTGTTGTAATAATATGCATTGTTAAGTAGATTACCCCCTTGTTGTGTTTATCATTTATGATTCCCAAAAGAAATAGTTCTGGTTTGAATTCTATTTCCTCTTCGGTGTTTGAATTTTGAACTCGTGGCCATGGGGTTGCCTCAGCGGTTATAAATATGAAAAATGGTCATGAGTCACTTTTTTCAGTGCTGTAGCAACTTTGAACAGTCACTAAATGAACCGTTATAAGTTGAGGACTAGCTGTAAAACAATATACAAATAAACCTCACCTTTCAATCATCAATCAGGCTACATAAACAGAGGGATAGAATGAAGATCACGCGAAGGGTTAATACCACTTTATAAGGCCTTGGTAAGGCCACACTTGGAATACGGCATCCAGTTTTGGTCACCACGAAGTAGAAAAGATGTGGAGACTCTAGAAAGAGTGCAGGGAAGAGCAACAAGGATGATGAGGGGACTGGAGGCTAAAATATATGAATAGCCATTGCTGGAATTGGATATGTCTAGTTTAATGAAAAGAAGGACTAGGGGGAGACATAATAGCAGTGTTCCAATATCTCAGAGGTTGCCACAAAAAAGAGGGAGTCAAGCTATTCTCCAAGGCACCTGAGGGTAGAACAAGAAGCAATGGATGGAAACTAATCAAGGAGAGAATCAACCTAGAACTAAGGAGAAATTTCCTGACCGTTAGAACAATTAATCAGTGAAACAGAAATTGTCTCCAGAAGTTGTGAATGCCCCAACACTGGAAGTCTTTAAGAAGATGTTGGATAGCTATTTGTCTGAAAAGGTATAGGGTTTCCTGCCTAGGCAGGGGGTTGGACTAGAAGACCTCCAAGGTCCCTTCCAACTCTGCTATTGTATTATTGTATTATTTGTTCAATGACTGTTTGAAGTTACAACAGCACTGAAAAATGACTTTTAGTGGTTTTTCATATTTATAAAAGTTGCAGCAGCCTCGTGGTCACATGATCAAAATTTTGGTACTTGGCAACTGGCATGTATTTATGACAGTGCAGTAACCCACAAGGTTATCTGATCATTTCTTGCAACCTTTTAACAAGCAAAGTCGATGAGGAAGCCAGATTCACTTAATAACCATGTTAGTAACTGAACAACTGCAGAGATTCACTTAGCAACTGTGGCAAGGAAGGTCGTAAAATGGGGCAAAACTCACTTAACAAATGTCTCCCTTAGCAACAGACATTTGGGGCTCGGTTGTGGCTGTAAATTGAAGACTGCCTGTATCTAGAGGTTGTAAGCCACCCAGAATTAAAAATGGTGACTCTACTAATGTTTTAAATAAATTGAATCAAATTAATATTCAGCCTTGTGGGATGCCAGTTGCCAAACCCAGTTCTAGCCACTTCAATCCTTGAGGGTTGCTTGTTTGCTTGCAGACGTTTTATTACCCAGACTAGGTAACATCATGAGGCTAGCACTGATGATGTTAGCTAGTTTGGTAATGAAACGTCTGCAAGAAAACCACTAAGCTCAGAGAGCACCAAGGTCTCCAGGATCATCATCATCATCTTCTTCTTCTTCTTCTTCTTCTTCTTCTTCTTCTTCTTCTTCTTCTTCTTCTTCTTCTTCTTCTTCTTCTTCCTCCTCCTCCTCCTCCTCCACCTCCTCCTCCTCCTCCTCTCTGAAAACCTCTTTTCCCTTATAGCCCTGATGATGTTGAAATGTCTGCAAGAAAACCACCAAGCTCAGAGAACACCAAGGACCCCAGAATCCTCCTCCTCCTTCTTCCTCCTCCTCCTCCCCCCCTTTGAAAACCTCTCTTCCCTTCTAGCCCTGATGATGTTACCTAGTTGAGTAATGAAATGTCTGCAAGAAAACCACCAAACTCAGAGAACACCAAGGTCCCCAGCATCAGCATCAGCATCAGCATCATCCTTCTTCTTCTTCTTCTTCCTCCTCCTCCTCCTCCTCCTCTTCCTCCTCCTCCTCCTCTCTTAAAACCTCTCTTCCCTTCTAGCCCTGATGATGTTACCTAGTTGGGTAGTGAAATGTCTGCAAAAACACCTCCAAGCTCAGAGAGCACCAAGGACCCCACATTTCAACCCTGAGCTACAAATGTTCTCCTGTATTAGCTTTGATCCTTGATGTGACCTTTCAGAAGTTCTCACTGAAATATACTGGAGTTCTGAGTTCAAGTCCTCTATCTGACATCTTGGTGCCAATCACCTTTAGCGCTTCATGACAGCTGACCGGGAAAGCCAGCCAGCTGAGGTTAAAGTTGAGTTTACATAGGGCTTAAAGATTACGGAGGAAAGGGACCAAAGACTGCCTCAAGGAATTTTGATTGAAATTTTATAATGTAAAGTAAAATGTCTGCAGATAAATTGGGAGATTGTTTACTAAAAGCTGGAGAGATTAAACTTGAACTAAATCCCGAGTTAATCCAACCTCCCTCCCAAAATAACGAGGAGGAAAAAGATAATAAGAACACTGCAAAACTGGGTTCAACTGTTTTCTCGCATAAAATAAAAATATATATATAGCTGCTTTGGGAAGGAAGCAAGTATATAAAAATAATCAGAACCTAGTAAAAAAAAAGGTTAAGGCAGAGAAAGCCATTTTTATTTTTATTTTAAGTCTAGGAGCCTCTAAGCATGTCTCTGCAAATCTATTTTAAATCTATTTTAAAACAGAGGCTAAGAGAAAGAAAGATACTTAAGTTAACCTCAAATTAAGTAAGAGGTGAAGGGTGAGACCTCTGATTAAAATATTTTATATCTGTTTTCATAAGGAGCCTGAACAGGCTCGTGGGTTTATGCCTTTTGGCATGACACAGGGGGAATTTGAAGGGTAAAGAGATAACAATGCAAAATGTCAAGACAGAATTTTTCCCTAGAGGGGCGGCCTGGAAGAACCACTCGAATATGTATTATCAATCCTAGAATTCACTAATATGCTTAAAATAATAACAAAGGCAATCAGATCTCCCTGGAAAGGCAGAAGATGAGAACAGATCTCCCCGCTGCTTGCAATCTCCATCCAACAACTGCTGTTGACAGATGTTGGCTGTGTTCCCGCAACACATTTTTAACCCATTCCGTGAAAGATCTAGTGTTTGCGAGGTTAGCTGTCATCTTGATCTGGTGTCTTTTTTTGGCTTCGAATGTTGGGTGTAGAGCAGTGGTGGGTTTCAAAATTTTTTAGAACCTCTTCTGTAGGTGTGGCCTGCTTTGTGGGAGTGGCTTGTCGGCCATGTGACCGGGTGGAAGTAGCTTGCCAGCCATGTGACTGGGTGGGCATGGCCAACTTGTAAAAAGGATGAAATTCACTTAACAACACTCTTGCTTAGCAACCAAAATGTTGGCTCAGAAACCCTGGCATTTGAAGCACACAAGTCTTAAAGCTGTCAAGTTACAAGACCTTTGCACCTCTAACCCTTTAGGAAAAAAAAACCCAGGGGTGTTCAAACTTGACAGCTTTAAGACTTGTGGACTTCAACTCCCAGAATTCTTCCTCCAGTCATGTTGGCTCAAGAACTTTGGCACTGAAGTGTGCAAGTCTTAAAGCTTTCAAGTTACAAGACCCTTGCACCTCTAACCCTTTAGGGAAAAAAAAACCAGGGGTGTTCAAACTTGACAGCTTTAAGACTTGTGGACTTCAACTCCCAGAATTCTTCCTCCAGTCATGTTGGCTCAAGAACTTTGGCACTGAAGTGTGCAAGTCTTAAAGCTTTCAAGTTACAAGACCCTTGCACCTCTAACCCTTTAGGAAAAAACACCCCAGGTGTGTTCAAACTTGACAGCTTTAAGACTTGTGGACTTCAACTCTCAGAATTCCTCCTCCAGTCATGTTGGCTCAAGAACTTTGGCATTGAAGTGTGCAAGTCTTAAAGCTTTCAAGTTACAAGACCCTTGCACCCCTAACCCTTTAGAAAAAAAAACCAGGGGTGTTCAGACTTGACAGCTTTAAGACTTGTGGACTTCAACTCCCAGAATTCCTCCTCTCGCTCTTCATCTTGATGACGGGCAGGGGGAGGGAGCTGGAACCGGTTCTAAACAGCACTGTAGATTTGTGGAACCTCTTCTATAGAAGAGGTTGGAACTGGCAGGAACCCACCCCTGATGTAGAGTCAAAAGCGTCAAGCTGATGTTCTCACAACCGCACAATTGAAGCTCTGCCTCATTAAACCCCAAGGTCTCCATCGAGATTCTCAGTCATCCAGGTCATGGTTGTCCCAAAGGTGCTTCTTCAAAAAGGCAACTGGACTTTTTTTTGGGGGGGGGGTGTTCTTGAAGGCGTTTCGCTTCTCATCCAAGAAGCTTCTTCGGTTCTGACTGAAGAACTGAAGTCAGGATGGAAAAAGCTTCTTGGATGAGAAGCGAAAGATTCTTCAAGGGAAAAACAACAACCAAGAAAAATCCAGTTGCTTTTTGAAAAGCCACTTCCAATTCCAACCTCCTCGTAAGTAAATGCTAAATAAAACAACCGGTCCTTTACATCCTTGGACGAAAGAGCAAACACTTACATTGTTGAATATGATCCTTAGAAAATCCAACTTGTTTGGATGTAGATAGTTACCGTACAGTGGTGGGTTTCAAAAAAATTTCGAACCTACTCTGTGGGTGTGGCCTCCTTTGTGGGAGTGGCTTGCCGGCCATGTGACCTGGTGGGAGTGGCTTGCCGGCCATGTGTTTTCTTTCCCTCTCTCTCTCTCTCTCTCCCCCCCTCTCTCTCTTTCCTTCCTTTTGTCTTTCTGTCCCTTTTTCCTTTTTTTCTTTCATCTCTCATTTTTTATTTCTTTTTTATTTATTTATTTCTTCCTTTCTTTCTCTTTCTCTCTCGGTGTGAGTCTCTCTCTCTCTCTCTCTCTCTCTCTCTTTCTCTCTCTCTCTCTCTCTCTCTGCGTGTGTGTGTGTGTGTGTGTGTGTCAGTGGTGGGTTTCAAAAATTTTTGGAACCTCTTCTGTAGGTGTGGCCTGCTTTCCGGGTCCACTGGTGGGAACCTCTTCTAACCGGTTCGGTAGATTTGACGAACCGGTTCTACCGAATAGGTGCGAACTGGTAGGAACCCACCTCTGTTACCGTACTAGAAAATACAAGTAGAAGATACCCAGCTCAGTTTCTCTTGTCCATCTTCACGAGGTTTGCCAAGATATATTTAATTTATATTCTGCCTTTATTTATTTTTTAAATATATAGAATAGAATATGCGATTTCTCCCGCTATCGGCACGCAACCACGAAAAGTTTAGCCGTCACTGCCGTAGGCCCTTTGCAGCATCCAAAAGCATGTTGACAATATAACGGTAGTGATTGCTGCTTGCTTTGAACCAGGGTAGGATTAATTTTTTTTTAAAGTAAAAAACAAACGAAGGCATCTTTTAAAAAGTCAGATAGGGAATCCCGTGGGCACCACAGGAAGGATGGGGGGGGGGGAGGGAGGGTTACCGAGGCCCACAAACAGCATATCGCTATCCCTCCTTTTAGACCCCGCCACATCTTCCAGGAAGCATAACAAAAGAGGCATTTAGACATTACCCAAGTTTTTGGGTTTTCCCAGACAGAAACTGCCTGCATTATTTCAAAAGCAGAGGGACTCCAATCACCAACTCTGGAGTCTCTATAAAGGGAAAGCTGAGTCTGTTCATGACTTGCCACCATGGCAGTTCCTCCATCTTGATAGGTACCCACGGAAAAATAAATACGACTCCCCGATTCCTCTCTTTTCCCAGCTAAAACAGCTTGTTATCATGACTGAGCAAGGAAACATCAAACTCTTTGGAACATTTTGAGACAATAGATGAAAGGCCTCGGATTATCGCTGGGTAAAAGAGCTGTTATTTTCAATTTCCTCCCCTTGAATCCAAGTGACGCCTACGAGAAATACGTATCTCTTTGACAAGCTGCGTCTTCCTTTGCAAGGGTTTTTTTCTGGTTGCCACGATATAAACAAGATGTCGAGACTTTGGAAAAAGTGCAGAGAAGAGCAAGAAAGGTGATTAGGGGACTGGAGGCTAAAACGTATAAAGAACAGTTGCTGGAACTGGCTATGTTTAGTTTAATGAAAAGAAGGACTAGGGGAGACACGATAGCAGTCTTCCAATATCTCAGGGGCTGCCACAAAGAAGAAGGAGTCAAACTATTCTCCAAGGCACCTGAGTGTAGAACAAGAAGCAATGGGTGGAAACTAATCAAGGAGAGAACTAACATAGAACTAAGGAAGAATTTCCTGACAGTGAGAACAATTTTTTTTAATCATTTATTTTATTTTATTTTATCAATTTCATATATACATTCACAATTATATGATCTCATAACTGTTATTAATAATATGTATTTATAATATTTTTCCCTACAGTTGACAATATACTTGAAAATTGCTTTCTTACCATCCCATAGATCCATCTTATCTTACAACGGTCCTACTTCTTCTTCCCTCCCTCCCTCTTTCCTTCCCTCGTTTCTTCTCTCCTATTCTCCTTCCTTCCCTCCTTCCTTCCCTCCCTCCTTCCTCCTTCCCTCCCTCCTTCCCTCCCTCCTTTCTTCTCTCCTTCTCTCCTTCCCTCCTTCCTTCCCTCCTTCCTTCCTTCCCTCCTTTCTTCTCTCCTTCTCTCCTTCCTTTCCCCCTTCCTTTCCTCCTTCCTTCCCCCCTTCCTTCTCTCCTACATTCCTTCCTTCCTTCCCTCCTTTCTTCTCTCCTTCTCAGTGAGAACAATTAATAGGTGGAACAACTTGCATCCAGAAGTTGTGGGTGCTCAGTTACTGGAGTTTTCAAAGAAGAGATTGGACAATCATTTGACCAGAATGCTTGAGCAGTAGGTTGGACTAGAAGACCTCCAAGGTCTCTTCCAACCCTAATATTCTATGTTCTATTTTGAGAGATGATTAGGGGACTGGAGGTTAAACCATACGAAGAACGGTTGCAGGAATGGGGTATGTCTAGTTTAATGAAAAGAAGGACTAGGGGTGACATCATAGCAGTGTTCCAATATTTGAGGGGCTCCTACAAAAATGAGGAGGTCAAACTATTTTCCAAAGCACCAAAAGGCGAGACTAACTAGTTGGAAACTAACCAAAGAGAGAAGCAATCTAGAAGTAAGGAAGCGTTTCCTGACAGAATGATTAAGTAGTAGAACAACTCGCCTACAGAAGTTGTGGGTGCTCCAACACTGGATGTTTTTAAGAAAAGATCGGACAACCATTTGTCTGAAGTGGTGTAGGGTTTCCTGCCTTTGCAGAGAGTTGCACTAGAAGATTTCCAAGATCCCTTCCAACTTGGTTATTCTGTTAGTTGGCTCTACATCCAGAAGCAAAGGATCAACAGATAGCTTGACTGTCAGCGTTCCAAGTATCATGTAGAATTAAATCAGAGTCCAAGGCAAAACGATCCTTAAAGTTCCAATTTAATAAAGCAGACATCTTAGCACATCTGTGTTAATCCCAATTCTGGAAATGACATCAGAATTCCACTCAGTTAAAAGTTCACGATCTTGTCCCCACACCCACAATCCATCACATGGTCCAATCTTCTTCTTCCACGTTAACTGCTTCTGGTCAGGTGCAAAGGTGCGGAGACAAAAGATGACCTTGAGCTTCTAGAAAGGAATTTTTTATTCTGAAAACAACACATTTTACCCCTTGCTATTCCCACCCTTAATGAGAGTGTGGCAGGCCAAAGATTCTTAAAGGAACCACTGCAGGCCTGACAGTGACATCCTATCTAAAGGATCAAGCAAAGGTTTAGACCTCAGTCTGAGATAAAAATAAAAAGAAGCTGAGTCAAACGAAAGACGGACCTAGTGTGGACACTTTTGGGCACTCAGAGGAAGTGATGTCAAATGAGTCATGGCATCATCACACAAAGGATGCCAATGACATCCTTGAATAGAATAACACAGTTGGAAAGGACCTTGAAGATCTTCTAGTCCAACCCCCAATCAAGCAGGAGACCCTATACAATTTTATACAAATGGTTGTCCATTTGTCCAATCATCTATATATATTAAAAAGCTGTGTGTGTGTGCATGTGTGTGTGTGTGTGTGTGTGTTTGTGTATGGGTGTGTGTTCCAGCGTAACTCTGGAATGCCTCGAGAAATTTCAACCAAACGTGGTACACAGAATACTTACCCTCTGGGAACAAACACTGTGGGGGTAAGACACCCCTAAGATCACTCACGAGGGGGGGCTGTTCTGTTAAGATACAGCCTGTTGTGCCTTAAAACGGCTTCTACTGTACTGCCATAAAATGGCTTCTACTGTGCAGCGCTGTGCAGTTGCCATGGTAACGGCTTCACAGTACTCCACAAGGGGGCTCCCTCTGGTAAGGGGGAAAATCCAACATTAGAAACTGCGGCGACATTCATGGAAGGAGGGTTGGGATAAATAAATACCCAGGCAGTGCCACCTTATCAGCTTGTTTCTTATAAGTGTGCCCCTCTCCCAGAAAGCACAAAATATGCTTCTCTTTAGCAATAGCAATAGCAATAGCAGTTAGACTTATATACCGCTTCATAGGGCTTTCAGCCCTCTCTAAGCGGTTTACAGAGTCAGCATATCGTCCCCCACAGTCTGGGTCCTCATTTCACCCACCTCGGAAGGATGGAAGGCTGAGTCAACCTTGAGCCGGTGAGATTAGAACCACTGAACTGCAGATAACAGTCAGCTGAAGTGGCCTGCACCCTAACCACTGCTCCACCTCGGCTCTTTGACCTGCCTGCTCAGGGTCTTTATTCTCCATTCAAAAAGGCCTCTTGACAGAAGGGTCAGCAGTGGAGTTACGAAGAGATGTCTTAGACATGGCAACTTGTTGTGGCAAAGATATCCGCACAGAGAAGTCACAGAGTTTGGGAGAGGGAAAAATTGCAGCCTTACAAAGTCCTGTAATGCTCATAGTGTTAGAACATAGAACATGGCATAATAGGGTGGCAAGGGATCTTGGAGGTCCATACGCCTCCCTCCGGTCAGCTTGGTTTTGGGTCTCTGGCATGCATGCGCAGAGGGCGGGGCATATGCTGGAGACGCATGCGCAGAAGGGGCGTGCAATAGCAATAGCAGTTAGACTTATATACCGCTTCATAGGGCTTTCAGCCCTCTCTAAGCAGTTTACAGAGTCAGCATATCGCCCCCAACAATCCGGGTCCTCATTTCACCCACCTCGGAAGGATGGAAGGCTGAGTCAACCTTGAGCCGGTGAGATTTGAACCGCCGAACTGCAGATAACAGTCAGCTGAAGTAGCCTGCAGTGCTGCACTCTAACCACTGTGCCACCTCGGTGCATGCATGGGGTTGCATGTGCATACGGGGGTAGGGCACAAGCAGGGCGCACATGCGCATGCATGGGGACGGGGGAAGCACAGGGGTCATGCGTGCATGTGCGAGGCGGGTTAGGGTTAGGTACATTGCATTATGATTGCATGCACGCACTTTCAGCACGTGACAACATCATGCCATGTACCATTCCAAAAAATGGCCATCCAATCTCTTTTTGAAAACTTCCAGTGACAAGGTGTTCCACCGACTTATTGTTTTCATTGTCAGAACATTTCCTAGTTCTAGGATGTCTTTTTCTTTCATGATTGTCCACCCGTTGCTTTTTCTCCTGTCCTGAGGTGCTTTGGAGGTGACTCCATCTTTTCTGTGCCGGCCTCTCAGTACTGGAAGATTTCTTATCATATCACCCTAATTATTTTGTTAGACTATGCATGCCAGACAAATGGTTGTCCAATCTCTTCTTATAGCAATTCTTTGTATACCTACAATTCAGTGCCACTGAATTCAATGGTAATAAACTAATTAGAAAGTGGTAATACCACTTCGTAATGCCTTGGTAAGGCCACACTTAGAATACCGCATTCAGTTTTGGTCGTCACGATGTAGAAAAGATGTGGAGACTCTAGAAAGAGTGCAGAGAAGAGCAACAAAGATTAGGGGACTGGAGACTAAAACATATGAAGAACGGTTGCAGGAACTGGGTATGTCTAGTTTAATAGAAAGAAGGACTAGGGGAGACATGATAGCAGTCTTCCAATATCTCAGGGGTTGCCACAAAGAAGAGGGAGTCAAGCTATTCTCCAAGGCACCTGAGGGTAGAACAAGAAGCAATGGGTGGAAACTAATCAAGGAGAGAAGCAACTTAGAACTGAGGAGAAATTTCCTGACAGTTAGAACAATTAATCAGTGGAACAACTTACCTCCAGAAGTTGTGAATACCCCAAATGGAAGTCCATTTGTCTGAAATGGTATAGGTTTCCTGCCTAGGCAGGGGGTTGGACTAGAAGACCTCCGAGGTCTCCTCCAACTCTGCTATTGTATTGTATTAAACTAAGGGAATTCAATGTGGTTTATTTTGGAAGACATAACAGTAAGATGTTATTGTGAGGGTAATATTTGCAATGCTTTTGATGTTCTGCCTTGGGTTTGTGCAAAATATACATGCATGTACTCTGCTTAGAAGCTTCTGCTTATTCTCCAACATCCAATGGACAATTGTTTATTCATTTGGAAATAGCTGAAATTCATATTCAACATTCCACATGTTAGGAAAATGTTTATGACATTTTAAATCACAGTTTATTTAATGGCAAATGTTTGGGGGAGAACCTGGTATAAAACGATGGGACCACACAGAAATGTGTCCTGTATATTACAGATTTACAGAATTATGTGCTCACAGATGCAACACACTGGCTTAAGCATACAACAGCTAATATCCTTTTATGATTACAGGAAAGGAGGGAAATTTCTACAGCAACAGTTAACATAGATACTTGCTTTTTAAAAGAAAGTCCTGAACACCCTAGGAATGTTGGACTACAATTTCTGATCAGCCCTAGGGTGCAGCAGCCTATAAAAAAGATATAGAGACTCTGGAAAGAGTGCAGAGAAGAGCAACAAAGATGATTAGGAGATTGAAGGCTAAAACATATGAAGAACGGTTGCAGGAACTGGGTATGTCTAGTTTAATGAAAAGAAGGACTAGGGGAGACATGAGAGCAGTCTTCCAATATCTCAGAGGTTGCCACAAAGAAGAGGGAGTCAAGCTATTCTCCAAGGCACTTGAGGGTAGAACAAGAAGCAATGGGTGGAAACTAATCAAGGAGAGAAGCGTGTGTTAAATTTTAAAGCATGATTGCACTTGTATACTGTGGTTTTTTAATGTTAGTGTCAAAACAGAACAAACTGAATATATTGGAAGGTAATAGAAGTATACCGAAGGGAGGAGCTGAGTGAAAGAAGAAGGAGAGTAGAGAGGGTGAGAGAGAGGAGGAGGAGAAGGAAGGGAGGGAATGGATTAAGAGAGGGAGTGATAGGGTTAGGGTTAGATAGAGGGGGAGGGGAAGTAGGGGTAGAAGGGTATGAGAGAAGGAAGAATGAAAGTTGGAGCGGGATGAAAGAGGGTGTATGGTGGGCTAAGGCGGTATATTGGGTTTGTATTGTAGGGGGCATTTTCTATAAAAGTGAGAGCTGTGTTTATTACCCAATGTTATATGCCTCGGTTACGCACAGTAAACATGTGATTGTATAGAATGAAATGGAAATAAAAAAGACTTGCAGAAAAAAAAAAAAGGAGAGAAGCAACTTAGAACTGAGGAGAAATTTCCTGACAGTGAGAACAATTAACCAGTGGAACAACTTACCTCCAGAAGTTGTGAATGCCCCAACACTGGAAGTCTTTAAGAAGATGTTGCATAGCCATTTTTCTGAAGTGGCGTGGGGTTTCTTGCCTAAACAGGGGGTTGGACTAGAGGACCTCAAAGGTCCCTTCCAACGTTTGTTCAGTCTTTAATTTCTTGAAGGTAGGTAGTCCTCAACTTTCAACAGTTCATTTAGTACCCATTCAAAGATACAACGGCACTGAAAAGAAGTTACTTATGACCATTTTTCACGCTTACAACTTGCAAGCGTCCCCAAGGTCACATAATCCAAATCCAGACGCTTGGCAAGTGACTCTTATTTATGACGGTTGCTGTGTCCCAGGGTTCTGGGGAAGCAACGTCAAAGGGGAGGCCAGATTCACTTAACAGCCATGTTAGTCACTGAACGGCTGCAGTGATTCACTTAACAACTGTGGCAAGAAAGTTCGCAAAACGGGGGGAAACTCACTTCACAACTGCTTCGCTCAGCAACAGAGTTTGTGGCCGTAAGTCGAGGACTATCTGTATCAGCAAATGACTACTGTTCAGTCTCTATGTACCTGGCTTTCTCTTAAGATTATCTTGGCTGAAATGGCAGAACTCAAATATCCAGATAAAGGCTACCAGAGATTGAAAAGTCCCTGTAGCTAGCTCATCCTTGCTCTATATCAGTGATAGCAAAGCTTTTTGGCACCGAGTGCAGAGGTGGGTTCCTACCAGTTCGCACCAGTTCGGTAGAACCGGTTCGTCAAATCTACTGAACCGGTTAGAAGAGGTTCCACCAGAAAGCAGGCCACACCTACAGAAGAAGTTCCAAAATTTTTTAAAACCCACCACCTACACACACAAACACACACAAACACACACAAACACACACACACACACACACACACACACACACACAGAGAGAGAGAGAGACTCACACAGAGAGAGAAAGAGAAAGAAAGGAAGAAAGAAAAAAAGAAAGAAAAAGTGAGAGAGATTAAAGAAAAAAAAAGAAAAATGGACAGAGAGACAAAAGGAAGGAAAGAGAGAGAAAGAGAGAGAGAGAGAGACTCACACAGAGAGAAAGAGAAAGAAAGGAAGAAAGAAAAAAAGAAAGAAAGAAAAAGTGAGAGAGATTAAAGAAAAAAAAGAAAAATGGACAGAGAGACAAAAGGAAGGAGAGAGAGAGAGAGAGAGAGAGTAATTTTATTAAGATTTTAGAAAGAATGAAAAAAAATATTACAAAAGGGAGAAAATGAAAAAGAACAAAAAAAATGCAAGAACCCCCCCCCAAAAAAAAGGAACAACCCCCCCCCACACACACACACACTTTTAAGAAAGGGACTTCTCAAGTATAAACAGTTCCGTGAGCTGTTTGTCACCTCTTCATGAAAAAATATGAAACCCTCCATCTCAAGGGTGGGTTTTCAAAATTTCAGCAGCGGGTTCTCTGCCTGATTGTTGGGTTGGCGTGACCATGGTGGGCATGGCCTAATTGGCCTCCTGCACCATGGCGGGGGGAAGGGTGGTTTCGCCTTCCCCAGGCTCCAGAGGCTTTCCTCAAGCCTCTGTGAGGGCAAAAACCGCCTTCCCCCAACTACACACAGGCCCTACACTTACCAAAACAGGCCACATAGAGACTCCTGGGAGAGACGGGGTGGGATGACGGGGGTGGGGCCAGAGGTGGGTTCCTAACAGTTCGGACCAGTTTGAACTGGTTCGGCCGAGTAGGTAGTAACTCGGGACACACACCCGGACCAGTTCTATCTTGTTTTTGGTTCTGTGCATGCGCAGAAGCAATTCTTTTACTTCTGCACATGTGCGTATGGCGTACATCAAGTGTGAGCACGCCCGAAGCGCGTTCCTGAGTGAACTGACAGTAAAAGAAGCCAGAACCCGCCTCTGGGTGAGCGAGGGGTGGGCGAGGCCAGCCAGGGGTGGGATTTGGAGGTTCTCTCCGAACCAGCCACAATGTTAGTTACCCGAACACGGGTGAATCCGTAGTAGCCCGCCCCTGCCGATCTCTTAGTAATAAGCAAATCAAATAAGTAACACATTCTCCTTATTCTATCAGCAAACCGATCTCTAAAACATTCACATTAGTCAACCTATATAAAACTCAGGTTTCCTCGATCACCTCTTAGCTCTAAGCAAAAACCCCTTTAAAAGGCATAACACGTTTAACCGAAGTTTGACATAAATTAACCTGACATTAACCTAAAGTTTAATCTAAAATCTACACTTTTTTTAAAAGCCTAATGTTTGACATAACAAAAAAAAAGAGAGAACATTTCTCCTTTAACTGACTTCTAAAGACATGTAAAAAACATTTGTTTGGTGGGAAAAACACAACACACCTCCCTAAAAACATTTTCCTGGGAATCTTATCAAGACACCTGGATCTTGCGCTAATCTCATCAAGGGTGGGTTTCCCAGCAGATGAGTCACAAGTTCAGGTCAGGTATATTTGAATAGTCCCCCTCCACCTCCAGTTCATCTCCATAATGTTATCAACCTTCAAGATGTTCCCCAGCCTTTGTTTCCTTTGTTATGGATAATTGCAAATGCAATTATCGAAAACCATTTGCTAGGCTAATTCTTGAATACAGCTCATCTGTCTGGAACCCGCACTGCATATCGGACATTAACACCATTGAGCAAGTCCAGAGGTATTTCAGGAGAAGAGTCCTCCATTCCTCTGCTCGCAACAGAATACCTTATGCCACCAGGCTTGAAATTTTGGGCTTAGACAACTTAGAACTTCACCGTCTTCAATCTGACCTAAGTGTAGTACATAAAATTATCTGCTACAATGTCCTACCTGTCAATGACTACTTCAGCTTCAATCACATCAACCCAGGAGCACACAATAAATACAAACTTAAGGTAAACCACTCCAAACTCGATTGCAGAAAATACGACTTCAGCAACAGAGTGGTCAACGCCGGGAATGCTCTACCTGACTCCGTTGTTACAACCTCAAACCCCCAAAATGTTAACCTTAGACCTCGCCCCATTCCTAAGAGGTCTGTAAGGGGCGTGCATAAGCGCACCAGCGTGCCTACTGTCCCTGTCCTAATGTTCCCTTGTATTCGTATCCATTTCATGTATTCAAAATCATGTTTACAATTATATATGTTATCTAATACATATATAACAAAATAAAATAAAGTAAAATAATGTTTCCATGAAGAGCAATTGGGTGTTGACCCATCCACTTTGTTTGGATGCCCTCATTTCTTTAGCCTCCAGATTGCCAGATTCTGTCCTCCTCTCTCGTCTCCATCTTTGGGGGGAGGGGGGGAATTAATACACAATCAGCTTAGAAAGAAAAGCCTCCTTTCCTTCCCCTCCCCTCCCTTCCTTCTTCTTCCTTTCCTTTCCTCTCTTTCTCTACTCTATTTCCTTTCCTCTTCTTCCTTTCCTTTCCTTTCCTCTCTTTCTCTATTTCCTTCCCTCTTCTTCTTCTCCTTTCCTTTCTTCTCTTTCCCTATTTCCTTCCCTCTTCTTCCTTTCCTTTCCTCTCTTTCTCTACTCTATTTCCTTTTCTCTTCTTGCTCTCCTTTCCTTTCTTCTCTTTCTCTATTTCCTTCCCTCTTCTTCCTCTCCTTTCCTTTCTTCTCTACTCTATTTCCTTCCCTCTTCTTCCTTTCCTTTCCTTTCTTCTCTTTCTCTATTTCCTTCCCTCTTCTTCCTTTCCTTTCTTCTCTTTCTCTATTTCCTTCCCTCTTCTTCCTTTCCTTTCCTCTCTTTCTCTACTCTATTTCCTTTTCTCTTCTTGCTCTCCTTTCCTTTTCTCTTTCTCTATTTCCTTCCCTTCTTCCTTTCCTTTCCTCTCTTTCTCTACTCTATTTCCTTCCCTCTTCTTCCTTTCCTTTCCTCTCTTTCTCTACTCTTTCCTTTTCTCTTCTTGCTCTCCTTTCCTTTTCTCTTTCTCTATTTCCTTCCCTTCTTCCTTTCCTTTCCTCTCTTTCTCTACTCTATTTCCTTTCCTCTTCTTCTTTTCCTTTCCTCTTCTTCCTTTCTTTCCTCCATTTCTCCACCCTTCCCTTTCCCTTCCTTCTCCTCTATTTCCTCCCCTCCCCTTCCCCATTTCAAATAGAATTATTCATTTTCTCCCATGGAAATAATTAGTGTGTGCAGCTAGTTTACTGCTCCCCAATGAAACGGGTTAAATACCTTGCTCCTGGTTATGTTATGTGCAGCATTAAAAAACATGCAGCTCGAAGAGATTGTTGCAAAGTGGCAAATAGGTTCAGATTGTCCACACGCATTTTGGGCCACATCTGGGGACGCTGTTGTCATTCAGACATTGGATCAGTGTTTCTCAACCTTGGCAACTAGAAGATGTCCGGACTTCAACTCCCAGAATTCCCCAGCCAGCATTCGCTGGCTGGGGTATTCTGGGAGTTGAAGTCCGGACATCTTCAAGTTGCCAAGGTTGAGAAACACTGCATTGGATTTTCCCGGGGGAGGGATGAGGGATAGAGTAATTACATGAGTGTGATTTTATTTTAAAATACACCTCAAGCAGTGGCTTCCCTCCCCCCTTCCTCTGGGGCATTCTGGTCTTTGAAAAATGCAAACCTTACAAAATTCAACATCTCACAGTGATTCAGGGAGTAATTTAGTTATGGCACAATTAAAAGTGACAAGGTCAATGGTGTTTCTCTGGAAAGCTTATAAAGCACTCTTTCCTTTTCCACCCTCTTAAAATAAACACGTGGGCCGCCTTCTGGATATAGAGAATCAAAACCAAAAAGGCAATTCCAAGGCTAAAATTCCTACATGTTCTGCTTTAAACTCGGGCATGGCTGACCTCTGACCCTGGACCGCTAGTCCCCCTCCCCCCCCCAATCTCATTCTTAAGAACTGAAATATATTTTAGCTTTGCAATTATTTGGAGACTTTGCAACATGGAGGCATAACCTTTGAATGGAAAAATTATATGGTCCGCTTTCCCCTATGCAGGGCATCATATTATCCATAGAATACAAAGGATTTTTTTTTAAAAAAAAATTAGCGTATGGCAGAGGTGTCAAACTGGATTTCTTTGAGGGGCGGATCAGAGTTGTAGTTTGTTTTATTTATTTTTTATTTATTTATTTTCATCAAGCCTGTATTAGAGAACAGATGCAAGTATAAACATTTCTTTTAAATCAGCCATCTAGCGCCCTCTAGTGTCCAACATGCAAAGTGGTCTTAAAGGTTTCAAAATATAAACAAAGGCATTTTCCAATGAGAAAAGATCCTTCCCATTGGCTTTAAAGTCTTAAATCAAACTCATCTGAGCCCTTAACCCGTTTAAACTTTCTAAAGCCAACAGTAATCAACCTTTGGCTGTATATTCCAAAAACGCTTGGTTTCAAATCTTTAATTTTTGTACTTAAACTCTTTTAAAAGATTGAAGGAAGTTGATCCAGTGGTTGCAACAAAATTTGCCAGTCTAAAAATTCTCAAACTTTAAAAAAAAAAAATTAAAGGGAAAAAAATTAAATTCAAAGTGAATTTAAGAGAGTTAATGCTCGGTGGAATTTAAAGTCCATATAGGCAGTGTTAGTAGCTAAAAACATGATGAAATTGTGTTACTCCCAACCAATCACAAACCAGCTGCATATAAACAGCTATACTGAGTGTTTGTAGGTAATCCTGTGATCTCTCCTTAGTCCAGAGAGATTTCAGCAAATTTCAGCAACCCAAATCCCACTTTCGGTTGCTGGTTTTATAGAGGAATGCTATAACATTTCTCTAAACTTTTCTAAAGTTTGCTATAACAGCCCATTGGAAGTAGATCAAAATAAAGTTTAAATCTTAAATCCAATTAACAAATCTAACATTTTTAAAGAACCTCCATTGTTGGCTGTTCAAGCTTATTGATCCACAAAATGTAAACATTGTTAATATCAACTTCAATGGTAGACTTCAATTTTTTATACAATTAACCCAGGTCTGTCAAACTCGCGGCCCACATGCCAGATGCGTCACACTCTGGTCATGCCCATGCCCAGTTTAGCAAAGGGGGAGAAAGTCACGATACGTCACGTGACACCATCGTGACGACATGCATTTGATACCCCTGAACTAAACTAAACTGAGTTTCTATCAAAAATGAAGCACCCCAACTTTCTTAATAGCAGCCAATCACCAGGAAACTTTGAGATCTTGTCCCACCTTAGGCATGAAAGCCAGCTGGGTGATTCTTAGTGACGGTGCTTTGCTACAAAACTATGTGTTCGGGCTTGATAAATTGACACTTAAAGCTTGAAAATCAATGAATAGTTATGGTGGGGCTTGATAACCTGACACTTAAAGCTTAAAAATTAGTGTAGAATGTGTAACTCCTTACCATCAGAGTGTCTTAATATAAGGCAACTGGCAATTGGAACAGAGTTATTTTCAGGTGGGGAGGGGGAGTAGAACATCTAACTCCTTAGCATCGACATGTGTTAATATAAGGGAACTGGCGGTTGGAACAGTTCCTTTCAGGTGGGGAGGGGCAGTAGAATGTCTAACTCCTTAGCATCGACATGTGTTAATATAATTGTATAATAAATACTGATGATCTGATGGTCATTTCGACAAAACCTTTCTTAGCGAGCACCTAGAAGCCAAGAGGAACATACATGCCAAATTTCAAGTTTGTAGGCTTTACAGTTCTGGAGATTTCATGATGAGTGAGTGATATTTGGTTTTTATATATATATAGATGAAGCACCTCAGCTTTCTTAATAACAGCCAATCACCAGGAAATTTTGAGATCTTGTCCCGCCTTAGACATGAAAGACAGCTGGGTGATTGAGCCAATCACTATCTCTCAACCCAACCCATTTCACAGGGTTGTTGTGGAAACAATAGGAGGAGGAAGGTGTGCTGGCTATGTTTGCCACCTTGAGTTTTTTGTAGAATAATAAAGAAGGAATACAAATAAATTAAATAAAACTAAGATGTAAGCCAGAGCAGAGATGTACACCTATGGAACATCAGCCTACAGTTCTGATACAACACTTGTCAGAACCACCTTAAATTACCTCACACACAGCACTGGCCTGCATAAGAATATGATGTAAACTTGTTTTTTAAAAGGCATCTTTGGTTTGCGTTAAACACTTCAACAGCACGCAATGTTCTGATTGCACCACAAACGCAGTAGTCATCCTTACCTTTCACAGAGGCACTGAGTTTTATAAATATGAGCATGATAGTGTAGAATAATCATATCCAAAGACCAGTGGTGGGTTTCAAAAAAGTTTGGAACCTCTTCTGTAGGTGTGGCCTACTTTCCAGGTCCACTGGTGGAACCTCTTCTAACCGGTTCAGTAAATTTGATGAACCGGTTCTACCAAATAGGTGCGAACTGGTAGGAACCCACCTCTGCTTCTCTTCCTCCCCCCATTCTCTGCCTCTCTCTGTGTCCCTCTCTGTGTGTCTCTTCTCTCTGTCTCTCTGTCTCTCTCTGTCTCTCTGTCTCTGTCTCTCTGTCTCTGTCTCTCTGTCTCTCTCTCTCTCTCTGTCTCTCTCTCTGTCTCTCTCTCTCTGTCTCTCTCTGTCTCTCTCTGTCTCTCTCTCTGTCTCTGTCTCTGTCTCTGTCTCTGTCTCTCTCTCTCTCTCTCTCTCTCTCTCTCTTCTTTTATGGGCAGTTGGAACAATGAACTTAGTGCAAATGAGTGCAATTTTTATTATTCATCATTTGGCATTAACATTTTTGGGCACTCTCCCAGGGCTAAGTATATACTTTATCTTATTCTGCATAATCCTACAGTACTTAAGTTGTTCCTTCTACCTAATCATTGCTCTCCTGAGCTATAAAGATTCAACACACCAGATTTCCATCAAGGACTTGATCCAACCCTGCTTAGCTTTTCCAAGATAGGCCAGAGTCATAAAATATTATACTTTCCTGATGATGGAGATGATAGAGATGTTAAGGATGAAGGAAGGAGTAGGAGTAGCGATTGGAGAAGAAGGAGGAAAGAAGTGGGAAACACAGTGGGAAAGGAGAAAGAAGAGAGATGGAGACACAATGGGAGAAAGAAGGAATGAGGAGGGGAAAGAGAAAAAGAGAAAGAGAGAAAGAGAAGGAGAAGGAGGGGGAAGAGGAGAAGGAGACACAATGGGAAAAATAAGAAGGAAGAAGGGAGAAGAAGGAGAAGGAAGGGAGATGAAGACAATGGAAGAAGTAAGGAAGAGGAAGAGGAGAAGAAAAGGAGGAGGAGGAGAAGGACACGGAGAGTTGTCACCCCAAAATGACTTCTAACTCAAAATATTTATATCCAGAGTTTTAAAAACTAATCAGTCCAATAAAAAAACTTACAGAGTAGTTGTTAATGTTCAGTTGGAGACACCAGTTAGGACAGCGTCTTCATGGTTGTCTGTATCCCCATCAACTATTTCAACTGCCCCTGCTAAGTCAATATCTCCTCTTTGATACATGGGCCATGACATCACAACTACTTACAACAGGGGCACAGCTTACAACACAATAGTGCCATGCTGCTTTCCTCACTGTGGTAAAGACACCAAGATCCCACACCCTTAGAAGACCTTTTTGCTGTTGCTAGATGCAAAGTCATGTCCCACCCATCGCGACCCTATGGACAACATTCCTCGAGGCCTTCCTGTCCTCTACCATCCTTTGGAGTCCATTTAAGCTCACGCCGATGGCTTCAGTGGACCATAAGGAAGGCTGAGAGCCAAAGAATGGAGGCCTTTGAGCTCTGGTGCTGGAGAAGACTCCTGCGAGTCCCTTGGACTGCAAGGCGATCCAACAGGTCAGTCCTAGAGGAGATCAACCCTGACTGCTCTTTAGAAGGCCAGATCCTGAAGATGAAACTCAAATACTTTGGCCACCTAATGAGAAGGAAGAACTCACTGGAGAAGAGCCTCAAGCTGGGAACGATGGAGGGCAAAAGAAGAAGGGGATGACAGAGAATGAGGTGGCTGGATGGAGTCACTGAAGCAGTCGGCGTGAGTTTAAATGGAGTCCAGGGGATGGTGGAGGACAGGAAGTTCTGGAGGAATGTTGTCCATGGGGTCGCAATGGGTCAGACACGACTTCGCAACTAACAACAGCAACATTTTGACTCTTAGGACCATATTTTGAAGACACCCCTGTGCAGGGGTGAAATTTAGCAGGTTCTGACAGGTTCTGGAGAATCGGTAGCAGAAATTTTGAGTAGTTCAGAGAACCAGCAAATGCCACCTCTGGCTGGCCTCAGAGTGAGGTGGGAATGAAGATTTTGTAGTAACCTTCCCCTGGAGTGGGGTGGGAATGGAGATTTTGCAGTATCCTTCCCCTGCCACGCCCACCAAGCTACGCCCACAGAACCAGTAGTAAAAAAAATTGAATTTCACCACTGCCCCTGTGGATCCACCTGTGGACAATCATTTGGCATTAGTAGATCCTGGCCCAGCAGAAGTTTGGTACCAATAACTCTGTCCATGAAAAAGTGAATGGAGAGAACTCCATAGCCTTCTAGAGCACAAAAGTTAACAACGTCAGCTCCCTTCGGAAAGTATGAATTCCACCACATTCAAAAACCTGATTAATAAGTAACTCATTTATCTGATATCGGCCACGAATGCTGTTTGCAAGTATTCAGCCACAGAGCAATTCAATAACACCACTCGGCCATTATCTGCTAATCATATAACACAAACATTTATGAAATGGACATTTCTGAAGGCTCTTTAAGGGGCATTTAAAATGTGTTGGTCTTTGAAGCTTTATCTTTGCAAGCTCACAGAGGCTGATAAGAGACCTGGTTGAGCTGTCTCCTGTGAGCCGGTTCAAATCCTGTCTGTGCCAAAGACAATCACATCTGCTTAGGCTGGCAGGGGAGCTGCAAATGGCAGGAGAAAACTGGGGCTCCCAAACCATGAAGAGTTAACAAATAATCTCTTGGAAAAAGGTAACATAACATAATAGATGATGGATGAATGGATGGATGGATGGTGATAGGTAGGTAGATAGGTAGGTAGGTAGATAGGTAGGTGGATAGGTAGGTAGATCGATCAATAGATCGATGGATGGATCGATGGATGGATGGATGGATGGATGGATGGATGGATGGATAGATAGATAGATAGATAGATAGATAGATAGATAGATAGATAGATAGATAGATAGATAGATAGATGATAGATAATGGATAGGGAGATAGGGATGGATGGATGGATGGATGGCAATAGATAGATAGATAGATAGATAGATAGATAGATAGATAATGGATGGATAGAGGGATAGGGATAGGGATGGATGGATGGCAATAGATAGGTAGATAGATAGATAGATAGATAGATAGATAGATAGATAGATAGATAGATAGATAGAGATAGAGATAAATATAGATAGATAGATAGATAGATAGATAGATAGATAGATAGATAGATAGATAGATGATAATGGATGGATAGAGGGATAGGGATAGGGATGGATGGATTGATTGATGGCAATAGATAGATGATAGATGATAGATAGATAGATGGATAGATGGAGGGATAGATGGATAGATGGATGGATGAATGGATGGATGGAAATAGATAGATGATAGATGATAGGTAGGTAGGTAGATAGGTAGGTAGATCGATCAATAGATCGATGGATGGATGGATGGATGGATGATAGATAGATAGATAGATAGATAGATAGATAGATAGATAGATAGATAGATGGATGGATGGATGGATGGATGGATGGATGGATGGCTGGATGGCAATAGATAATGATAGATGATAGATAGATGATAGATAGACAGATAGACACACAGAGAGATAGAGATATAATGGATGGATAGAGGGATAGGGATGGATGGATGGATGGAAGGGGATAGGGATAGGGATAGGGATAGGGATAGGGATAGGGATAGGGATAGGGATAGGGATAGGGATAGGGATAGGGATAGGGATAGGGATAGGGATAGGGATAGGGATAGGGATAGATGGCGATAGATAGATGGATGGATGGATGGATGGATGGATGGATGGATGGATGGATGGATGATGGACAGAGAAATAGATATAGATGTAGATAGATGATAGACAGACAGACAGACAGACAGACAGACAGATAGATAAATAGATGGATGATGGACCGAGAGAAATAGATATGTAGATAGATGATAGATAGACAGACAGATAGGATGATGGACAGACAGAAATAGATATAGATATAGATGTAGATAGATGATAGACAGACAGAGACAGACAGACAGACAGACAGACAGATAGATAGATGGATGATGGACAGACAGAAATAGATAGAGTTTTAGATATATGAGAGAGAGAGAGAGAGAGAGAGAGACAGACAGACAGACAGAGAGATGCAACTGTTGCTGCCTCTATTAATGCAACTAATAAAATAAAGCATAGGGAATAAATCTTATGATTCTCTGAGAAACTGCCCACTGAAACCCAACTAAGGAATCCAAACTTGCAGGCCGTGGTTAACTTATTCACCTTGAAATTTCTGTTTACATATTCATTCATTTTCAGAATTACAGGCATGGGCAACGTTTACTGATAGATAAGAAAGACTAACTATGAACAGAAGGGGGAAGGCTGCCCCAAGGTTATCCGCTTGAATTTTGCTACTTGCAAAGGAAAAAAGAAAAAAGAAAACAGACTCCTGGGAACAAAGGAAACCTTTTTAAGGAAAGATTAGGCTCCCTTTTTTTACAATTTCCACCAGGAAGTTCAGAACAGAAAAGATCATCAGATATGGGGGAGGTACAAAGCATTAGCAAGGGGATGAAGCATTTTGGTGACACCGTTGGCCTCCTCTTGAAGACTTAATGGAGCTGCCTCTATTGAAAAAGTAGGTATATATATGCATAAATCAAACCGAGTGGCTTTGTCTGCAGAGGTCTGTCTCCCACTATTTCTTTGGGGGAGACCCCCTCCTGTACATACTCAGCAGTGGTGGGATTCAATTTTTTTTTACTACCAGTTCTGTGCGTGTGGCTTAGTGGGTGTGGCATGGCTTGGTGGGCGTGGCAGGGGGAGGATATTGCAAAATCTCCATTCCCTCTGCACTCTAGGGCAAGGATACTGAAAAATCCCCATTCCCTCCTGATCAGCTGGGATTCGGGAGGCAGAGAATAGATGGGGGTGGGGCCAGTCAGAGGTGATATTTACCTGTTCTCCGAACTACTCAAAATTTCCGCTACCGGTTCTCCAGAACTGGTCAGAACCTGCTGAATACCACCTGTGACATAAGAGCCGAGGTGGCGCAGTGGTTAAATGCAGCACTGCAGGCTACTTCAGCTGACTGCAGTTCTGCAGTTCGGCTGTTCAAATCTCACCGGCTCAGGGTTGACTCAGCCTTCCATCCTTCCGAGGTGGGTAAAATGAGGACCCAGATTGTTGTTGGGGGCAATATGATGACTCTGTAAACCGCTTAGAGAGGGCTGAAAGCCCTATGAAGCGGTATATAAGTCTAACTGCTATTGCTATTGCTATTGCTACTGTCCAATAAACACTGCAGTGAGCTTTGACTATTTATTCCTGCTGCATCCTCATGGCATTGCCTTCCCCTGCACTCAAGCCCATACCCTGAGGTAGCCTTAATTCATCCTTACTTGTAGCAGTGTTACAATAGGGTTTCTCCTCTTATTTCAACGCAGGTTTTCCTCTGGATACAATCTGAATCTTCAATCACTATTGCAGTCGGTGGTCTCTGAGGAGATGGGATTAGTCCATCTCCTATGGGACACATTGGATTTAGCAATAGCAATAGCAATAGCAGTTAGACTTATATACCGCTTCATAGGGCTTTCAGCCATCTCTAAGCGGTTTACAGAGTCAGCATATCGCCCCCACAGTGTGGGTCCTCATTTCACCCACCTCGGAAGGATGGAAGGCTGAGTCAACCTTGAGCCGGTGAGATTTGAACCGCCGAACTGCAGATAACAGTCAGCTGAAGTGGCCTGCAGTACTGCACCCTAACCACTGCACCACCTCAGCTCTAGGATTTGGTCTAGGCAAACTCCCTTCCCAATATTCTCTATCTTCTGTCCAATATAAGTTGCTGGCAGGCTGCTTGGTGACTCCTCTCCTCCTTCCACAGCCACCTGTTGAGATGACCTTGGTTCCCATAAGAAAACTTTTTTGTTTTGACTGGTAGCCGCTCTATCTACTTTCCCTCTAATGGATGGATGGATGGATGGATGGATGGATGGATGGATGGATGGATGGATGGATCGATGGATGGATGGATTGATTGATATATGGATGGATAAGCAAAAAGACAATGAACTTAGTCACCTTCAATGAGATACTTCCCATTCACACCCATGGGTCAACAAAGGACATGCACACGGCTAGTCTTTATATATGCTTAGTCATTCTGGATCAGGTCAAGAAATTGCATAATTTTCTGAGAATAGATGCAAGACAAAAATCGCTCAGCATTTGTCGAGTTTGGCTTTTGAAGCTGCTGTGGCCTCTAATCAAAGAGCCATATTTTAATTTTGTTTTAACAAACAAAAGAGCTTAATTCTTCTTTCCATTCAAGGTAAACCTTCAGAATTGTCTTGTTCCGCCACCTCTTCAGTCACTTGTTACAAGCATCTGCCTGTAGGTGGCTCTGTTCAACCATTTTGCCTTACAGACAGTGTCTCTGATTTGAGGATGAAAACCTATAAAATTAAAAATAATTTTAAAAAAGCATTCAAGGCACTTGGTTTAGTCCTTGGGCCAGCCCTTCAGTCTATATTTTACTGCAATGTGCCTGGTGGTACATCAAGATTTCCCCCCTCCCTTAAAAAAACATAGGGTATATTAGCGAAGGTAAGGGAATAAGAAACGATACTAATTTATATTTGGGTTTGTGGAAATACCATCCCAAGGAAACATAAGCTGAGATTTGAAAGAGACACCTACAACAATAGAAAAAGAAAGGGAGAGAGGAGAAGACGGGGGAAAGAAGAAAGAGGTAAGGAGAGGAGGATGGAAGGGAGAGGAAGAGAAGGAGAGAGGGTAGGAAGGGGAAAAGGAAGAGTAGGAGTAGGAGAAAGATACGGGAAGAAGGAAGGGGAAGGAGAGGAGGAAGGAAGGAGAGAATGGAGGGAAGGAGAAAAGAAAGGGAAAATAAGGGGGCATTACAACAGGCAGAAGGGATGGTAAATAAAGCAATCCAAACTATACACTATAATCTATTAAATGAAATAACAAATGTATAAGAATGACAAATGTAAAGAAGAATAACAATTATGTGAAAGCATACTTACAATGGTATGTAAGAGAATAAAAAATAAAAAAAAATGTTGGGGGGGAGATGTTTCCCCCCCTCCCTGTAGGAGGCAAGGGAGATACTAAATGCGTGTTTTAGTTTCTTTAAACCTGCTTTAAACGGACTTTCTGGTATGGAACAGATCCTTTTTCAGTTCACTGAGTTTCAAATGGGGGGGGAGTTAAACATAGTCAATGCTTCAAGGCAAAGCTTTTTAATCATAGCATGAGTGAGAAACAGTCTTGTGTGTAGAGAAGCCATTCTCTAATGTATGTCTCTTTGCTGGCAAATGAGTAAAAATGGGAAGAAGCAGGAGGGGGGAGTAAAGGGGAAGGGAGAAGGGAGGAGGAGGGGAGGAGGAACAAGGGGGAGGGGAAAGGGGAGGAAGAGAAGGAAAAGGAGGAGGAGGTGAAGGGAGAGAAGGAGGAATAAGAAGGGGGAAAGAGGAGAAGGGGGAGGGCGAGGGGAAGAATGGATGAGAAGGGAGAAGAGAGGGGGAGGAGAGGAAGAAGAGGAGGAGGGAGGATAAGAAGGGGGAGGGAAGGAGGCAAGAGTAGGGGAGAGGCAGGAAAGAACAGGGGGGAGTGGGGAAAGAGGAGAAGGAAGAGGGTGAGGGGAAGGGGGAACCAGAAGTGAGGGGAGAAGGAGAAGGGAAGGGGAAGAAGGAGGAAGAGGAGGGGAAAAGAGAAGAAGGGAGAGGGAGAGGGGAAGGGGGGACGAGAAGGCAGAGGGAGGAGGAGAGGATGAAGAGGGGGAGGAGAAGGGAAATGAGGAGGAAGGAGAGGGGAGGAGAGAGAGGAAGAGGAGGGGGAGGAAGGGTAAAGGAGGAAGGGAGGGGAGGAGGAGTGGAAGAGAAGGCCTAGGGGGAACTAGAGGGGAGGGGAAGGGGGAGGAAGAGGAGGAAAAGGTTGAGGAGGTGAAGAAAGAGGAGGAGCAAAAGAGGAGAAGGGAGAGGAGAGAGGGAGGAGGAGAGGAAGAAGAGGGAGGAGGAGAAGAGGAAGAAGAAGGAAGCGGAGGGGAGGGGTGAGAGGAAGAGGAGGGGAGGGAGATGGGACAGAAGGAAGATAATATAAATGTTTCAATGAGCACAATGTTGGGAAGTTCTCTCTATCAATCGTCATCTGTCCTTCAGCCGATCCTGTGTCTCGTTTCAGGAGAAGGACGTTGTGTTGCTCACACTCTCCGTGCAAGTGAGAAAGGCCAGAGATGCTGGACCTGGATTGCAGAAAATCCTAAAATTAGATCAGGTGGGCTGATTTTGGTATCAGCAGCCAGTTTCCTGTGTTCTGGGCTGGGCAAATACAAGTTTAGTACCTGTATTTGCTGACCGAGCAGGTCTTACTACTTCGGCAATTGACACAAAGGGTGGAGCAGCATTGTGTTCCTTTCGGCTTCCCAACTGGTATGTTTTGAGCCAAACAAATGCTTTGCATTTCTTAAAGGATCACATTGTCGGGCCTGCAGCCATATTCCTCTTGGATCTTTGGCCTGCCCCATTTTCTATTATTCTACTATGCCTTTTTCTATTGTGGGAAAATGGGAGGGGGGATTGCACAGAGTTAGATGCTATGTAGCCATAACAACATTCTTTCTAGAAAGCCAAGGTCATCCTTTGTCTCTGGACCTCTGCACCTGACCGGAACTGGATGGGTGGAAGCTGCCAGTGTGGCAGTGGGAGATTGGACCATGTGATGGGTGTGGGGGCAGGATCTTGAACTTTCAACTGGGTGGGGAAAACTGGGAAGCTTTCAGATTCGGATTTCCACAGATGTGCCAATGTGGCTCTCTTAATAAATTGGAACTTGGAGCAATACTTTGCCTTGGACTCTGATTTACTTTTGGATGCTATTTGGAACCCTGACACACATCCTACAACCTTCTCACTCTCAACCGTTTTGCGGGGGGGGGGGGTGTTAGGGAGAATTCACAGGCAGACATTGTTCTCTTTTTTTATTTTTGAACCCTCCCCAGCAGTGGTGGGTTTCAATTTTTTTTATAGAATCTCTTCTGTAGGCATGGCCTGCTTTTGTGGGAGTGGCTTGCTGGCCATGTGATTGGGTGGGAGTGGCTTGCCAGCCATGTGACCAAGTGGGAGTGGCTTGGCAGTCATGTGACTGGGTGGGCATGGCCAACTTGTAAAATGTGGTGAAACTCACTTAACAACGCTCTTGCTTAGCAACCAAAATGTTGGCTCAGAAACTCTGGCATTTGAAGCACGCAAGTCTTAAAGCTGTCAAGTTACAAGACCCTCGCACCCCTAACCCTTTAGAAAAAAAAAACCCAGGGGTGTTCAAACTTGACAGCTTTAAGACTTGTGGACTTCAACTCCCAGAATTCCTCCTCTCGCTCTTCATCTTGATGATGTGCGGACGGGCGGGGGGGAGAGCTGGAACCGGTTCTGAACGGCACTATAGATTTGTGCAACCTCTTCTATAGAAGAGGTTAGAACTGGCAGGAACCCACCCCTGCTTCTGTAGCTGGTACAGAATTTTGAATTTGTGAAAGCTGGAGTCCCAAACCTTAGGGGCACCAGGGACCGGCTCCATTGAGAGGGGTTTTTCCATGGACCAGAGGGGGCCTGGTTTCGTGTTGGAAGAAATGTCCTTCTGGGTTCAGTTCCAAGTGTGGAGAAAGACACTGGAAACATGGAGGCTGTTTGGAAAGATGGTTTTAATGGTGGACAGGATCACATGCCTTGAAGATGTTGGGTGAAGAAGAAGAAAAAAGGGAAGAGAATGCTGAGAGTGCCTGTTTAATACCCACTCTGGCAGGGGTGAAATCTAGCAGGTTCTGGAGAACCGGTAGCGGAAATTTTGAGTAGTTCAGAGAACCGGCAAATGCCACCTCTGGCCGGCCCTAAAGTGAGGTGAGAATGGAGATTTTGCAGTATCCTTTCCCTGCCACGCCCACCAAGCCACACCACGCCCACCAAGCCACGCCCACAGAACTGGTAGTAAAAAAAATGAATTTCACCACTGCTCTCTGGGCTTTTGAATTTAGGCCAGTATTCGGATTGGTTGTCAGACTCCCATGGGGCCATGCAGGGGTAACTCTGTAGGCTGTCCTGAGCCCCAGGCTTGGTTGACTTTTGTTGGGTGATGATGATGTAATGAAAGGGCTTTGGGATTCCTATTTTGCCCCACTTGGAATTGAACCCAGAAGGATATTTCCTCCAATTGTGTGCTGCCTGCATCCCGCGAATGGGGCTTCGTTTCTTTGCGTGGCCCGGGTTTTGGCATCCCATGGCCCAGTACCAATCCACGGACCAGGGGTTGGGGTGACCCCTGTGCTATACTTCTCCTTACTGTGCAGGCTCTATCAGTCAACATGCGCGGTTCCCTCTGTCTCCAAAGCAAAAGGGCGCCCTCTAGTGGACACAAATGCACAGTCACCCAAATTGTTATGGGTGTTGCGTTTTTAACATTCCGATCAACAGTAGGCCTCTGAAACAGAGTTATAACAGAAACAGAGGTAGGTATTCCTAGATTTACAACCATTTGCTTAGCGACTGTTCACTAAACAGTCACAGCAGCACTGGAAAAAGTGAATTATGACTCTCTTTCACACTTACGACCGTTGCAGCAATCTCATGGTCATGTGATCAAAATTCAGATGCTTGGCAACTGACATGTACTTATGACGGTTGCAGTGTGCCAGGGTCACGTGATCCCCTTTTGCAACCTCCTCACAAGCAAAGTCGATGGGGAAGCCAGATTCACTTAACAACCATGTGACTAACGTAACAAGTGCAATGATTCACAACTGTGACAAGATAGGTGGTAAAATGGGGGGGGGGAGGGCTGTGGGGGTTTCACTTAACAAATGTTTCACTTAGCAACAGGTATTTTGGGCTCAATTATGGTCGTAAGTCAAGGACTAAGAGAGAGAGAGATGTAGAGATAGATAGATGGATGGATGGATGGATGGATGGATGGATAGATAGAGAGAGAGAGAGATGTAGAGATAGATAGATAGATAGATAGATAGATAGATAGATAGATAGATAGATAGATAGATAGATAGATAGACAGACAGACAGACAGACAGACAGACAGACAGACAGAGAGGCAGGCAGATATATATAACTTACGACCAGTGTGTGTGTGTGTGTGTGTGTGTGTGTGTGTGTGTGTGTTTGTGTGCATTTCACAGTCTCTGCCAAATTGTATGAAGGTAGGCAGGGAGGAGCGTGAATTTAAGCTACAGGAAGTTGTTTTCTTATAACCATTTATTTTTAGCAACAGTTTAAAGATACAACTGCACTGAAAAAATGGATTTATGAGTAGAACCATGACTGTGGAGATGCTGCATCAGTTGTAAGTGCGAGGACCAGTCATAAGTACTTTTATCGGTGCTGTTGTAGCTTTGAGGACTACCTGTAGAGACAACTAGGGAGGCAAGGTCTGCCCCCTCTCCCCCCAAAAAATCAGCCTTTATTCTGTCCATTTTCTCTACCAGGAGAGCCGCTCAAAAAACGTGAGAGATATTTGAAAGAAATTCCCAAGATAACGAAAGGAAAGCCACTTTCGTAGATCAGAACATCAAATCAGGGTAGATTTCAGCCCAGGAAAAGAATAATACGAGAAGAAGCTTTATTTGGGGTGTAGGAAGTTAGCATCCATCCCTCTCCTAGAAAAATTAAATATTTTAGAAAGCATTAAAAGGGCAGAATATTTCCCCCAAAAGGGAGGCAGAAACTCACACACCCCCTTTGTCAATGGGCCATTAAGGCCTGAGCCAGCCTATTCTACACAACAAAGATCTACCTCCTTCAGGCAGAGCCATAGGAGGAATTGCCCAAGGCACCTTCATTACATCATCACCCAGCAAGGGTCAACCAAGCCTGGGACTCAGGACAGCCTACAGAGTTGTCCCTGCATGGCCCCATGGGAGTCTGACAACCAATCAGAATACAAGCTCAAATTCAAAAGCCCAGAGAGGGAATACAATACAATACAATACAATACAATACAATACAATACAATACAATACAATACAATACAATACAATACAATACAATACAATACAATACAATACAATACAGTAATACATACAACAAGATTCAATACAAATATAAATACAAATACAAATACAATACAATACAATAGCAGAGTTGGAAGGGACCTTGGAGGTCTTCTAGTCCAACCCCCTGCCTAGGCAGGAAACCCTATACCGTTTCAGACAAAAACCCAGCATGTCTTCCCTTTTTCCCCCAGGACCTCAAATCATATGGTCCTGACCACCATTAAACCATCTTTCCAAGTGTTTCCAGTGTCTTTTTCCCCACTTGGAACTGAACCCAGATGGACATTTCTCCCAACAGGAGAAAACAGTGAATGAATGAAAATCAAGAGTAGCCTTTTGCTCTGGAAACAGCCAAGCAATCTACATCTCCTCCTTTTCTAGAAACTTTTTCTAGGCCAGGCTGCAAACCATTCACAAGAGAACTAGCAACCAAGGTAGGAACATGACTGTTTACCAACCTGCTACTTAAATAAGGAAGCAGCCAGAAAGATGGCTGCCCCATCCTGTATAACTGGCTGATGCGAAGACAATGAAAGATATCCAGCCAAAAGATTTATATCGGCCCATTGCGAAAGCAGCTGGGAATTCCTCTTCCATAATTCATCCAGGATGTATAGAAACGCAGCCTGTGGCTAGCGTGAACAAACACGGACCCAACTCCCAGCACTGACATCAAAAAATGCTGCAGAAATTCATCCCATGGATTTTTTTAAAAATTATTATTATTAGCATGTATGCAAGAAAGGCAGAGTTGAAACTGCCTGGAAGAGACTCAGAATCTGCTTGATTTAAAATAAACAGCTTGGAGCCCCGGATCTGTGAGATTTGAACAAAATTTAGGGCAAGAGGCTTGAGAAGAGCAAGTGATGAGAAATGAAATGCAAAAATAAAAAGAGATCTTAACCCCTGTGGCATATTTTAAAGTTGCACAATACTGTCTGGTGCAATTTTAAGAGCCAAGAAACACAGGTGAGGAGCAGAAGAACAGAATTGGAAGGGACCTTGGGGGGTCTTCTAGTCCAACCCCCTGGTCAAGCATAAAGCCCTATACCTGTGATGGCGAACCTATGGCATATGCCTGCCAGAGGTGGCATGCAGCGCCCTCTCTGTGGACACATGAGCCATCACCCCAGCTCATCTCCATCACTCATGCGCACACGCCTCCCGCAGGCCAGCTGGTTTTCAGGACTCTGCTGCGCATGTGCAGGGGGAGGGGCGCATGCAGGAGACGTGCAGGCATGTACAAGGGGGGGGTGTCACACGGGAATGCACAGGGTCAGGGGGAGCATGGGAGGGTGCAGCATCCCCACCCCTGTGCCCCGTTTTTGGTCCCAGGAGGCTTCAGAGGGGCCTACTAGGCCCCAAAAGGCCCGGTTTTTGTCCGGGGGGTGTGTTTGTTTGCTCCCAGGAGGCTTCAGAGAGGCCTACTAGGCCCCAAAAGGTCCGGTTTTTGTCCAGGGGTGGGGTTGCTCCCAGGAGGCTTCAGAGAGGCCTACTGGGCCCAAAAAGGCCCGGTTTTTGTCCGGGGGTGTATGTGCTCCCAGAAGGCTTCAGAGAGGCCTACTAGGCCCCAAAAGGTCCAGTTTTTGTCCAGGGGTGGAGTTGCTCCCAGGAGGCTTCAGAGAGGCCTACTGGGCCCAAAAAGGCTCGGTTTTTGTCCGGGGTGTGTGTGCTCCCAGAAGGCTTCAGAGAGGCCTACTAGGCCCCAAAAGGTCCGGTTTTTGTCCGGGGGGGGGGTTGCTCCCATGACGCTTCAGCGAGGCCTACTGGGCCCAAAAAGGCCCGGTTTTTGTCCGGGGGGGGGGGTTGCTCCCAGGAGGCTTCAGAGAGGCCTACTGGGCCCAAAAAGGCCCGGTTTTTGTCCCGGGGGTTTTTGTGCTCCCAGAAGGCTTCAGAGAGGCCTACTAGGCCCCAAAAGGCCTGGTTTTTGTCCGGGGGGCGGGTTGCAAGGGGAGCAGGGATGGGTCGTGTGTACATGCGAGAGGGTGGGAGTCGCATGGGGGATCGCACATGCATGCGCAGGGGCACGGTGTGTGTGTCATACATACATTGCATTATATGTGCTCCTGTGCTTTCAGCGCGCGGCGCCAAAAAAGCTAGCCATCACTATTTCCGACAAATGGTTGTCCAATCTTTTCTTTAAAACCTCCAGTATTGGAATTTAATTGGAAACAATTACAGTGAGGAACAGCTTGCATCTAGAAGTGGTGGGTGTTCCAATACTGGAGGATTTAGGTGCAAGCTGTTCCCTCACTGTAGCAAGGAGGAAACATCTCCTTGTTTCTATGTTTGATCGCTCCTTGATTAGTTTCCATCCATTGCTTTATGTCCTGCCTTCAGGTGCTTTGGAGAATAGCTTGACCCCCCCACCCCCTCCTCTTCAGCTCCTGTCTTAAAGCTGAAGCCTAGGCAGGTCAAAAGCATCAAGATGGTGGCCACAACCATGAGCTGGAAGCCTCTGCACCTTTCGTACATGGGCCTCTCCTCTATGGGGCAGTCCCCTGTTTCAGGATATTTCCCTAGCATCTGGGGGAAATTATCAGCCAGCCAGGACAAATGTATCATAATATCGCAATAGCAATAGCAGTTAGACTTATATACCACTTCATAGGGCTTTCAGCCCTCTCTAAGCGGTTTACAGAGTCAGCATATTGCCCCCAACAACAATCCGGGTCCTCATTTCACCCACCTCGGAAGGATGGAAGGCTGAGTCAACCCTGAGCCGGTGAGATTTGAACAGCCGAACTGCAGATAACAGTCAGCTGAAGTGGCTGCAGTACAGCACTCTAACCACTGCGCCACCTCAGCTCAATGCAAGCTCCCTCCTTCACCTACTGAGGTACAAAGCTGCAGAAAGCATTTTGCGGCGATGTCACAATCCGCACGTCATCATTTTGCATTGTATTTGAATTTATTAGTTTGTGAAACGTGTACAAGAGAGCAGGTATAAATGTAAACATGGATATAAATGAAAGAAATGAATACAAATAAATGGGGACGGTAGGACAGGGATGGAAGGCATGCTGGTGCGCTTATGCACGCCCCCCCTTACAGAGCTCTTAGGAATGGGGTGAGGTCCACGGTAGACAGTTTAAGGTTAAAGTTTTGGGGGTTTGAGGCTGTAACAACAGAGAGCATTCCAGGCGTTGACCACTCTGTTGCTGAAGTCGTATTTTCTGCAATGGAGTCTGGAGCGGTTTACCTTGAATTTGTATCGTTTTGAGTTTACCTTGAGTTTGCATTTTGGTGTCATTCATTGCGGCTCGTTGGAGACAAGGAGAGAAGCAATTCAGGAGAAATTTCCTGAGAGTGAGAACAATTAATCCGTGGAACTGAAGTTGCCTTCAAAAGTTGTGGTTGCTCATTGTCTGGAAAAATGGTAAAAAAAAAATGTAATGTGTTGCAGATGTGAAGTTTGTACAAACAAAATAAAAAGTTTTTTTTTTAGAAAAAAAAATTGTGGGCGCTCCATCACTGGAAGTTTTTAAGAAGAGACTGGACTGCCATTTATCAGAAACAGTATAGGTTTCCTATGAGAGCAGGGAGTGGGACTAGATAACCTCCAAGGTCCCTTCCAACTCTACTGTTACTGTTACCCTGCTCTCTTCCCCCTTTCTTTTTCCTTTGCCAAGGCATCATTTTCAAACTGGGCCCCTTCTTCATCCCTCTCTGTCCCGCAAGAGGCATTTGCAGAGCCCCCCCCCCCAAAAAAAAGTCAAGGTAGCGATTGCAACATGAGACTGACAACCTATGATGGATGTTTAGAAGGATTAAGGGGTCAGTTGCATAGCTGCAACCATCCCTGTTAATCAGGGGTGGGTTCCGGATTCTTTTACTGCTGGTTCGGTCAGGGACGCGCTACATGCCCATGCGCAGAAGCAAAAAACAAAAATGGCAGTGCCCACGGCGCTGCTGATAGAACCAGTTCGGGCACGTGCATGGCCAAGTTACTACCTATTTGGCCAAACTGGTCCAAAACTGGAGGAACCAACCTCTGCTGTCAATCCTTCACTCCTTCACATCCATATCTCACCTCCTTTTATACCTCCTCCTCCTCCTTCGTCTTCTTCTAAATTACCACACTTTTTTATTCCTTGGGACAACCAGACCTTAACTCCAAGTCCATTTTGTCTAACAACAGCTTATCTTTTCCTCTAATATTTATCAAGACATTTGGCTTATCCGTTTTATCAGTGGTTGATCAATTTGGTTAAGGCGTCAGGTTAGGAAGCCAGGAGACTGTGAGTTCTAGTCCCACCTTGGCAGGAAAGCCGGCTGGGTGACTTTGGGTTGATCAATAGGAGACGGCGTGTTCTAATCACATCTTAGGCACGAAAGTCGGCTGAGTGACTTTCAGCCCGTCATTCTCAATCAGTCCAGCCCACCTCACAGCACTGTTGTGCAGAAATCGGAGATGGAAGAAGTGTTAGGTATGCGTGCCAACTTGAATAACTAATAAAAATAATAAAGGTAGGATTAAACAATCCAAAAGAATAATAATAACATATATTCTCTTTCCAGTTGTTCCTGTTACCGCAATTTTTAAGCAACAGGAACAGGTTCATAATGTCTACTTACTGACTTACATCTTCAGCAATGGCCATAGCTCGTGAGTTCGATCCTAGGTAGAAGTAGATGTAGGGTCTCCTGATTGGGCAGGGGGTTGAACTAGATGACCTGCAATGTACCTTCCAACTCTGTTAATCTGTTAAACTTACAAATCTTTCCACCTTTTGGATTATATACTCCTGACAAACTCTGACCGGCACCAATGAACTAGTATTTCGAGTTCTCTGAATATCTCCTTGATCTTCTGGATGACTGGCACCAGTCAAATCACATGTTCAACTTGTCAATCAAATATAAAAGGAGCATAACCCGCAGGAAGAGCAAGGAATCCTTTGATTTGATTTGATTTCTGTACTCACCCACCCCATCTCAACAAGCAACCCAGGGCAGTGTATGAGAGATCTCTGTCTTGTATGTTTGTGCAGGATGTTGTTTATTCCTTTACATTAAAGTCATGATCTTACAGATGCCTACAAACATATCAACTACAGGATGTAGTTCAGGGATGTCAAACTCAAAGCCCGCGAGCCGCATCCGGCCTGCGCTTAGATCTGGCCCGTGGGGCCACCCTAGAAAAAAAAAAGGATCGACCCACAGTACTTCTGCCAGAGAAAATGGAGCTCATGAGGGCCGTGTGCACCCGCACCCCGCCCCAGCTCAATTTTTGCTGGCAAAGGGTTGTGGGAGGCCATCGCGACCGAAAATGGAGCTCAGGAGTCCATTTTCATGGCAGAGCGCTTGGGCTACCACAGCAACCCCCCAACATGAGTGAAGTCAAGCTGGCCATGCCCACCTCGCGCCCCCCCCCCCTGTCCTGAGGTCAAACACAACCCTGATGCAGCCCTCAATGAAATCGAGTTTGACAACCCTGGTGTACCTGTGTTTCCCCAAAATAAGGCAGGGTCTTATTTTCTTTTGACCCCAGAAATAAGCGCTTGGCCTTATTTTCAGGGAGGTCTTATTATTTTTGAGGTACAGGATCAGAAGTGATATTCAGCAGGTTCTGACCAGGAGAACTGGTAGCGGAAATTTTGAGAAGTTCGGAGAACCGGTAAATACCACCTCTGACTGGCCCTGCCCCCATCTATTCTCTGCCTCCTGAGTCCCAGCTGATTGGGAGGAAATGGGGATTTTGCAGTATCCTTCTCCTGGAGTGGGGAGGGAATGGAGATTTTACAGTATTCTTCGCCTGCCATGCCCACCCAGCCACGCCCACTAAGCCATGCAATGCCTACCAAGGCACATCCACAGAACCAGTAGTAAAAGATTTTGAATCCCACCACTGTGCAGGAGTCCGGCGAGTGTGGTCCCCCTCATGGCTGCTGCTATTTTGCAATATTTTCGGGAGGGCTTATTTTAGCGCATGCACTCAGAAGCCTGAGTGGGCTTATTACCCGGGGGAGGTCTTATTTTCAGGGAAATGGTAGTTTGTCAATGTTAAAACTTTAAGGTACTTTTAAGCCCAGATTGTGTAATGGGATAATGTCAGCGTTCCAAATAACATTCAAAATTAAATCAGAGTCCAAGGCAAAGTATTGCTCAAAGTTCCAATTTATTAAGAGAGCCCTGTTGGCACATCTGTGGAAATCCGAATCTGAAAGCTTCCCAGGTTTTCCCACCCAGTTGAAAGTTCAAGATCTTGCCCCCGCACCCACAAGTCCATCACATGGTCCAATCTCCTCCCACTGCCATGCTGGCAGTTCCACCCATCCAGTTCTGGTCAGGTGCAGAGGTGGAAAGACAAAGAATGACCTTGAGCTTCTAGAAAGGAATTTTATTTTGACAACATCACATTCTACTCTTTATTATTCCCCCTCCCACTAATAAAACAGCAGAGTTAAATAAGAGAGAATGTGGCAGGCCAAAGATCCAGAAAGGAATATGACTGCAGGCCCGACAGACCTTGGGAAATAGGAGTGAGAGTCACAAAAAGCACAACCAGCATACAAAAGATATCTCATTCCACAGAAAAGGAGGGAGCATGAGAAACGTTTGAAAAAAATGTCCCTCCCTAGTTTTCCAAAAAGTAAAAGAAGGGAAAGGGAGAAAGGTTATCAGCCTTGCCAGATTCTGTTAAAGTAACTTTACAATAAAATTAATATTCATAATTATGCTTCTTTTTGTCCTGCTTACCAGGAGACTATAAATCTTATTTTTATATACATATACTTTGTGATTTATAGCCTATCTAGCAACAATAGAAAGTACAGGTAGTCCTCAGCTTGCAATCGTTCATTTAGTGACTGTTCAAAGTTATAATGACACTGAAAAAAGTGCTTAGGAGAGTTTTTCACATTTACTACCCCTGAAACATTTCCAAAGTCACGTGATCAAAATTTGGACCCTTGGCAACTGGCATATACTTATAACAGTTGCAATGTCCCGGGGGTCCTGTGAATCTCCTTTTGCGATTTTCTGACAAGAAAAGTCAACGTGGAAGCCAGATTTACTTAACAACCATGTTACTAACTTAACAACTGCAATGATTCGCTTAACAACCATGACCAGCAAGGTTGTAAAATGGGGGCAAAACGCACTTAACAACTGTCTGGCTGAGGCTCTATTGTTGTTGTAATTCGAGGACAACCTGGACAAGAAGTTGAAAGCAGAGTGTAAGTATTCAAGCTGATTGACGCAAAGACAGACAGAGGAAATTCATCTTTAAACATAATCCCTGAAAAAGGGTAGTCTGTAGCCAGGAGTGGCATAGTAAAAAGCTTCCTTCTATTGGGAAGAAGGATTTATTTTGTTATTTAATTGATTTATAGTTCATCCAACTCTATCCGGTTTCTGGGCAGCATAGAACATGTACATTATGTAATTTTCATACAAAGTAAACACCCCAAAGAAGGAAATCCACAGATCTAAAACTGTTGTTAGCCTCTCAGCGCCACCATCCTGAGACGAGCAGCCATATAAATGGATAAATAAATTTTGATGTTATTAGTTGCGAAGTTCTGTCCAACCCATCGCGACCCCATGGATAACGTTCCTCCAGGCCTTCCTGTCTTCTACCATCCTCTGGAGTCCATTTAAACTCACACCGACTGCGTCAGTGACTCCATCCAGCCACCTCATTCTCTGCCATCCACTTCTTTTGCGCTCAATCTTTCCAAGCTTTGGATCTCAGTCCAAGGGACTCGCAGGAGTCTTCTCCAGCACCATAGTTCAAAAGCCTCAATTCCTTGGCGTTCAGCCTTTCTTATGGTCCAACTTTCACAGCCATCCATTGCAACTGGGAAAACCATAGCCTTGACTATACGCACTTTTGTTGGCAGAGAGATGCCTCTGCTTTTTAGTATGCTGTCTAGATTCGCCATCGCTTTCCTCCCCAGGAGCAAGCGTCTTTTAATTTCTTGGCTGCAGTCCCCATCTGTGGTGATCTTGGAGCCCAGGAAAATAAAAGCGTTCACTACCTCCATTTCTTCCCCATCTATTTGGCAGGAATTGAGAGGGCCGGATGCCACGATCTTAGTTTTCTTAATGTTGAGTTTCAAGCTAACTTTTGCACTCTCCTTCTCAAGAGGCTCTTTAGTTCCTCTTCACTTTCTGCCATTAGAGTGGTGCCATCTGCATATCTGAGGTTGGTATCAATAAATACATGTCAATAAATCAAGCACTTCACAAGGGCTCCACCAATTATTTTAATTCAGAGGTTCACCAAACTCTTCAACTCATTGTCCCTTCCGTGAAGTTTCAGAATGTTTGTCGATGCGGAAACATTTATTAAATGAACATAATTTAATATTGCTTCAATGAATAGTGCTATGAATGTGACAAGACAGGACCTGGAGACCAAAAAGTGAAAGAATTGGAGTAAGTCACAAAGTACAAAGATCTTGCAAATAGAAATAGAGCAACTGTGCCAAAAGGAAGCAATATTAGTCCTCCTAATATTAATAGGCACCATGGGTGTGGTCCCATAATGTCTGAAGTACCATTTGAAGATCATCGGCGTTGACAATTTCACCATCAGTCAATTGCAAACGGTGGCTTGACTTGGTATGGTTTACATCCTGCAATACATTTAACCCTGCCAAACAACAACATCTGCCTATTCCGGGTAATTAGGAAGGGCCTGATAGGGGGATAAAAATGTGTGGCATGACAAAACCGTGCTCGACTAAAGCGCGCCCGATTAAACCGCGTCGCTGACGTCATCAACAGGGCGACAACAGCGAGCGCGGAGAAAGAAGGGCGCTTTAAATAGGGCTTTGAAAGCAAGCCGATTCAAGTTAAGGTAAGGGTTAGGTTTAGGGTTAGGTTAAGGGTTAGGGTTGGGTTTAGGGTTAGGTTAAGGGTTAGGGTTAGGTTTAGGGTTAGGTTTAGGGTTAGGGTTAGGGTTAGGGTTAGGGTTAGGGTTAGGTTAAGGGTTAGGTTTAGGGTTAGGTTTAGGGTTAGGTTAAGGGTTAGGTTTAGGGTTAGGTTTAGGATTAGGTTTAGGGGGGTTAGGTTTAGGTTTAGGGGTTAATTTTAGGTTTAGCGTTTACAGCGTGCTTTTTTCTCCCCACTGTTGTCGCGCTGTGATGATGTCAGCTACGCGGTTTCATTGAGCGCCCTTTAGTCGAACGCGGTTTTGTGGTGGAACCATAAAAATGACCTGGGCATGGCTAGTCTAGTGAAGTGAAGGACCAGGGGAGATATGAGAGCGGTCTTCAGATTTTAGAGGCTGCCACAGAGAAGAGGGGGGTCAAGCTATTCTCCAAAGGACCTGAAGGCCAGACAAGGAATAATGGATGGAAACTGACCAAGGAGAGATTCAACCAGGAAATAAGGAGGAATTTTCTGACAGTGAGAACAATCAACCGATGGAACAGAAGTTGCCTTCAGAAGTTGTGGGGGCTTCATCAGTGGAAACCTTCAAGAAGAGACTGGACTGCCATTTGTCAGAAATGATGTAGGGTCTCCTCCTGGGTGGGGGGTTGGACTAGATGATCTACAAGGTCCCTTCAAATTCTGTTAATCTAATGTATGTCTAATGTATGTCTAACCCAGACTTAATGCAGGTGGGGAAAACCAGGTTTTTGCATTCTTCCAAAAGGACAACCGTAGATCTCGAGAAGTGGAAGGCTGTTCCCCAAAGTAGGCACTACGCAGAGAAGACACCCAGCTGGTAGGACTATAGGTAGTCCTTGACTTATAACAGTTCACTTAGTGATCATTCAAAGTTACAACAGCACTGAACAAAGTGACTTATGACCATTTTCTTCACACTTACAACCATTGCAGCTTAACCATAGTCATGCTATCAAAATTCAGACGCTTGGAAACTGACTCATATTTATGACAGCTGTGATGTGATCCCCTTTTGCCACTTTCTGACAAGCAAACGTTAATGGGGAAACCAGATTCACTGAACAACGGCGCTACTGATTTAAGAACGGACATGATTCACTTAACAAATGCGAACAAGAAAAGTTGTCAAATGGGGCAAAACTCACTTAACAAATTTCTCGCCTGGCAACATAAAATTTTGGGATCGTAATTGTGGTTGTAAGTCGAGGACTACCCATGTAGTTCACAATCCTGGCTTCTTGTCTAGAGCCTTCAACCACCACACCCAATTGATTCTGATAAAAGAAAAAAGTGAGTCCCAATATTTTATAATGTGCTCACTTACAAGCGCTTTAAGGGTACCATATCTAAGGTGGAAAAATCCAGATGACCTCTAAATGGATACATGGGTTTTTGTTGTTGTTGTTGTTTTGCTGCTATCCAACACTCAGCTGGATTTCTGGCGCTCTAGATCTAGGAATCCTAAACAATTTTCACGGAAAGGGTTTCTTAACCTTAGCAACTTTAAGGTGGGTGGACTCCAACATACTGGCTTCAACATGCTGGCATGCTGGCTGGAGAACTCTGGTTGTTCCAGTTAAACCAGCATCGCAGAAGAACCCAGTTGCAAAATATTACTTTGCCTGTTTGTTTGGACTGCTGGAGAGAACAATTGTTGTAGGAGAGCAGCATAACTTGTCAGCAGCTAGAACAAGAATATATATATGTGTGTGTGTGTGTGTGTGTGTGTGTGTGTGTAGGTAGGTAGGTAGGTAGGTAGGTAGGTAGGTAGGTAGGTAGGTAGATAGATAGATAGATAGATAGATAGATAGATAGATAGATAGATAGATAGATGATAGATAGATAGACAGACAGATAGACAGATAGATAGATAGACAGATAGACACAGACAGACAGACAACAGATAGGGATGATAGGTAGGTAGGTAGGTAGATGATAGATAGGTAGGTAGGTAGGTAGGTAGATGATAGATAGGTAGGTAGGTAGGTAGGTAGGTAGGTAGGTAGATAGATAGATAGATGATAGATAGATAGACAGACAGATAGACAGATAGATAGATAGACAGATAGACACAGACAGACAGACAGACAACAGATAGGGATGATAGGTAGGTAGGTAGGTAGATGATAGATAGGTAGGTAGGTAGGTAGGTAGGTAGATGATAGATAGGTAGGTAGGTAGGTAGGTAGGTAGATAGATAGATAGATGATAGATAGATAGACAGACAGATAGACAGATAGATAGATAGACAGATAGACACAGACAGACAGACAGACAACAGATAGGGATGATAGGTAGGTAGGTAGGTAGATGATAGATAGGTAGGTAGGTAGGTAGGTAGGTAGATGATAGATAGGTAGGTAGGTAGGTAGGTAGGTAGATAGATAGATAGATGATAGATAGATAGACAGACAGATAGACAGATAGATAGACAGACAGATAGACACAGACAGACAGACAGACAACAGATAGGGATGATAGGTAGGTAGGTAGGTAGGTAGGTAGGTAGATGATAGATAGATAGATAGGTAGGTAGGTAGGTAGGTAGGTAGGTAGGTAGATAGATAGATAGATAGATAGATAGATAGATAGATAGATAGATAGATAGATAGATAGATATTGTTGTTTTGCCAAGGGTGTTAAAAGCAAATCGCTGCAGTTGTTAAATGAAACACGTTGTTGTTAAGCAAATCATCAGTAAGTGAGATTAAACATCCTAGGGAATAATCATGTGTCTATCATCTGACAGCAATGAAAAATAAAAATAAAATTAATAACATATAAAAGTATTAATAAATAATTAAATAAAATTGGATGAAAATTCAAACATGGTTAGAGAAAATGTTAAAGTAACTTATAGATTTAAAGCCAGAAATATTTTTGTTAGGTATGCTACCAGAAAAATATGACAAAGGGAATATACGTATATTTAATATTGCAAGTGTTGACAGCAGCGAGAATCGTATTTGCACAGCACTGGAAGAATGAGGAAATTCCTACAGATGAAAATACAATTTTAAAAAATCTTAGAATGTGCAGAAATGGATAGGTTAACACTAAAGATAAAAGACAAAGAAGATACAGACTATCTTTTAAGATGTGATTTGTTCTATCAATGGTTAGATAATAGTGTTAGAACTTAGAAGTTAAAAGATTATTGATTTGTATAAATAAATAATAATATCAATACTACAATTACTATGGATAAGTAAATTGACCCGATACCCGTGCTTCACGATGAAACTATGCGATCGGTCAATACAGGAGAAATCTGGTTCAATCCATTGACTAAGTGGTGCTCAGTGATTGAAACACATAAGGAAATATCATTCTCACCGCCTTGAATCCGGAAGCAGTTCCATAGGTGGAACTGCAATGATCTTAGTTTACTTAATGTTGAGTTTCAAGCCAACTTTTGCACTCTCCTTCTTCACCCGCATCAAATGGCTCTTTACTTCCTCTTCACTTTCTGCCATTACCATTTACAAAACCATTTATAATACCCCAAGTCTCCTTTGGCCACATGTCACATATCTATTCTGTGATTGTGTTGTTGGAAGAAACGTCCATTTGGGTTCAATTCCAAGTGGGGAGAAAAACACTGGAAACAATGGTGGCTTTTTGGAAAGATGGTTCAATGGTGGACAAGACTACATGGTTTGAGGTCCTGGGCAAAAAGGCACATGGGTGAGAGAGAGATATAGATTTATACCCTCTGTTGGGCTTTGAATTTGAGCTTGTATTCTGAAATATTCTGCCCTTTTAATATTTCCTAAAATATTTCATTTTTCTAGGAGAGGGGTGAGTGCTAACTTCCTACAGTGTTCAGAACTCTAAAACAAGTGCCACATTTATAGTATGGTACCAAGTGGAAATTTTAAAAAAATTACCCAGTGATGAAAGAGGGCAAGGACAGGCAAGTCTCAAAATGCCAGCCAAATATTATGGGAGTTAACGTGTAATCCACTTTGATCACTGATTCTGCAAGCCAAGCAAGTATCTGGGAGAATGCACTCCATATATTAAATAATCAAAGGAACATGATACATATGTGTGAATGAGAGGGAGAGAGAAACAGAATCAGAGAGAGAGAGAATCAGAAAGAGAGAGTGGGGTGGGGACAGCTGTTACAGTATTGGTTGATATTTCATCCATGACCAATATCCAGTCATTGATTCTTTTCTCCATCTGTCAATTATCTCTCTATTTCTCCCCTTTGTGAGAACTCTACTCAGAAGAAAATATTTATAGCTCAGGGTTGAACTATGGAGTCCTTGGTGTTCTTTGAGCTTGGAGGTTTTCTTACAGACATTTCATTTCCAAACTAGGGAACATCATCAATTTAGATGTTTCATTACCAAAGTAGGTATCATCAGTGTAGCACTGATGATGTTCCCTACTTTGGCAATGAAACGTCTGCAAAAAAACCTCCAAACTCAGCACCAAGGACCCCATATCTCTCTACTCCTTGTAGACAGTAAGGGAGATGATCTTGACAGAAATACAGAAATGTATGCAGGAACCATTCCCCGGACAAAGAGAGCTGAAACGTTCTTTAAGAGCAGGAAGCAAGATGATGTTTGGGGATCCCAAAGGACCTTTTTCAAAAGGCAACTGGACTTTGCTTTTCCTTGAAGATGTTTCGTTTCTCATCTAAGAAGCTTCTTCAGTTCCTAAGAAGTTTCTTGGGTGAGAAACAAAACATCTTCAAGGAAAAACAAAGTCCAGTTGCCTTTTGAAAAACACACCTTTGGGACAACTATGATTTGGATGACTGAGAGTCTCAATAATCAGAATAGAGCTGAAAGGGACCTTGGAGGTCTTCTAGTCCAACCCCATGCTCAAGCAGGAAACCCTATACCATTTCAGGTGGATAGCTGTTTTTCTTAAAAAGCTCCAGTGATGAAGCAGCCAAATTTCTGGAGGCAAGCTGTTCCACTGGTTCATTGTCCTCACTGTTAGGAAATTTCTCCTTAATTCCAAGTTGTTTTTCTCCTTGCTGAGTTTCCATCCATTGTTTCTTCTCTTGCCTTCTCTGGTGTTTTGGAAAATAAATTGACCCTCACTCTTCTTTGAGGCAGCCTCTCAAATATTGGAATATTGCTATCATGTCACCTCTAAACTTATTTTCTCTAGACTGGCCATACCCAATTCCTGCAACTGTTCTATATATCGGTTCACCGACAAATGCGCGACCGACAAAAGCGCACCATCAAAAACAACGCAAAAGCAATGGTAACAACGTTAACAACCCTTACCCTAACCCTAACCCTAACCCTAACCCTAACCCTAACCCTAACCCTAATCCTAACCTAAAAACCCTAATTGCGCTTTTGTGGGCACAATTTTGTCGGTGCGCTTTAGTGGGTGCGCTTTCAACGTCGCCGTTTTGTCACGCCGGTTTTGTCGGTGTGCATTTGTCGGGCGCGCATTTGTCTGATCACGCTATATATCTATCTATGTCTCTCTCTCTCTCTCTCTCTCTCTCTCTCTCTCTCTCTCTCTCTCTCTGTGTGTGTGTGTGTGTGTGTGTGTGTGTGTATTTGTTTCTGGGCCTTTAATCCTTTTAGTTGCTCTTCTTTGCACTTTTTCCAAAGCCTCAACCTCTTTTTTGTAATGTGGTGACCAAAACTGGATGCAGTATTACAAGTGTGGCCTTACTAAGGTTTTATAAAATGGTATTAATGCTTCATTTGATTCTATGCCAGTTATAAAACCAAGGATTGTGCTAGCCTTTTTGACTGCTGTCGCACACTGCCGGCTCATGTTTAAGTCATGAGTACTTGTTACAGACAATTCTAATATTTCCATACGTTTGCCCAAAGGGTATATATGTAGATTGGAGATGGTGATCCTTCGAGAGCTGTATGCAACGAAATGTCATTTTAATGTAGGCCAATTAATGTACATTCAAAGTGACAATAAAGTTATTCTAAGTTCTTTGCGGCCGCTCCTCCAATACAGGAACACTGCTATCTCCATAGACATTATGTTTGGAGGTGATACAGATTAAAAACCTCCCTGGTTCAGTGGGGTATAAGAAGGATGGGAGATTCAGCCCCCTCCATTTTGTAAGATTCTATTAATATAGCCAGCCTACTTCCCTCAATTACGAGTTCTCGGGACAGTGGTTCCCAAACTTGGCAACCTACTTCCCTCAAATACCTTGGCCAGCCTACTTCCCTCAAATACGAGTTCTCAGGACAGTGGTTCCCAAACTTGGCAACTTTAAGACTTTTGGACTTCAACTCCCAGAATTCTCCAGCCAGCTCTGCTCCACACTTGGAACTGAACCCAGAAGGACATTTCTTCCAACACGAAACCAGGCCCCCTCTGGTCCATGGAAAAACCCCTCTCAATGGAGCCGGTCCCTGGTGCCCCAAAGGTTTGGGACTGCAGCTGTCACAAATTCAAAATTCTGTAGCTGGGGAGCAGGGGTGGGTTCCTGCCAGTTCTAACCTCTTCTATAGAAGAGGTTCCACAAATCTATAGTGCCGTTCAGAACCGGTTCCAGCTCCCTTCCCCCCCCCGCCTGTCCGCACATCATCAAGATGAAGAGCGAGAGGAGGAATTCTGGGAGTTGAAGTCCACAAGTCTTAAAGTTGCCAAGTTTGGGAACCACTGTCCTAGGGAGTTGATTTTCTGGTTTGGCCTATCTGGTAGAGCTGGCACTCCTTTTCACAACGATCCCAACCAAACACGAACCGAGTAGAGTCCGCATGGGCTACGGGGCCCAATGCCTCAGAGACTCCGGTTTGACTTTATTGCTGACATTTTTCAAAACAAACAAAGGCAGCTGTGAGGGAAGGTCAGACTGCCAAGACTCTTGACTAGCTTTTCTTCCTGAAGAGAAGAATACGGCCATTCTTTTATTTTTTTATTATTATTTTTAGACCGTTTATGAACCAGATTTGTCTGAGGTGAAAGAATGGAAAGCCATTGCCCCGAGGGCCTGATCCAAAGTCGGTCTCGCGATTTGGAGCCCTCAAAGAAATCAATACTTTCCCTTCAAGGGAGTGAAACTAACTGGGGGTTTCCCACAGTCTCCTATTTACCATTTACTTCACCAACAAAAGACAATAGAGGCCATTCAGACCACCCCAACCAACCCCCTTGGCCAAAGGTCTTCAGAAAGGCCCTGAGGGTGGAAGATAAAGTTATGTTAGGGAAAGTCTTCTCGTTGATGGGGTTGCTATGTAAGTTACAGAAAAAATTAATACTGCTTCATGACAGGGAGGGTGGGAAGAAGGAGGGAGGGAGGGAAGGAGGGAGGAAAGAAGGAGGGGGAGGGAGGGACAATGGAAAGAAATGGGAAGGATGGAGGGAGGAGATGGGAGGGAGGAAAGAAATGAGAGAGAGGGAGGGAGGAAAGAGTTGGGAGGGAGGAAAGATGGGACGGAGGGAGGAAAGAAATGGAAGGGAGGGAGGGAGGAAAGAGTTGGGAGGGAGGGAGGAAAGAAATGGGAGGAAGGAAAGATGGGAGGGAGGCAAGGTAATAAGATGGGAGGGTGGAGATGGGAAGAAGGGAGGAGGTGAGGGAGGGAGATGGGAAGAAAGGAATAAGAAAGGGAAAGAGGGAGGGAGGGAGGGAAGGAAAGAAGATGGGAGGGAGGAGATGGGAAGAAGGGAGGAGGTAAGGAGAGAGGGAGATGGGAAGAAAGGAATAAGAAAGGGAACGAGGGAGGGAGGGAAGGAAAGAAAATGGGAGGGAGGAGATGGAAAGAAGGGAGGAGGTACGGAGGGAGGGAAATGGGAAGAAAGGAATAAGAAAGGGAAAGAGAGATGGAGGGAGGAAGGAAAGATGGGAGGGAGGAAAGAGATGAGAGGGAGGGAAGGAAAGAAGATGGGAGGGAGGGAGGAGATGGGAAGAAGGGAGGATGTAAGGAGGGAGGGAGATGGGAAGAAAGGAATAAGGAAGGAAAAGAGGGAGGGAGGAAAGGAGGGAGGGAGGGAGGAGATGAGAGGGAGCCTAACATTTCTCTTGCCAAATAAGGCATTTGTTAAGTGAGATCTGCCCCATTTTAAAATCTTTCTTGCCACATTTGTTAGGTGAATCGTTGCAGTTCTTAAATCAGCAACCTGGTTGTGAAGTGAATCTGGATACCCCATTAACTTTGCTTCTCAGAAGGTCTCCAAAGGTGATCACATGACCCACCCACCCACCCAAGGGGGGGCACCGCAACTTCATAAATATGAGCCAGTTGCCAAGTTTCCACCTTTTGATTACGTGACCATGGGGATGCTTCAGCGATCTTTTTTTTTTTTTTTTGCTTGAGAACTTTTCTTCTCCAAATTTGTGGCTGGGGCACAGAATAATGAAAGAAAAACTGACAATATTGGTGCGCTAAGCATTAAACAGCCTTCCTGCAACGCTCAATCGTTGGAAAGGAATCAAGGAGAGAAGCAACCTAGAACTAAGGAGAACTTTCCTAACAGGACAAATTAACCAGTGGAACTGCCTGCCTCCAGAAATCGTGGGTGTTCCATCACTGGATGTTTTTAAGAAGAAACTAGAAAGGCACTTATCTGAAATGGTATACGTTCTCTTGCTTGAGCAAGGGGCTGGACTAGAAGACCTCCAAGGTCCCTTCCCGCTCTATTCTATTATTCCCTAAATATGAAAAAATTGAGGAGGTAGCTCAACTGGATAGGATAACGTTATGCTTGATATATAAAAATTGAAATTCTCAAAGGAAACCATGTACTCCTGATGTTTAGTGATTGAAGGGGAGCCTGGAGCCTGGGGGGTGGGGGAGGAAGTGGCAATTGTTTTGTTAATACAAGTGTCTTTGATCAACAACACTGAGCTGTAATTATGGGAAAACAATCAAATCTCTATGTGGACTTTATGAAGGACTGGTCTGACCACTTCTTTGTATTATAGTGAGACTGGTTTGGCAGCTTCAGCTCCAATGAACATCCTTTCAGCTCCTGGGTTAAAGAAATGCAAACTGGAAGAGCAGGTTGGACCGAAATGCGGAAAGAAAAAAAAAAGGAAAAAAAATGGCTTATTGTCTGCGCAGATTTACCCACACTTCTTACTATCTCTGCTGCCTTTCCTAGCATGACTTCCAAGAGGGAGAAAGCTGCAGGTATCCAGGAGGGAGAAGAAAAAGAAACCGAGGAAAACTGAGTGGGGGAAAAAAGAGAGAAGAGAGAAGATTGGGAAAAAAGATGCAGCTCATTTGATGTGAGTCTTGCTACCGGTTTAGGGATGAATTTTTACCCCAATCGCTTCTGGAATTGAACAGGGATCGTATTTAGCATATGGTTGGGAGAGAAGGAGTTTTGGGAGCCTTATTGTGAAAATGTAAACTGGGAAAAATACGTGTGATATGTGTGTATCTTGGGAAGCAGTTCTTTGAAATGGGAACTTCTCTCTTTTTTTTCCCCCCTATTCCGGAATTTGGGGAGATATCTGTATGCCATAACTTGAGAACGGTTTTATAGGAGCTGTCCAGAAATATTTGAGCCGTGTCCATTTTCGCTAGTAGTAAGCGTTGGCTGGAATCAGGAATGGTTATCGACGGTCTAGCTGAAAACAATGGATGGGAACTAATCCAGGAGAGAAGCAACCTAAGGAGCTAAGGAGAAACTTCCTATCAGTGAGATTGATTAACCTAAAGGAACAGCTGAAATGAAATTGTGGGGGCTCCATCACTGGAGGTGTTTAAGAAGAGACTGGACAGCCATCTGTCTGAAATGGTATATACGATCTCCTGCTTGAGCAGGGGGTTGAACTAGAAGTACACGTTGCAAATTTAGCAGTTTAAGGAAGGGACGTGTTTCATTTAGATTTGCTCTTCCAAAATAGAAAAGAAAAGTTCAATAGGCTTTCGTACATTTCACTAAAATAAATGTGTGCAGTGTCATAATGCACTAATGCACATAATGCGTAATACACATAATGCAGGATTTGGGTTTGGCTAGTCTAGAGAAAAGAAGGACTATGGGGGACATGATAGCAGTGTCCCACTATCTAAGGGGCTGCGACAAAGAGAAGGGAGTTCAACTTATTTTCCAAAGATAAGAAACAATGGATGGAAACTAATCCAGGAGAGAAGCAAATTGGGATTAAGGAGAAACTTCCTAACAGTGAGAACAATTAACCAGTAGAACAGAAGTTGCCTTCAGAAGTTGTGGGTGCTTCATCATTGGAGGTTTATCAGAAGAGACTGGGCAGCCACTTGTCTGAACTGGTATAGGGTCTCCTGCTTGAGCAGGGGGTTGAACTGGAAGGTCTCTTCCTGTTCTATTCCCATTGATAAAAGCTGTGCATAGGGTGATCTAAGCAGCCACCTAACTAGGGTTGTCTTCTCAGCATATCTGGAAGGTCGACATCTTTCGTGAATGACCCCCTACGAACCTCAAATTAAAGCATCCTTTTATCACTTTCTACCAACCCAATCCCCATGCGTGCTGGAGAACAGCTTGGCTTTCTATTCTCTTAGGAAACAGATTAGGGGAAATAAAAGCACCTGGCTTTAAATAATAAGTTGATTCTCAGAACAATACAAGCCGGGGTTAAAATTGACATAGCATCATGGAGTCTAGGCTTGTATGCAAACAGATTGGAGTTTTTAGGCTTGGTATTTGGGCCACGTTCTAAGATCCCTCTTAAGTTTGATCAGGCCATCTTGTGACTTCTACCCATTTTATGGGTTTGCATTTCAAACACCCGGGGAGGGAACGAATTCAGCAGTCAGATTGCGTTGCGTAAGTGTGATGCAGGTAGTCGTCGATTTACGACTGCAAAAGAGCACAACATTGATGTCGCTAAGTGAGCAACTTGTTAAGTGAGTTTCACCCCATTTTACGACCTTGCTTGCCACATTTGTTAAGTGAATCGCTGCCGTTGTTAAGTAAGTGACACGGTTGTTAAGTGAATCTGGATTCCTCGTTGATTTTGCTTGCCAAAAGGTCGCCAAAGGGGATCAATGACCTTCGGTACACAGCGATGGTCATAAATAGGAGTCAGTCACTAGGCATATGAATTTTGAACTCGTGACCATGGGGTTGCCACAGGGGTTATAAAGGTGAAAAACGGTCACAAGTCACAAGTTAGTGACACGGTCGTTAAGTGAATCTGGACTTCCCAAGAAGGGGGTTATATGATCCCGGGATCCTCCAACCATTATAAATACAAATCATTTGCCAAGCATCTGAAATTTGATAGGGATGCTGCAATGGTCATAAGTTTGAAAATTGGTCATAACTCACTTTTTCCAGTGCCGTTGAAACTTTGAACTGTTGTAAGTCAAGGATTACGTGTAATCTTTGTACTTGGGTGAACCAATGGAACCAACTTCTGTCCTTTAGGTTGGAGGCGAAAAGAATAACAGAGTTGGAAGGGTCCTTAGAGGTCTTCTAGTCTGACCCCCTGATGAAGCGGGAACCCCCATACCGTTTCAGACAAATGGTGCATCCACAACTTCTGGAGGCAAGGCATTCCACTGATTCATTGTTCTCACTGTCAGGAAATGTCTCCTTGGGTTGGTTCTCACCGTGATTAGTTTCCGTCCAATGCATTTCCAGAGCAGGTATCTGCATTGTACCTTCAACCAGTTTCTTCACCAGGGTGGCATGGGAACGCCAATCTAACTACATTTGGCAGATGTCAGATTAAGGGAAATCGAGATGTAGGAGTGTCTTCTGTCAAAAAGCTCATGATGTTGGCCATGAAGCTATCTCCGAAACTCTGCCCAATTTTACGTACATCATGGGTGTGATGCAGTGATGAAATTCATTTTTTTTTACTACTAGTTCTGTGGGCGTGGCTTGGTGGGCGTGGCAGGGGAAGGATACTGCAAAATCTCCATTCCCACCCCACTCCAGGGGGAAGGATACTGCAAAATCCACACTCCCTCCTAATCAGCTGGGACTCGGGAGGCAGAGAATAGATGGGGGTGGGGCCAGCCAGAGGTGGTATTTGCCGGTTCTCTGAACTACTCAAAATTTCCACTACTGGTTCTCCAGAACTGGTCAGAACCTGCTGAATTTCACCCTTGGTGTGATGCCTAAACCAAACCAGGCAGAGGTTTGATCATAGTCTAGTGAAGAGAAGGACCAGGGGAGACATGATAGCAGTGTTCCAATATTTGAGGGGCTGCCACAGAGAGGAGGGGAATAACCTATTTTCCAAAGCACCCGAAGGCCAGACAAGGAATAATGGATGGAAACCGAACAAGGAGAGATTCAACCTAAAAATAAGGAGAATTTTCCTGACAGTGAGAACAATCAACCAATGGAAGAGGAGTTGCCTTCAGAAGTTGTGGGAGCTTCATCACTGGAGGCTTTCAAGAAGAGACTGGACTGCCATCTGACAGAAATGGTGTAGAATTTCCTGCTTGGGCACGGGGTTGGACTAGATGATCTACAAATCCCATATCCTTTACCACATTCTCTGGATACCACTTCTTGGATGACTGCTGCAAAACCTTGACATCCATCTGAACTTATCCAGATGGGGAAATCAGTGAGACTCAAAAAAAAATTTCCTTTGACTGATGATAACCCTAATAGCTAAAAAGCAAAATAGCTTGCTATATTTTCATCTCCATGGAAGACAAGAGTACAAGATTAATAGGAAAAATCTTGTTGATGTGCTGACTTTTGCCATTTTTATTTGTTCAATGACCATCCATAGACAGTCATCCAAAATGCAAATCAGGGGTCCTTGATGCTCTCTGAGCTTGGTGGTTTTCTTGCAGATGTTTCATTATCAAATTATACACTGATGATGTTACCTAGTTTGGTAAAGAAACGTCTCCGAGAAAACCACTAAGCTCAGAGAGCACCAAGGACCCCACAGTTTAGCTCTGAGCTACAAATATTCTCCTTTATTGGTGTTGGGAAAAATATCCAACTGGTTCAGTTCCAAGCTGGGAGAAAGACACTGGAAACATGGAGCCTGATTGGAAAGATGGGTTAATGGTGAACAGAACCACCAAGCAAATGGTTCTCTAGTGCAGCTGAATACATGGAGTAGAGAGTCTGGGATATTTATACCTTCTCTTGGGCTTTGCACTTGAGCCTCCTGTTCCTGTTGCAAGAACATGCATTCTATTGGCTGTTGTCAGACTCCCATGGGGCCTTGTGCAAATCCTAGCAGTTTGTCTGAGATAAGTGTGGTTGAAGCTTGGGCTGATGCAATGTCCTTAGGAGATTTTGCAATGCAATGAACCCTGCTGCTAGATAATCCTATTATTTCCTGGTGGGTCATGTCTTAATCCCATCACCTTGGAGCTGAAGGACTTTTGTCTTGTAAATAGAATGGCCCAGTCTTTCTTAATGGGCACCAAATATCTGCTGGGGGCAGAGAGCTGGGGCTGAGTTTCTGTCTTCCTTAAGATTTCCATTTCTCTTTTACAGGAGATATAATATTCTGCCTTTTTAAATATTTCTCAAAATATTCCATTCTTCTAGGAGAGGAGTAGGTGCTAACTTTGTACATTGGTATAATGCAAATTGTGGTGGCTTAGTGGCTAAGACACTGAGCTTGTCGATCAGAAAGATCGGCAGTTCAGCAATTCGAATCCCTAACGCCGCATAACAGAGTGAGCTCCCGTTATTTATCCCAGCTTCTGCCAACCCAGTGGTTCGAAAGCATATAAAAAATGCGAGTAGAAAAACAGGGGCCACCTTTCGTGGGAAGGTAACGGCGTTCCGTGCACCTTCGGCGTTTAATCATGCCGTCCACATGACCACAGAGACATCTTCGGACAGCGCTGGCTCTCCGGCTTTGAAACAGAGATGAGCACGCCCCCCTAGACTCGGGAACATATGTTCGAACCTTTACCTTACCTTTTTATAATGCAAATTGTCCCAGCTGGGATGCCTAGTCAAACCTGGCTCAATCTCAAAAAGCAGAGTTCCTTATGATCAGTACATGGATTGGAGACTACCACAAAATTCCCGGACTACTGGCTAGACTGAGAAGTGAAGAACCACATTCCAGAAGGGATCAGTGGCGAGCCACGTCCACATTGTTGGCACCATCACTAAGGAAGCGTTTCCATGACCTCATCAAAAGCCAACCCAGTTCCAGAGAAGCTTATGCCTGGATGACAGGCGAGACAAATGCAGTCCTAAAAACTGCAGGACAACAACAACAGCAGCAGCAGCAACAATGACAACAACACACCCCTCCATGAAATCATGGAAGACACATTAGTGTAAGAGCGGGTAATTGAGAAGGTGATGACAATATATTCAAAAGCCTAGGAGGAAAGAATTTGGGGTGGGGATGGGGATACCACTGGAAGTCAAATCTTTCTTATCTCACTTCATTGTAAACTGCCCAGAGTTGCTGGAAGTCAGGTAGGGTATTTATTCAATAAAGTGCTGTTATGGTTAGTCTCACAGTCAGCCAGATGCTCAGACTGGATCTTGGATAGGCAGATGGGGAAGTTTGACGGTGTTGAAAGGTTCACACCAAGATATAAGTTGTTCCCAGCAAAGCTGCCTTTTGCAATTGACAAATCGGGATTTGGAATATAATAGATTAACAGAGTTGGAAGGGACCTTGGAGGTCTTCTAGTCCAATCCCCTATACCCGGGATGGCAAACTTATGGCACATGTGCCGCAGGTGGCATACAGAGCCCTCTCTGTGGGCACATGAGTCGTTGCCCCAGCTCAGCTCCACCATGCATGCACGCGCACCTCCCCGCTGGTTTTCAGGTCTCTGCTGTACATGCACAAGAGTGGGGCGCATACGGGGGTTACACATGCATGCGCAGGGGCCAGGGCACAGGGGGGGGGGTCACACACATATTGCCTTATGGGTGCACACACGGGTTTTCAGCACATGACAACAAAAAGGTTAGCCATCACTGCCCTATACCATATCAGACAAATGGTGGTCCAATCTCTTCTTTAAAACTTGTGTTGGAGCATTCACAACTTCTGGAGGCAGGTTCTGTTCTAACTGTCAGGAAATTTCTCCTTTGTTCTAAATTGCTTCTCTCCTTGATTAGTTTCCACCCATTGCTTCTTGTTCTACCCTCAGGTGCCTTGGGGAATAGTCTGACTCCCTCTTCTTTGTGGCAACCCCTGAGATATTGGAAGACTGCTATCATTTCTCCCCTAGTTCTTCTTTCTATTAGACACATCCAGTTCCAGCAATTGTTTTTATATCTTTTAGCCTCCAGTACCCTAATCATCTTTTTTTTAATCAATGTCAATAGTGTTTAAGTGGTTCTCCAAGTGTTTTGGAATTGCACCGAAGACGCCTATTACTATTGTTGTTACTATCGTTGCTTTCTTTTGCCCCTGTCTTGTTATTTCTCTCTCTATAAATATTTCTATTTCAAATGCAGACCTTTATATTTTGTTATCTTCTCCAGTTCTTTCCCTTCTGCAGTGCTCTGCTGCCTCCAGGTACTGCCACGTCCACTATTCAGAGTTTATTGTCTTTCTTATCAACAGTTGTTAAGTCCGGGGTGTTACGTGACAGGGGCCTGTCTGTTTGAATTCTAAAGTCCCAGCGCACTTTAGCTTCTTCATTGCCTATGACTTTCTCTATTATTATGATCATCTGTGCACAGTGTAAAGTCACAGCTACCAGTCCTTTAGCTAACATTGGCCTTCATATGCTTCATAGTTTTTCCCAAGAAGCTAGGCTGTCGTAATGTATTGGTGTAATATATGGAACAATCCAAGTAGTATTATATAGGTCATCTATAATTAAATTCCAAAGGGCTGCGGTGGCTCAGTGGCTAAGATGCTGAGCTTGTCGATCAGAAAGGTCGATACTTCGGTGGTTCGAATCCCTAGTGTCGCGAAATGAGTGAGTTCCCATTTCTTTTCCCAGCTTCTGCCAACCTAGGAGTTCGAAAGCATGTAAAAATGCAAGTAGAAAAATAGGAACTACCTTTGGTGGGAAGGTAATAGCATTCCATGCACCTTTGGGGTTTAATCATGCCGGCCACATGACCACGGAGACGTCTTTGGACAGCGCTGGCTCTTCGGCTTTGAAATGGAGATGAGCACCGCCCTCTAGAGTTGGAAACGACTAGCACATATGTGCGAGGGGAACCTTTACCTTTAATCTTAAATAATCATTATTAATCTTAAATTAATACAGTAGTCCTTGATTTACGACTGGAATTGAGTCCAAAATTTCTGTTGCTTAGTGGGGCATTTGTTTACCTTTATAATTAAATTCAAAGACTGTTGAAAATGTAATAACTCAAGTCCTAACCAAGGATTTAAGGAACTATGTAAATTGCATATGAGGATATAGGCAATTCCAAGCAGGATTTTTTTCCCCCTGTTAAATTAGGGGATCCAGGTCTAATAAATTTAAATTTTTCAAATATCAAGGGACCCCAAAGGTGCTTTTTCAAAAAGCAAAGTGCCCTCTGTTTTCCCCCGCAGACATTTCACTTGTCATCCAAGAAGCTTCTTCACTTCCGAACTGAAGAAGCTTCTTAGGAGTGAAACACCTTCAAGGAAAAAACCAAGAAATCCCAGTTGCTTCTTGAAAAAGCACTGATGGAGGGAAGAAGGGATGTAGAAAGGGGGAGGAGAAAGGGGGAAGAAAGTGTCGGATAAGGTATAAATATGGTGTATGGAGAGCAGAAGAGCCAACAACTGGGTGTTTTTTTCCCTTTGGTAGTTGATGGCAAGATGAATTGATGTAATTACTTAATAATGCAACATGATATTGACTATGTAATAGTATACATGTGATTATATGCTATGAAAATTGAAAATAAAAAAAATTATGCAGAAAAAAAAATAAGAAAAGAAAAAGCACTTTTGGGACAACCGTGACCTGGATGACTGAGAATCTCCATAGATAAATATCATTTTTAGATATTGCTTCCAGGGCCCAAACATGATTGCTATAACAGTGGGGGTTTTTCCCCCCTAAGCATTTAACTTCAATCTGCAAGCCTGAATATTTCATAATACTTTTGGATTGCTTTGTTATTATTTTAAGTAATAATACCACAACCCTCATAAATATGTTGCCAAGGGTTCAGATTTTGACCACGTGACCATGGGGACGCTGCAACAGTCGTAAGTGTGAAAAACAGTCTTCCATGTCGTTTTAACTGTCACTAAATGAATTGTCGTAAGTCAAGGAATACCTGCAATTCTAAGGCAACCTCTCTCGTGCCAATCTCTTGGTGTTTATTGGACCTTAATTTCAGACTCAGACGCAACCGGTTATTCCACCAGCGTTGTGTTAGCACAGGATGAATGCTTGAGAGAGGAAGAGGTATTGGGTTTTGTTGAAATGTGTTTACTTTGAATTTAAGACTCGCCATGCAACTTTGCTCCAGCAGACGTTCTCAGATAACACGAAGGCCAACATCGTTCGAGTGCTAGAGGCAGTGCAGAGCAATAGCAACGGAGGGGTGGGGAGCCAGAATCTGTTAGTCTCTGTTTTACTTGCTTGGTGAGTTGATGCTAAAAGATGCCTTTAGCAATAGCTTAGACTTATACGCCGCTTCACAGGGCTTTACGGCCCTCTCTAAGCAGTTTACAAAGTCAGCCTATTGCCCCCAACAATGTGAGTCCTCATGCTACAAACCTCAGAAGGATAGAAGGATGGGTGAACCTTGAGTCGGTCAGAATCAAACTCCGGGCAGTGGGCAGAGTTAGCCTGCGATAGGGCATTCTAACCACTGTGCCAGGATGGGATGGGATGGGATGGGATGGGAGGGAAGGGAAGGGAAGGGAATGGAGGAATGAAGAATAGAATAGAATAGAATAGTGGAGAGTAGAGTAGAATAGAATAGAAATAGAAATAGAAGAATGAAGAATAGAATAGAATAGAAATAGAAGAATGAAGAATAGAATAGAATAGAATAGAATAAAATAGAATAGAATAAGGAATAGGAATAGGAATAGGATAGAATAGAATAGAATAGAGGAGTGGAGAGTAGCATAGAATAGAGGAGTGGAGAGTAGAATAGAATAGAATAGAAATAGAAGAATGAAGAATAGAATGGAATAGAATAGGAATAGAATAGAATAGAATAGGCATTTAGATTTATATACAACTTGATAGTGCTTTTACAGCCCTCTCTAAACAGTTTACAGAATAAGCATTTTACTTAGAGTGTCCTCATTTTACTGACGTTGGGAGGATGGAAGGCTGAGTCAACCAGTCATGAACTCCTGGCAGTTGGCACAGTTAGCTTGCGATACTGCATTCTAACCACTGTGCCACCACGGCTCATGCATCATTTTCTTTCCTAGCTTCCATCATTTCCCCTTCCTTTCTGAAATTTACAAATAAGAGTGCAACTGTTTGTCCCACTATTCCTTTGGAGGAGACCCGTTCCACTAGGTAACGTCTAATACAACATTCTAGCCTTCAATATGGCTCATCTTACCGACCTCGGAAGGATGGAAGGCTGAGTCAACCTTGAGCCCATCAGGATCGAACCGCTGGCAGTCGGCAGAGTTAGCCTGCAATACTGCATTCCAACCACTGCGCCATCAGGGCTCCTATATCCTGCCTTGGTAAAATATGTATCTGTTTGAGCGGACCAGAGACGGGAGAGTGGCAGTCGGCATTCAGCATGCAGATAGTTCCTTGACTTACAACCATTTGTTAAGTGACAGCTCGAAGTTGCACCGGCACTGGAAAAAGTGACTTATGTTGCAGCATCCCCATGGCCACGTGATCAAAATTTGGATCATAAATATCAGCTGGTTCATATTTATGACGGTGACGGCGTCCCAGGGTCACGAGATCACCTTTTGCAGCCTCCTGGCGAGCGAAGACAATGGGGAGGCCAGATTGACTCAACCACTGTGTTATTGTCTTGTGAGTTGGGATACACCATCCCAGGACTGAGTCCTGCTGAACCAGAAACACTGGAGTTGGTAGAATCTCTACTTGCGTTGTTGGAGAACTGGATTGTTCGGGGCAGATGTTGTTCTGTGTCTTTTCTTTCCCGGTTGGAGAAAAATCCAGCCAGTTTCACCGCCCTTGTTCCCCCGGTCTCCTACCTCTGGGAATGAATCTGGAAAACCTCATTTTCTCCTGGGAAATGGAGTTGTTTTCACTTCATTCCTTAGGATGGTGTTTCTCAACTTTGGCTCCTTTAAGGTAGGTGGACTTCAACTCCCAGAATTCCCCAGCCAACATGGCTGGCTGGGGAATTCTGGGAGTTGACGTTCACAAGTCTTAAAGTGGCTAAGGTTGGCCTCCCATGCTCTATAACAGTGATGGCTAACCTTTTTTTCATCGTGTGCTGAAAGCGCATGCACGCGTGAGAAAGAGAGACCCGAAAACCAGCTGGCTAGTGGGCGGTGGGTGCGCATGCGCAATGGAGCTGAGTTGGGGTGATGGCTGATGTGCTCGCAGAGAGGGCTCTGCGTGCCACCTATGGCACACGTGCCATAGGTTCACCATCATAGCTCTATGACAATACACAAATGTTTCGTATTATTACTGTTTGTCATCTTCTCGGAGAGCTCTGCCTGGTCATCGTTGGCCAATGAACACAAGACCTGAAAGCTGGGAGTTGAAATCCTCCTACCTTGAAGGGGCCAAGGTTGAGAAACGCTGCCTTAGAACATAGAATAATAGAGTTGAAAGGGATCTTGGAGGACGTCCAGTCCAACCCCATGCCCATGTCAATAGACATTATAATATACAATACAATACAATACAATACAATACACTACAATAGGAGAGTTGGAAGGGACCTTGGAGGTCTTCTAGTCCAACCCCCTGCCTAGGCAGGAAACCCTATACTGTTTCAGATATATGGCTATCTAACAACTCTTTAAAGACTTCCAGTGTTGGGGCATTCCCAACTTCTGGAGGCAAGCTGTTCCACTGATTAATTGTTCTAACTGTCAGGAAATTTCTCCTCAGTTCTAAGTTGCTTCTCTCCTTGATTAGTTTCCACCCATTGCTTCTTGTTCTACCCTCAGGTGCCTTGGAGAATAGTTTGACTCCCTCTTCTTTGTGGCAGCCCCTGAGATATTGGAAGACTGCTATCATGTCTCCCCTAGTCCTTCTTTTCATTAAACTAGACTTATCCAGTTTCTGCAACTGTTTTTCATATGTTTTAGCTTTCACTCAGGTTGAAGAAATAGATTTGACATTGCTTGGAAATTCCGATTTAGTATTCAGGCCTTACAGTGTGGAGATACTTTGTGAAACATCTGGCGGCAATCCATGGATTGCAGGGAAGAAGTACCGGTGTGTATGTTTTATTAGAAGCTGATGTTAGACACTATTCCAGCTGTGCTATGATTAGAGACAGACAAGGCTGCTTCCTTGCATTGTTCAATTGAGCTTGGCAGGGGATCCTCCTGTAAACTTCCAGAGATAACACAGTCCTGGGTTGTATAAACAGAGGCATAGAATCAAAAATCACAAGAAGTATGAGTGCCGCTTTATAAAACCCCAGTATGACCACATTTGGAATACTGCAACCGATTGTGGTCACCCCATTACAAAAAAGATGTTGAGACTTTGGAAAAAGTTCGAAGAAGAGCAACTAAGATGATCAAAGGCCTAAAACATACGAAGAAGGGGAGCAGGATTTGGGTTTGACTAGTCTAGAGAAAAGAAAGACTAAGGGGGACATGATAGCAGTCTTTTGATATTTGATGGGCTGCCACAAAGAAGAGGGGGTCGAATTATTCTCCAAAGCACCAGAGGGCAGGACAAGAAACTATGGATGGAAAGGAAACTAATCAAGGAGAGAAACAACGTGGAATTAAGGAGAAACTTCCAAACAGTGAGAACAATTAACCAGTGGCATGGCTTACCTCCGGACATTGTGGGTGCTCCATCACTGAAAGTTTTTAAGAAGAGATTGGACAGTCACTTGTCTGAGATGGTGTAGACTCTCCTGCTTGAGCAGAGGGCTGGACTAGAAGATCTCCAAGGTCCCTTCCAGCTCACTCACTCATTCATTCAAATTTCTCCTTAGTTCTAGGCTGAATTTCTCCTTGAATAGTTTCCACCTTATTTAATTAGATCAGTTGCTTCTTGTCCTGTCTTCAGGTCAGAGGTGGGTTTCAAAATCTGGTGCTACCGTTTTGCTCTTGCTCATGTGATCGCTCTCGTGCGTGCACAACACTTCTGCGCATGCGCAGAAGCGTCCAGGCGGGTGAGTGGAGCCTCCCGCCACCGCCACTACTGGTTCGGCTGATCCGTGCCAAACCGGCAACCCAGCTTTGCTTCAGGTGCTTTGGAAAATGGGTTGACTTCCTCTTCTTTGTGGCAGCCCGTCAAATACTAGAAAACTATCTTGTCACCCTTAGACCTTCTTTTCATTAAACTGTTGGAAGAAACGTTCTTCTGGGTTCAGTTCCAAGTGGGGAAAAAGACACTGGAAACATGGAGGCTGCTTGGAAAGATGGTTTAATGATGGACAGGATCAAATGGCTTGAGCTCCTGAACAGAAAAGGGGGATCACATGCTTCCAGATGTTGGGTGAAGAAGAAAAAAAGACCCAGATGCTGGAAGTCCCTGGTTTTATGCCCTCTCTGGCCTTTGATCTTGTATTCTGATTGGTTGTCAGACTCCCATGGGGGCCATGCAGGGGCAACTCTCTGGGCTGTGTTTTGAGTCCAGGTTTGATTGAGCATCACTTCTTCCCAAGTGCCCTGTGGTGAGATGGGGAAAGGGCTAATACTATCATGCCTTAATCCCATCACCCTGGAGCTGAAGGGGGAGGTCTTTGTTATGTAGAATAGACAGTCTCAGGCCTTTTAATGGCCCATTGACAAAGGTGGAGGCTATTAAGAGTGAGTCTATTTCCTATCTAAAAACAAGTTTCTCCATTTCTGATCCACGGAAATATAACATTCTTCCTTTTCAATATTTCCCAGGATATTCCATTTTTCTAGAAGAGGGGTGGGTTTTAAAGTTTTAAAGTTTTGTATGTCTACAAAACTAGACATACCCAATTCCTGCAACTGTTCTTTATATGTTTTAGCTTCCAGTGCCCTAATCGTCTTTCTTGCTTTTCTCTGTGTGTCTGTATATTTTATCCAGCAATTCTCTTCATAAAATTGCACGTCATCTCTTTCTAAAGTCAGGGAAATCTGCTTGGGCAAATTAGCAGCCAAAGAAACTTTCCCAATTTAATAAACCCACAGCTTTCTTTTTAACTTCCTTTACAAGTGGAGTTACTAAGCCTGCATGCCAACCACAGGTATTAATGCAATTTGAGCTTCCTGGAAAGATTTACTCTCCTGAAAGCTTTTCCCGTCAGATTCTGTCACGGGTCCTGAGCAGAGTTGGCTAAGCTTCAGAGTAGTATAATAAAACTTCTGGAAACTCCTTACGGAAATGAGACACTATGCGGTGGTCACGATAAATTAAGACTGATAGCTAAAGGACATCTGTGCAAATGCAGTAATCACCCGTGACGTTAGGTAATTTAGAATATAATCTATTTTCTTCCTGCAGCTTCCTACCATTGATTTGGGGCTATGAAAAATGCTATAAGGTACTCCCCTATGGGGAATAACAGCAATTCTCCAGGGGAACTAGGCAATACGCTTTATAGGTATATTAAACATTTAGCTCTGCGGATCAGGGGTGTTACTTTTTATTTCCTATAAATAAAATTTAATTAACTTATTTCCTTTAAAACATAAAGCTGGACAAAAAATATTCTATAAACCAAGCAAAATTGAAACATTATTATATTGTATTGTATTGTATTGTATTGTATTGTATTGTATTACATTACATTACATTACATTAATTATATTGGAGGTCTTGGAGGTCTTCTAGTCCAACCCCCTGCCTAGGCAGGAAACCCTATACCGTTTCAGACAAATGGCTATCCAACATCTTCTTAAAGACTTCCAGTGTTGGGGCATTCACAACTTCTGGAGGCAATTTCTGTCCCACTGATTAATTGTTCTCACTGTCAGGAAATTTCTCTTTAGTTCTAAGTTGCTTCTCTCCTTGATTAGTTTCCACCCATTGCTTCTTGTTCTACTCTCAGGTCCCTTGGAGAATAGTTTGACTCCCTCTTCTTTGTGGCAACCCCTGAGATATTGAAACGCTGCTATCATGTCTCCCCCTAGTCCTTCTTTTCATTCAACTAGACATACCCAGTTCCTGCAACTGTTCCTCATATGTTTTAGCTTAGGCTTATTTTAGTGCATGTGCTCAAAAGCCCGATTGGGGTTATTATGCAGGGAGGTCTTATTTTCAGGGAAACAGAGTACATGATGGGTAGTTCTGGTGCAGCTGACCACATGAAGTTGAGAGTGCGTGGTTTTTATACCTTCTCTTGGGCTTCGCACGTGAGCTTCCTGCTCCTGTGCAAGAACATGTATTCTATTGGCTGCTGTGGGGCTATCCAGGGGTCAAAGCTGAGGTTGTCTGAGTTCCCAGGTTTGGTTGAAGCTTGGCTGATGCAATGTCCTTAGAAGATTGTGCAATGTAGTGAGCTTTGTTGCTAAATGGCATTGGGTTAATCCTACTATGTCCTGGAGGGCCATGTCTTAATCCTATCATCCTGGAACTAAAGGCCTTTTGTTTTGTAGCTGGCCCAGACTTTCTTAAGGGCCAAAAAATATCTGTGGGGGGCTATTAAGAAAAGTGGGGGCTATCTCTTTCTGTCTCCAAGAGCATGTTCACTCTTCCTTTAGGGCAGTGTTTCTCAACCTTGGCGACTTTAAGTCCTGTGGACTTCAACTCCCAGAATCCCCCAGCCAGCTGGCTGGGGGATTCTGGGAGTTGAAGTCCACAGGACTTAAAGTCGCCAAGGTTGAGAAACACTGCTTTAGGGAAATGTAATATTCTGCTTTTTTAATATTTCTCAAAATATTTCATTCTTCTAGAAGGGGGATGGGTCTTCCCCCATCAGAAAGGGTTTTTTTTCTTTTTTCATCTCTATTTTTTTCCCTCTTAGGTCAGAATCTGAATGCTGGCAGAGGGAGAAAAGTGATCTGAAACCTACCTTTGACCCATCCATGTGACAACAGAAGGAACATGGCCACTGAAAATTTTGCGGAAATCTTGAACAGACTCAAGGAAACACATGAGAAAGAAGTCCAAGGTAAGAAAAGGGATGTGTGTTTGTGTGTGTTTGTGCGCGCACCTGATGATTGATTGGATGAACAGATTTGAGGCAGAGATGTTTAAAAGTGGATGAGAAGCAGAACGACTGCTGATTTTTGTAGAGTTTGATCTTTTGTGACTGCGGCTTCACTCAAAAGGTCACAGATTATTTCTGAACTCTTCCAGGCCTGCAAACCAAACTGAATGAACTAACCAATGAGAAATGTCGGTGAGTAAAACAAATGCCATCTATTAGCCATGGGTTCTTGGACCTAATTTCTTTAGGATAATTCAGAATCGATTAAAATATAAAATAAACTTTAAAATTCATATCTATCTATCTACCTACCTACCTACTTACTGATCATCCATCCATCCATCTATCCATCCATCCATCTATCTCTATCATCTATCACCTATCTATCTATCTATCTATCTATCTATCTATCTATCTATCTATCTATCTATCTATCTATCTATCATCTATCTATCTTTATTTATTTATTTATTTAATCTATCTGTAATCTATCCATCCATCCATCCATCTATATCTATTATCTATCTATCTATCTATCATCTATCATCTATCATCTATCTATCTATCTATCTATCTATCTATCTATCTATTATCTTTCTATCATCTATCTATCATCTATTATCCATCCATCTATCTATCTTTATTTATCTAACTATAATCTATCTTTCTATTATCTATCTATCTATCCATCCATCCATACACACACACAGACACACACACATATGTGTGTGTGTGTTGCATTTGTGCTGATAAATAAATATATAGAAACTATATAGAGACTATCTATACTAGTGTCCCTTTATTTATTTATCAGCACAAATGCAACACAAATGTAATAAGGCAACATTAAAAAAATGCCTTTCTGCCTGGATGGCTCCCAGATGAGCCAATAGACAGAAAAGGGAAGCAATATGCTCCCTCCCATATTTGGGCATACCAGGGGTTGTGACACAATATATATATGTATGTATGTATGTATATATACATATATACATACATACATACACACACATACACACATACATACATACATACATACATACATACATACATACATACATACATATATATATATATGCATGCATGCATGCATGCATGCATGCATACATACATACATACATACATACATACATACATAATCAAAATTAAAATTTTGTCTGGTATCTTCAGAGGGATAAATCTGGACCAACTGCTTTTTGACTAATAGTTTGTTAAATAAACTACAATTGCCTGGTAAGCCATAAATAAGCCATAAATTACTGCTCACAAAGCCAGGGGCTGTGTATGTCAAGCCACATTTTGTTTAGCATGATGGGCAAACAATTTCTGTTCCCTGAATACATACAGTCCTTGATTTACAACCATTTGTTTAGTGACTGAAGTTACAGTGGCACTGAAAAAATAATTTATTACTGATCCTCACACTAGTGACCATCACATTATCCTCACAGACACATGTTAAAAATTTGGTTGCTTGGCAACCTGCACGTGCCTCAGCAATGCAGCATTACAGTGGCTGCAATGGCCATAAGTGTGAAAAATGGTCACCTTTTTTCAGTGCTGTTGTAACTTCAAACGGTCACTAAGTGAACTGTCATAAGTCGAGGACAACCTGTACTTTTCTTCTCTTCCTCCTTGTTCTTCTCCCTTGGATTAGGGACAACCAAAGAATTGAAGAGCTCTTTACCAAAAACCACCAACTGCGTGAACAACAAAAGGGACTTAAAGAAAATGTGAAAGTCTTGGAAAACAGGTAAATGGCTTCATCCTGTCACAGGGGACATCTGCACAGGAGGGGAAAATGAAAAGTGTCAAGATATTGGCCACAACTGCACAACTAAACTTTTCTCCCATAAACATTGGGCAAGGTTAAATAAATACGGTAATCCAGATTTGGCAAATTGTGTAAACCCAGTTAATCACATCGCATAACACAGTACTGTATATGTATACCATGTTTCCCTGAAAATAAGAGAAGGCCTTATTTATTTATTTATTTATTTATTTATTGAATTTATATTGCCGCCTATTCACCAATGGTGACTCAAGGCGGCTTACAGAATAAAAGACCACATTTAAAACAATAAAAACTAACAAAAAGAATCAAATAAATTAATATAGTACAATATAACAAAAATCACCCCCCAACCTCCCACTCCTGGCGACAGCAGATCACACAAGCCATTTAATGGGCTCCATCCTGCTCTGGGTTCCCCAACTGGAAAAACATGTTGTTGTAGTAGCAAAATCCCAGTACTTGTACAATGTTTATTGCTCTACTTTCCAACAATTTTTCCTCCTCTAGAGTTAGATATGCTTTCTTTCTTCATGTAATTGTGACCAGGTCCATGATCCATTACTGGGAAGTTTAGCTTGCTTACTTTTCTTTTGACACCCTTCCTTTTGCAAAATAAGCACTTGGCCTTATTTTCGGGGAGGTCTTATTATTTTTGAGGTGCAGGAGGCGGCGAGCGTGGTCACCTCATGGCTGCTGCTGTGTTGCAATATTTTCTGGGAGGGCTTATTTTAGGGCACGCGCTCAAAAGCCCAATTTGGCTTATTATCCAAGGAAGTCTTATTTTGGGGGAAACAGGGTAATAATCAATATAAGAGCATCACAATTCATACTGTACAATGAACATAATAACGCACGCACACATGTACTTAAAAAAAAATCTCCACTGCTGACTGGAGACATGAGCTAGTTATTGAGATCTGTCCCTGTTTGATATGATTTCTGTTCTAGCGGAACTTGGTTTTCAAGCACTCCATCCTGATGAGAAAAATGTGCATCAGGGTTAGAAAAGGGGAATACAGAATGACAGAGTTGGAAGGGACCTTGAAGGTCTTCTAGACCAACCCGCTACTCGAGCAGAAGACCCTACATCTTCTGGACAAATGGTTGACAAACCTCTTCTTAAAAACCGCCATTGATGGAACACTCACAACTTCTGGAAGCAAGCCGTTCCACTGATTAACTATGATTCTCAATAATCCAGGTCGTAGTTATCCCAAAGGTTCTTTTTCAAGAAACAATCACACTTTCTTTGCTTTTTATTTGAAGTCGTTTTGCTTCTCAACCAAGAAGCTTCTTTAGCTTTGACCAGATGGTGTGGAATGGAAGGATTTATACTCCTTGCAGACAGCTGGTCATTTACCTTCTTTTATAGAGTAATTGAGGTCACTTGGAGGTTTATCTGTATTTTCAGGATCACCTGAGTGCTGTAAATGGATGTGGAGCTTTTTTGGAACTGTTGAAATGACTATGTTGTACACTGGAGATAGATAATGTCCACTGATTCCACTGATTAATTGCGACAGGAAATTTCTCTTTAATTCTACATCAGATTTCTCTTTGACAAGCTTCTATCTGTTACTTCTTCTCCTGCCCTCAGGTGCTTTGGAGAACAGGTTAACACCCCCCCCCCTCTTCTCTGTGACAGTCCCTCAAATATTGGAAGACTGCTGTCATGTCACCCGAAGTCCTTCTCTTCATTAGAATAGATATATTTAATTCATCATAAAGTTTAGCTCCCAGCCCCCGTAACCAATCTTGAAGCTTTGGGCCAAATAAATAATGATTCTGAAAATCCTGAGTCTAAAAATGGGCTGATGAAATATCTATCATCTATCTATCTATCTATCTATCTATCTATCTATCTATCTATCTATCTATCTATCATCTATCTATCTATCTATCTATCTATCTATCTATCTATCTATCTATTTATTTATTTATCAAACATGTACAAGATAACAAGTATAGGTGTTAACATAAATATGAACAAAGGAAGTAAATACAGATAAATGAGGACACTAGACTAGACTAGACTAGACTAGACTAGAATAGAATAGAATAGAATAGAATAGAAATTAATGGAATGGAATGGAATGGAATGGAATTCTTTATTGGCCAAGTGTGATTGGACACACAAGGAATTTGTCTTTGGTGCATAAGCTCTCAGTATACATAAAAAGACAAGATACATCCGTCAAGAATCATAAAGTACAACACTTAATGATAGTCATGGGGTACAAATAAGCAATCAGGAAACAATCAATATCAATATGAATCGTAAGGATACAAGGGACAAAGTTACAGTCCTGCAGTCATAAGTGGGAGGAGATGGGTGATAGGGACGATAAGTAAGACAATAAGACAGGGACGGTAGGCATGTTGGTGCGCTTATGCTTGCCCCCTTTAGGGACCTCTTAAGAATGTGGGGGGGAGGTCCACAGTGGACAGTTTGAGATGGAAGCTGTGTGGGGGGGTGGGTTGATGCTGTAACAATGGAGTCGGGTAGAGCAACTACCTCAAATATCCTTGGGGAAAAGAAGGAAGAATCACTGCCAAGATGGTCAGAGAACAGAAATTTGGGTCTGAGGCAGAAATGTAATTTGAAAAAGCGTCTCCCTGGTTTTCACAAAGACAAATGGAGGGAGGGAGGGAGGGCATTCAGATTTGCAAGATTTCTGTTATGGTAAGCTTACAATAAAAAAATTATGACTTTGGTTTCCAAGTCTGATCTACCTTGAAGTTCTGACACTTGGTGTTGGTGCGGTACGTCTCCTCCCAGTTGGGTTTGCTACTCTAAAAACACCACCCTGCTTTTTTAATTATTTGAAGGTTGCGAGCTGGGCTCTGCGACAGATGCCAAGTGACCCAAGAAGTTGCAAAGAAGAAGCAACATGAGTTTATGAAGGCCCATTTTCAAGGTCTTCAACACATCTTCATCCTAAGTGAGTTCCGCTAAGAAAGAGATTCCTAGAATAAGCCAAATGAGTCAAAATATGGGAGATCCTCGGGTTGAAAAAATTCAAAGTTGCAAACTTTATACAATATATTTAGTATCAGAAACCAATTTTTTTTCTGATGCTGGAAAATGCCATTTCTTATATTGGAGTCATGGTGGCGCAGCGGTTAGAATGCAGTATTGCAGGCTCATTCTGTTGACTGCCATCTGCCAGCAATTCGGCAGTTCGATTCTGACCGGCTCAAGGTTGACTCGGCCTTCCATCCTTCCAAGGTGGGTAAAATGAGGAGCCAGATTGTTGGTGACTCTGTAAACCGCTTAGAGAGGGCTGTAAAGCACTATAAAGCGGTATATAAATCTTAACTGCTATTGCTATACATGGAGACCTGGGGGTGTGGTTTGGTAGTTTTTCATTGTAAGTTTTGTGATGGATGAAAGAATGTTAGGTAGTTGGTGTGCCCACCTTTCTAATTGTCCATGTCCTCCTTTTGCTGTTTAGATACCTAGTAACCCTAGGTCTGTGACATACGTGTTCTCTTCTTTCTGTCTATAATCTTGACCCCCATCTCAGCCATTAAGTCCCAGAACATCTGGGCTGGCAGTCAAGAACTGGTTGTCCGTGGACCACTGGTGATCCGCGAGAAAATGTTGGCGGGCCACAGAAAAATCTTTCCATTTTTTTGTATTGCACTAAATCAGGGACCCTCAAACTATGGCCCCTGGGCCAAATACAGCCCGCCGAAGCAATTACTCCCGCTTGCTGAAGGGATGGGGTCCTTCAGGCACTTAGCTTGGCTGCCTGTTTAGCAGCTCTAGCCCCTCCCCCCCTCCCTGCGAATCCAGGCGCTTTAGTGAGCAGTGCACAAAACTTCGGCCGGGCTCCTCAAAAGACAGAGTTTGCAGGGGGGAGATTTAGCGGCCGGACTGGCTATAAGAGAAAGATTCATTCTTGGCTGTATTTGAGATTCCTAGCGGCCATGAACAGCAAACCTAGGGTTAACCCCAGGCACTTCTCTCCGCTAACAGGAGGTCAAGCTAAGTGCCTGAAGGACCCCATCCTGTCACTGATTCATATTAGTGGTCCACAGGATTTAAAATTATGAATTTAGTGGTCCCTGGTTGGTGGATTTAGTGGAATGGTGATTTAATGGAAAGGTTGGTAACCCTTGATCTGGACGGCTGGGGAAAATTGAACTAATCCAACATTTTTCTCTTTCTTTCCATTCCAGCTAATGAACTGAATAAGCTGAGAGAGGAAAACAAGAGCCTGAAGGAAGATTTGAAGAGGTTATATGGCCCAGAGTAAGCTTTCCTAACTTTATCGTTTGGTATTTGGGATACTTGGAAGTGAAACCAATATGGCCGCCTTCTCCATTGCAAAGGTGGGCTGTTCCAAAATGTCTTCCTCCTAGAAAGGTGGTACATCTTGGGAAAGGTCTGAGAAGCCTCTAGGTCTACTTGGCCAATTATCTATGGGGATTCTCAGTCATTCGGGCCATGGTTGTCCCAAAAGTGCTTTTTTCAAGAGGCAACTGGACTTTCTGGTTTTTCTTTGAAGGCGTTTCACTTCTCCTTCCAAGAAGCTTCTTCAGCTCTGACCAGCTGGGGAATGGAAGGATTTACATTTCTTGTGACAGCTGGTTGCATTCTTTTAGCGGGTTGTTAAGGTCACCTGGAGGTTTATCTGTGTTCTCAGGTCACCTGAGTGGTACAAATTGGTGTGCAGTTTCAGCTCTGAACACAGGGAGTTCAAAGTGAGATGGATTTGAAAGATCTCAAGAGCTTTTGGTAGGCGTTGTGTTCCATTACTGGAGAAGAATGTGTCCCGGTTATTCTGAAAAGAGTTTGAGTCCTAACAGAAGTAGCAAAACCTGTGGTAGGACCATATATTTTTAGCCTGCAAGTGAGAACTTGCATAAAGTTTCCAAAATAGAGAAATCAAAGTTTAGCCACAAAGACATCTAGCAGATCAGAAAGGTTTTTACATCTTGGTATACATAGTCCTCAAATTACAACCATTTGGTTAGTGACCGCTAGAAGGTACAACTGCACTGAAAAAAGGGATTTTTTTTCACACTTATGACCATTGCAACATTCCCATGGTCACATAATCAAAATTCAGACACTCGGCAACTGGCACGCATGTATCACAGTTGCAGTGTCCTATAGTTTGATCAGCAAAGTCAATGGGGAAGCCAGATTCACTTAACAACCAAGTTACCAACTTAACAACTGCCGTGATTCACCTAACAACTGGTCAAGAAAAGTCATAAAATGGGGCAAAACTCAACACCTATCTTGCTTAGCGACGGAAATTTGGGACTTAATTGTGGATGTCGGTCAACCTATCTCTAATTCTCTGTTGCAAGTTTGTCTAATGCAAGTATTTGAATTAGCGTTTAGCACATATTTGGCTTTCCTTTAACTGTCTTGAAAATGGGTTAAGTATAGATGGTTCTCTACTTACAACCACTTGATTAACAACTGTTCGAATTTACAACAGCATTCGAAGAATGACTTGAAATGTCAAGTCAAATGACTTGAAAAAATGACAGTTCTCACACTAACACCCATCGCAGCCAGCATGCTCACGTGACTTCACCTCGCCCTCCCCTTGCTTTTGGCGCACGATGGCATGGTGGACCCGTTTCTCGACCTCCCCAGGCTCCAGAGACTTTCTAGGAGCCTGGGGAGAGCGAAAACGGCCTCCCACGCCCTCCAGAGGCTGGAATCGGCCCATTTTCCGACTTCCGGTTTGCGTGTTGGGCCGTATTTCTGATTCTGGAGGCTTACAAGTGAAGCTGTTCAAAGACCGTTCAAAGTTACAATGGCACTGAAGAAAGGGACTCATGGCCATTGCAGCATCCCCATGGTCATATAATCAAAATTTGCATGTTTGGCAACTGGTTCAGATTTATGACGGTTGCAGTGTCCCAGGGGGGTCATGGGATCTCCTTTTGTGACCTTCCGTCGAGCAAAGTCAACAGGAAAGCCAGATTCGCTTAACAACTGGGTTACTAACTTATCGCCTGCAGTGATTCGCTTAACAGCTGGGGCAAGAAATGTCATAAAATGGAGCAGAACTCCCTTAACAAATGCCCTCCCTTAACAACAGAAATGATGGGCTCGATTGTGGTCGTAAGTCAAGGGCTACCTGTATTCTATGTTCTGTGTACTAGAAAGTAACTTCGACTATCAGCAGATGGCGCTATTGCTGTATTTACATATAGCACCGGAAAGTCTGAAAAGCAAATTTGGGACTAAAGAAAGTGTTCCTGATTATCAGATTACACAGATTAACAAGAGTTGGGAGGGACCTTGTAGGTCATCTAGTCCAACCCACCCAAGCAGGAGACCCTACACCATTTCTGACAAATGGCAGTCCAGTCTCTTCTTGAAAGCTTGCAGTGATGAAGTTCCCACAACTTCTGAAGGCAATTTCTGTTCCGTTGGTTGATTGCTCTCACTATCAGAAAATTTCTCCTTATTTCCAGGTTGCTTCTTTCCTTGATTAAAAAAAGATGTTGAGACTTTAGAAAAAGGGCAGAGAAGAGCAATAAAGATGATTAGGGGACTGAAGGCTAAAACATATGAAGAAGGGTTGCAGAAACTGGGCATGGCTAATCTAGTGACGAGATGGACAAGGGGAGACAGGATAGCAGTGTTCCAATAACAGATAACAGATTAACAGAGTTGGAAGGGACTTTACAAGTAATTTGTAATTTAATTTGTAATTTTAATAGATTTGTATGCAGCCCAATCCCAAAGGACTCCGGGCGGCTTACATAAAAGCAATTTAAAAAGTATTTAAAAAGATTAAAAACACGAGACAGAACGACTTAAAAACAGAAACACAACATGCACTCAGTTGTAATGGGGCTGAAGCTCCATTGGTCATCTAGTCCAACCCTCCTGCCCAAGCAGGAAACCCTACACCATTTCTGACAGATGGCAGTCTAATCTCTTCTTGAAAACCTCCAGTGATGAAGCTCCCACAACTTCTGTTCCAACACTGTCAGGAAATTCTTCCTTAGTTCTATGTTGGTTTCATCCATTGTTCCTTGTCTGGCCTTCAAGTGCTTTGGAGAATAGCTTGGCCACCTCCTCTCTGACCAAATAAAGTGTTCCTGATTATCAAGCTTGTTTTGTACTGAATTTGATCCCAGGCCCCTCCGCTCTAAGTGAGGCTAGTGAGAAAACAGCTGACTTTTCAAGGACCTCTGAAGGATAAAACCAAAACAAGATCCTCCTTCATTGGGAGTTGCAGTTGATCCCTTTGGAATGAATGAGGAAGGGCACAAATTGGATCACTCAAGCAGGGACCTTGCATAGGCCTTTCGTACAATGGTGAAATTCAAAATTTTTTTTACTACCAGTTCTATGGGCATCGCTTGGTGGCCGTGGCAGGGCAAGGATACTGCAAAATCTCCATTCCCTCCCCACTCCAGGGGAAGGATATGTCAAAATCCACATTCCCTCCCCACTCCAGGGGAAGGATATTGCAAAATCCACATTCCCTCCCCACTCCAGGGGAAGGATATTGCAAAATCCACATTCTCTCCACACTCCTGAGGGAAGGATACTGCAAAATCTCCATTCCCTCCCCACTCCAGGGGAAGGATATTGGAAAATCCACATTCTCTCCACACTCCTGAGGGAAGGATACTGCAAAATCCACATCCCCTCCCTACTCCAGGGGAAGGATACTGCAAAATCCACATTCCCTCCCCACTCCAGGGGAAAGATATTGCAAAATCCACATTCTCTCCACACTCCTGAGGGAAGGATACTGCAAAATCTCCATTCCCACCCCACTCTGTGGCCAACCAGAGGTGGTATTTGCCGGTTTGGGATATTATGCATGGCCAAAATTTAATGCAACTTTACAAGACGATGCATTATTTGGACCGTGCTAAATGTTTAGTTTTTTTTAAAAAAAAAAATCTGTAATTTGAGGAAATGCCGGCTCCTTTCTAGAGCATAAAGAGTGCCCATACCTGTATCTGATTGTCCTGTTTTAAAAACAATCCCATATCATGATCTTCAGCATTTAACACAGAAAAATAGAGATCCCTTATCACTGGACAAGACCTTGAAAAATGTCCTATTATGCTCCTTCATAAATACTTATACAGCTGATAGATGACGAGGAGGAGGAGGAAGAGGAGGAGAACTACAATGTTATCTAGTTAGATAATGAAATGTCTGTAAGAAAACAACCAAATTCAGGGAGCATTAAGGACCCCACAAGTATAGAACTAATATTAGAGTTCTCCTGAGCTATTACAGGCATTTGTAGGTACATACAGGTAGTTGAACCCAAAATTTATGTTGCTGAGCAAGACAGTTTTTAAGTGATTTTTGCCCTATTTTACAACTTGTCTTGCCACAATGGTTAAGCGAACCACTGCAATTGTGAAATCAGTAACACTGTTTTAAAGTGAATCTCTTTTCCCCATTGACTTTTTACTGCATGCAATCAATCAATCAATCAGAATGGAGCTGGAAGGGGCCTGGGAGGTCTTTTAGTCCAACCCTCTCCTGCTCAAGCAGGAGACCCTATACCATTTCATAAAAGCCTCTTCTTAAAACCTCCAGCAATGGAGCACCCACAACTTCGGATGACAAACTCTTCCACTGGTTCATGGTCCTCACTGTTAGGAAGTTTCTCCTTAATTCCAGATTGCTTCTCTCCTTGATTAGTTCCCATCCATTGTTGCCTTGCCTTCTGGTGCTTTGGAAAATACATTGACCCCGTCCTCTTTATTCTCAAATCGCCCAGTGCCAAAGATGCCTGGCTTCTGTTTTTTTCCCCCCATGTCTCGCATGGGCTTTTTATAAAAGCCCATGCGAGCCATTCAGACAGATGCCTTTAAACCCTCTCTTGTTTCATCTTTGTTTTCGTTTGTTTCCTTTGTGTGGCAACAGGGACAGGCCGAAAACTTTGAAAGGGCAGCCCAGAGAAGGAAACTTCATCCCAGGCGTGTCTTTGTCTCTCCTCTCCAGCCGAAGCAGGAAACCAAGTGTCGGGAAAAACGTGAGCCCAGAAACAGAAGACGAGTATCCAGAGCCGCTGGAAGGAGGCACGTTCTCCTGCAACTGGGCCCAGTTGGCTCTTCAATCCATTCTAGATCAGGAACCTAGCAGAACCTCCAGCAGCAGAGAGATGCTACCTTAGGATATCTAGTTCCCTGTTTTGCACGTCAGGGAGCCCAGATTTAAGTCTCTTCATCAGGAAATTCTGGGGGAAACCATGCCCTGTTGTTCTCAACTGGAGAGATAGATGTAGTCTCAAGGGTGGGTTCTGGCTTCTTTTACTGCTGGATCGCACAGGGATGGACTTATGGGCACATGCCTGATTTGCAAGCGCTTGATGCGCGCTACGCACACATGCACAGAAGTAAAAAATTGCTTCTGCGCATGCGCAGAATACAAAACCAAGATGGCGGCGTTTATGGTGCCGCCGATAGAACCGGTTCGGGTGCGTGGCCAGCCAAGTTACTACCTACTTAGCCGAACCGGTCTGAACTGGTAGGAACTCATCTCTTTGTAGTCCTCTACTTACAGCCATTCATTTAGTGACCATTTGAAGTTACATAGGGCACTGGGAAAAGTGACTTATGGTTGGCCTTCGAAACTTACAACCATTGCAGAATTCCCACGGTCGTGTGATGAAAATGTATTTATTTTCTTCAAATTTATCATTTATTTTTATTTTATTATTTTACTAATTAAATGTATATGCCCCCCCATCTGGCAGTCCCGTGACTCTGGGTAGCTTACAACATGCCAAATTTGGGTGTTTGGCAACTGGCCGGTATTTATGATGGTTGCAGCTGACTTCCCACAGACAAAGTCAAAGGGAGAAGCCAGATTTTCTTAACGACCACATGGTTCGCTTAATAACTGCAGCGATTCGTTTAACAACCGTGGCAAAAAAAAGAGAGATAAAAATCAGGCATGACTCACTCAACGACCATCCTGCTTTGCAATGGAAATTCGAATCCTGATGGTCATAAGGCGAGGACTACCACTCCTGAGCCAAAGGGTTCCATTGTACTTAGTGCCTTAGTGACATGAGCCGAGGTGGCGCAGTGGTTAGAGTGCAGTACTGCAGGCCACTTCAGCTGACTGCTAACTGCAGTTCGGCGGTTCAAATCTCACCGGCTCAAGGTTGACTCAGCCTTCCATCCTTCCGAGGTGGGTAAAATGAGGACCCAGACTTGTTGGGGGCGATATGCTGACTCTAAACCGTTTAGAGAGGGCTGAAAGCCCTATGAAGCGGTATATAAGTCGAACTGCTATTGCTATTGCTATTGCCTTCCCAATGGATTGGGGACTAAAACTCCCAGCATTTCCAGCATTTCTTACGGGTGGTCATGTTGGTTAGCAATTTTAGGGACTGGATTCTCAGTGGATCCAGAGAGAACCAGGTCGGAAAGGATAGTCTGCAGTTTAAGAAGAGAAACGTCTCCACTTGTAAGCACTACATCATCTGAAATAAATGTTCTTTTCTTGTTACAGATGAGTCTCCTGAACACAGGCTTTCTCCAGAAAGCAGAATCTCCCCTAACATCCTCCTCCACGGAGACCATGCTCTGGATATGGTAAACTATTTCCTGTCTAAGCTTAGTCTTTTTTTGTTGTGGACTGCCAGCAGAGCAGATTCAGACAGTGAGGAGGTTGGGGAGGAACATGGGCCAGTCCTGGAGTTTAGTCCTGATGAGGGCTCTGCACTGGAGGAAGAGAAGGGGCCAGGGCCGCCTGACAGTTATCAGCTGCCTTTGGAGTCGAACATCAATTGGGGCAGAAGAACAGCTGGAGCCTGTTCCCAATGTGGGCATGCCAGATGAAAGGAACAGCTAAGGAACAAGGGTCGACTTGGGAGTAAGGTGGATGGTGAATGGCCCCTCCCATAGGGAATAAAAGAGGAGCAAAAGGGGAAGGGAATTTGCAGGAGACAATTCATTCCTGCATTCTGGCCAAGTATTGCAGCGTCTGAAAGATATCGGCCTGGCCACTCTCCAAGCCTACGAGAGCGTCTTCTGCCATATACCTCCCTCAGACCAATAAGATCGCACAGGATGGACCTTCTCCGGGTGCCGTTAGCAGGACAATGCCGACTGGCGACGCCTAGGAGTAGGGCCTTCTCTGTTGCCGCTCCGGCCCTGTGGAATGAGCTGCCCCCTGAGATCTGGGCCCTACCCACTCTCATGGCCTTTCACAAAGCCATTAAAACCTGGCTTTTCCAGCAGGCTTGGGGCTGTTGACCCCTTGATTGAGGTCCAGCCCCTTCCTGATTGGGTGTTTGTTATGTTTCCCTTTTTAACCTTGTTGTGTCCAATTGTTTTTAATAATTCTTTTTAATCTTTTTTCATTTCTTTAAGCCGCATGGAGTCCTCCGGGATTGGGCGGCATAGAAATTTAATGAATGATGATGATGATGATGATGATGATGAATGATTTTTGCCTTCCCTCCTCACATTTGATTCTTGACGTTGGGCTATCAAAAATCCCCTGGAGATAAGAATAGAAATGGTTAGTTGGAAACAATTTATGAGCTGTGATGGTGCAGTGGTTAGAATGCAGTATCAACCTTGGGGCTCATTCTGCTGACTGCCAGCAGTTTGGCAGTTCCATCCTGACCGGCTCAAGGTTGATATAGCCTTCCATCCTTCCGAGGTCAGTAAAATGAGGACCCAGATTATTGAGGGCAATAGGCTGACTCTGTAAACCGCTTAGAGAGGACTGTAAAGCACTGTGAAGCAGTATATAAGTCTAAGTGCTACAGCTATTGCTATTGGGCACTTCACAATTGGCTTGAAATTAGGAAAGTTGGGGTTAAGTTATATAGTATCAGAAACAAGTCTTTCTGATGCTGGAAAATGTCAATTCTTATATTATAGCCATGGTTAGAATGCAATATTGCAGGCTGCTGACTGCCGTCTGCCAGCAATTCGACAGTTCAATTTTAACCGGCTCAAGGTTGACTCAGCCTTCCATCCTTCTGAGATCAGTAAAATGAGGGCCCAGATTGTTGGGGGCACGATGCTGACTTTGTACACCGCTCAGAGACGGCTAAAGAGCACCTTGAAGCAATATATAAGTCTAAGTACTATTGCTATTATGATAGAATCAGAGTTGTCTAACTTTGCAACTTTAAGACTTCAACTCCCAAATTCCCCAGGATTTAAAGTCACCAAGGATGGACAACCTGAAGGCTAGATAAAGTGAGAGAAATAATCAGGTCACAGCTTCCTTGTAAAAATGTTGACTTTTTGCCCAAATTATTAATCCTATATTTAATAAGCAATTGTGTTTAATATTCCTATTTTATACAAGCTGGAGAATCTGGCTTGACGTGTTCCGGGATTACTCTTTCAACTGCAGCCTTCAAAGTGATCTATTTATAATCTATGTTTGTCATGAGCAGATCTCCATGGACCTTTCCAATTTAATGGCTCTGTTCTGACTTGCTTAATTGGGTCACTTGGGAGAGAAAGTATTGTAGGAACAGCAAAACTGGGTTAATTAACTGACCCAGTCAACCACTGTAGTCCCAGAGGGTTATTTTTAACCCATAGTGGACCCCGGCATACCCCAAGGGTTACACTCACCCCAAAAGGGAGACCTGCCAACCAGCTGACCCATTTTGCATTCTCAGCCTTTTTTTCTTGAAGACCTGGGGGGAGGGGGGGATGAAAAATTAACCCTTGCCATTCCAGAACTCATCACCAGGGACTGGTACCACAGAACACGGCATTCTGATTGGCTGCAGCGTCTATGCCCAATTGGAAAGAAGGAATTGATTATTTAGCTAGCTAGTTTTTTCTAGTTATCTAGCTGTCATTTACCTACCTCATCTATCATCTATATATCTTTATCCATCCATCCATTTATCTATATCATCTATTTTCTGATCTATTTAGTTCTATAGATCTATTTTAATAATGTGTCTATCTATCTGTCTGTCTATCTGCTTGTCAGCATCCTATTATCTATCTGTTTATTTATCTGCCGTATCTACCATATCTATCTACCATATCTATCTACCATATCTATCTATCCATCTATCTATCTATCCATCTATCTATCTCTATCCATCCATCTATCTCCATCCATCCATATCTTATCCATCTGTGTGTGTCCGTCTATCTGTCTATCTACCTATCTATCCATCCATCCATATCCTATCCATCTCTCTCTATGTGTGTGTCTGTCTGTGTGTCTGTCTGTGTGTCTGTCTGTCTGTCTGTCTGTCTATCTATCATCATCCATCCATTTATTTCCATCCATCCATATCCCATCCCTCTGTGTCCGTCTGTCCGTCCATCCATCCATCCATCCATCCATCCATCCATCCATCCATCTATCTATCTATCTATCTATCTATCTATCTATCTATCACCAAGGACCCCATAGTTCAATCCTAAGCTAGAGATATTATCTTCTATCAGTCCATTGACGTCCCAAAATTTGAAGTTTTCTTGTCCTCACTTATTCCTCTCGTCCGTCTCTGTTCTTAGAGCTCTCAGAAGAGGGTCAACCAATTTCAAGAAACCATTGAGCTGATGAGAACCGGATCCCGAACCTCCTCACAAGAAAGAGATTACCCAGGCAGTGGCTCCCCACCCCTTACAAGCAAAACACCACCATCTCCTCATTGCGATCAAAGTCTCAGTCTTGAAGCGTAAGTGGTTATCCCTCCAACACTACCTTGGTGGCGCAGTGGTTAGAATGCAGTACTGCAGACTACTTCTGCTGATTGCCAGCTGCCTGCAATTTGGCAGCTGAGCCTGGAGGAGCCGTTTTCGCTCCCGGAGGCTTGTGGGAAGCCTCCAGAGCCTGGGGAAGGCAAAAATGCCTCCCCCCCGCCATGGTGCAGGAGGCTGACTAGGCCACATCTACCATGGCTACATCCACCCAACAACCAGACAGAGAACCTGTTTCTAAAAATTTTGAAGCCCACCCCTGGTCATAAGTGTGAAAAGTGGTCATAAGTCTCTTTTTTCAGTGCCGTTGTAACATTGAACGGTCACTAAATGAACTGTTGTAAGTCGAGGGCTACCTGTATGAGTTCTTAGATCTTTTGCTTATGCCAATCTTTACCAAGTTGATCTTTATTCGTGTCAGAAGCACCTACAAATTATAGACATATAACATTCAACATTGAGAAAATAAAGTAGGTACAAAACAGGACATTGAAATATAGCATGGTTTTAAAAAAAAGTAGAATAAATAGGATTAAAACTAGATTAAAATCAACCTGAAAATGTTCTCCTGTGAATTATTCTCTGATAGCCCACAGGCCCAGCCAGCAGTTTTTGGTCAAATTGTTTGGGAATTGTGTTTGATGTAGGCAAGACATCTCAACTGTAAGAGCCAGTTAAGGTACCTCCCTGTCACCCCATCACAGCTGCTGGGCCAGACGGCCTTGACTTTCTGAGAAAGGAATGTTCTTTTGACTATATATCACCCCCACTCTGTAAAATCCCCCCTCCCATTTTCCCACAGTAGAAAATGTGGCTCACCGACAAATGTGCACCCGACAAATGCACGCCGACAAAACCATGACGACAAAACCGCGACTTCAAAAGCGCGCCAATTAAATCGCATCGACAAATGCGTGCTGACAAAAGCGCGCCATCAGAAACAACGCGAAAACAACGCGAAAACAATGTTAACAACCATAAGCCTAACCCCAACTCTAACCCTAACCCTAACCCTAACCCTAACCTAAAAACCCTAATCGCGCTTTTGTGGGCGCGGCTTTGTTGGCGCGCTTTAGTGGGCGCGCTCTCGACATTGCGGTTTTGTCGCCGCAGTTTCATCAGGCGCACATTTGTCGGGTCACGGAAAATATGACAGGCCTGAAGTGCCCCAAGGTAAAAGATGGCTTCCAGATCTGACAGGTTGCTTACAACGATAAAACCTTGGTAGCTTGTGTCCCAAAGTGACGGTGTTGATTCTTTTAGATTTTTAAGAGCCAACAAATCGGATTGCCGAGCCTCCCCATCACCTTGCGAGAACCTGAGGCTCGCCACAAAAAAGGAACAGCTCTACCTCTTCAACCAAAGCTTAGCCCTGCACCATCTTGGCCTGCGGAATAAACCTGCCAGCAAAGAAGGTGGTGATTTCCCTCACCACCTGTTACTGGCTAAGGAAGTCGGCAGTCGAATGAAGCCGCAAGAGGAGTGGGAAAACCAAGCAGCCATCTTGGAACTTCCGGGGGCTGTCTTGTACATGAAGGACCATCATTTGGAGAACAGGCTGCAGCTGCTGAACAGCTCGGAGAAGCTCCGGTGTTTCTTGATGCAGCAGGAAGAGAAAGGAAGAAGCGAGGAGAGTTCAGATCAGACTTGGAGTCAGACCCTTTCCCTATCCCTGAGCGTCGGCAAAGACGGGAAGAAGGAAAGACCCTGTCCAGAAGACTCGGTGGATGATACACTAGAGCAGCGGTTCCAGGTCAACAGAGAAAACCCGGACCGAGGAGAGGAAGCCACATCTGTGCAGGACCATGCCACGGAAGCACCTCTGGATTTATCGGATTACGGAAGGGGGAGAGAAAGTGGCTCCAACTGGCACCATCGGTCCTCAGTGAAACACGAAAGGCGAAGTCCAGGAGGAGATGAGAATGAGGACTCCGTTGCTCAGAAAACCTCTTGGTCCAGTTGGCTCGGTAGAACCCAGAAACACCATTACGGGAATCAACAATGGGAACAATTCACGGCCGGAGCCAAAGAAAATACAGTAGTTTCTCAGGTAAGAAATATATGTTTTCTATATATCTATCTAATTTTGGCTATTTCTGTCCCATCAATTTCCTCTGTATATTCAGCTACTGCATTTTTCGGAATATAAAATGCACATTTCCCCCCCCCCCCCACACACACACACACAAAAAGAGGGTGAAAATCAGGGTGCGTCTTATACACTGAATATAGCATTTTTGGCCTCCTGAAACCCCACTCTTCTCAAAAATGGATGTGCCTAGGCTTTGGGAGGCCTGCGAAGTGCTCCTGGGGGCTGGGGAGGGAAAAAGCGAACAAAAAATGGGCCGCTTTTTGCTCATTTTTGCCCCCCCCCCAGCCCCCAGGAGCACTCTACAAGCCTCACAAAGCCTATGCATGCCTTGTTTTTTGCAAAAAACGGGCATGTTGTTGCAAAAAATGGGCTATTTTTGCTTGTTTTTGCCCCCCCCCCCAGCCCCCGGGAGCACTTTGCAGGCCTCTCAAACTCTCTGCATGCCCTGTTTTTCACAAAAAATGAGGCGTGCAGAGGGTTTGGGAAGCCTGCAGATTGCAAAAGCTTTTTTTTTTTTTTTAATTTACCTCTTCAAAATCTTGGTGCGTCTTATACTCCGAAAAACACGGTACTTCACACATACTGGTAGTCCTTGACTTGCAATCATTCGTTTAATGAGCGTTCAAAATAAAAATGGCATTGAAAAAAATGACTTCTGATCATTTTCACACATACAACCATTGCAGTCAGAGGTGGGATTCACTTCCTGTTACTATCGGTTCACCCAACATCAGAAATTTGAGCACGTGTCATCCGCATATGAGTGCAGTGTCACAAAACATGGCAATTCGCTTGCGCATACTGTCCAAGGATGCATTCGATGTCAAAAAACACAGTGATATAGGACGGGATTGCACCCGGGCAGGTGGGCCACTACTGGTTCGCCAGAACCGGTCCAAATCAGCTGAATACCACCTCTGATTACAGTATCTCCATGGTCCCATGATCAAAATTTGGGTGCTTAACAATTAATGTATTTATGACTGTTGTACTGTCCTGGGGTCATGTAACCTTCTTTTGTGAACTTCCCAGCTGGGCTTCCGATAAGCAAAGCCAATGGGGAGAGCCAGAATCACTTACGAACTACGTGATTCACTTAACAACTGTAGCAAAAGGTTGTACAATAGGGCACAACTCATTTAGCGACAGAACCTTTGGCCTTAATTGTGCTGATGAGTCAAGGAGTACCTGTACTTTGAGGCCACTTATAATTGCTTACAATTATACTTGCCTATTAATAGCATGCCGAGCGATATGGCTCTGTGTGCCACTTCGGGCACGCGTGCCACAGGTTCGCCATCACGGATATAGGGTGTCCTGCTTGAGTAGGGGGTTGGACTAGCAGACCCCCAAGGTCCCTTCTAAACCTATTATTCCATGTTCTGTCTTCTAACGTAGTCATTAAGAATGTTTCAGGACTTTCTAAGGATGTAACTTTTGTCTCTCCTAAACTCCGGGTCCTCTGCAGGTATCTTTGCTGCGAGAACCTGCCACGACCAAGACATCTTCACAGGATTCCACTGCTGACACAGAAGTCAAGATGCCTTTTCAAGTGGAAAATCAAGACCCGGAGAGGCCAGGTAAAAGAGAACCGTATTTTGCACTTTTTTCTGGGAGAAACTAGACAGCCATTTGAGTGAAACGGTGTAGGGTCTCCTGCTTGAGCAGGGGTTGCAGTAGAAGACCACCAAGGTCCCTTCCAACTCTGTTATTCTGTAATATATACCGTATTTTTCGGAGTGTAAGACAAACCTTTTTCCCTCAAAAAAATGGGTGAAAATCTGAGTGCATCTTATACACTGAATACAGCATTTTTTGCCTCCCGAAACCCCACTTCCTTCACCAAAAATGGCTGTGTGTAGCCTTTAGGAGGCTTCCAGAGTGCTCTTGGAGGCTGAGGAGGGCAAAAATGAGGAAAAAACGGGCCGTTTTTTGCCCAATTACCCCTCCCAACCCCCAGGAGCACTCTACAAATCTCCTAAAAGCTATTCATGCTCGGTTTTTTGAAAAAACTGCTACATTTTCGCGAAAACGTTTTGTTTTAAATTTGCCTCTTCAAAACCTTGGTGCGTCTTATATTCTGGCGTGTCATATACTCCGAAAAATACGGTATATATCTGCCTTGTTTAGCAACAATAATGCTGGTTTCAACTGTGGTCATAAGTCAAGGGTTACTTTCCAGATACGTTAGATATCAATTATCCAAATTTGAAACAGTCTGATCAAACAACTTGTTCTAGAACAGGGATGTCAAACTCGAGGCCCGTGGGCTGCATTTAGCCCACAAAGTGCCAGCAGAGGGTTTAGCAAAACAAAGTCAAAACAAAACAAAACGAAAGGAGGAATGTTTCCCCTTTTGCATTTGAGCATCCAAGAAGGGACAGGAAAGGAGAAAGGGGAAAGTGGAAAGAAAAAGAAAAAGAAGGGAAGATGGGAAGAGAGCAAGGAAGGAGCATGAAGGAAAGAGGGGAAGGAAGAAGAAATTAGAATGAAGAGGGAAGGAAAAAGAAGGGAAGGGAAGGAAGGGGGAAGGAAGGAAGGAAGGAAGGAAGGAAGGAAGGAAGGAAGGAAGGAAGGAAGGAAGGAAGGAGATTATAATGAGAGTGAGGGAGGGTCTCAAGGAAGTCCTGCCTTAGTACTTGGCCATCACAGTTGCCCCCAACATGAATGATGTCGAGCTGGCTGTGCCTGTCATGGCCACACCCTCCCTGGCCATCGCCCCCCCCCCCAGCCCTCCAAGGTCAAACACAACCCTGATGCAGTCATCAAATAAATCGAGTTTGACAACCATGTTCTAGAACAATAATCTCAATGCATGTTGAGGTTCTAGAAGGGTGAGATATATTACCAAGTGTTCTGACCCAGCCTTAGCAGAACCAAGAAACTCCTTGTCACCGAAAAAACCCTCTTGATTTAACTACTGTGAATTCATGGCATTCACACACACAGAAAAGTCCAGGCAATAATCCTTCCAAGGGTTAATTGCAATAACAGACCTTATCAGTCCTTGGATAATTGCCAGTCTGAGAGCTTCCAATCATACAGCTATAAATTAATTCCTGGCAAGAAGACTCTGAGGCAGCAAATCTTCCAAAAGAAATACGAACTGTTGTCTCCTGCAACCACCACTCTCCTTTTGCTTCTATTTATTCCCCAGCCAGAGAGGGGCCACTCAGTGTCCATGTGGGCCTTTCTTCCTGAGTCGGCCCCTGTGCCTCAGTTGTTCTCCTCTCCTGACAGCTCTGCGCATACACGCATCTGAAACAGGCCCCAGCTGTTCTTCTTCCCCATTTATCTCCGACTCCGAAGGCAGCTGGATAATGCCAGACGGCTCTGGTTCCTCTCTGTTTGCAATGCAGAGCATCCGTCAGCGCCTTCCCCAGACTCCAGGATGGCCCAAATTCCCCCCAACCTCCTCATCGTCCAAGTCTACCATCAGCTCTGCTGGCACCTAGCGGGCCACGACACCAAGTCTTGAGCAAGAGACATTTCTCATGATGGACAAATCGCTAGAATATGAAACTTGAGGTCCTTCATGCAATCATGTGTAGTTTCCAAAAGACCCCTTGTCCTATTCCCAGGAAATGTTTAAAGTTGCTCAACCAGAGATTTCAATTTCTCTTACAATGGAAGGCTTACATTCCAGGATTACGTGTACCATAAATCTTGTTGAACAAACAACACTTTGGAGTTTAAGTAAATGTGGAGTCTATTAGACACTTGGCCTTTTGTGCTCTGCTGAAATCTGGGGAACTTTGAGCCTTTCATCAAGAATGACTAGAAATTTTTGGCACTTGTCCAAATTTATATGGTCCTAAATGATCCCCACCCTATCAATTTTTGAGTCCAGGGTCAACATTTTGATTTGAAATAGCTCTCCAGAGTCTAGAGCTCAAGCATTGCCTTCCTCAATTCCAAAATCAACCAATGCAATAACTTGCCTTCAGAAGTTATGGGTGCTCCATCGCAGAGGCTTTTAAAAAAGAGACTGGTCAACCAACTGTCTGAAATGGTAGAGGGTCTCCTGTTTGAGCCGGGGGTTGGACTAGAAGACCTCCGAGGCTCCTTCCCACTCTATTATTCTATGTTCTAAAGGGATGCCGTGGCTCAGTGGCTAAGACGCTGAGTTTGTCAATCAGAAAGGCCATCAGTTCAGTAGTTCGAATCCCTAGCGCCACATAATGGAGTGAGCTCCCATTACTTGTCCCAGCTTCTGCCAACCTAGCAGTTTGAAAGCACATAAAAAATGCAAGTAGAAAAATAGGAAACACCTTTAGTGAGAAGGTAACAGCATTCTGTGCGCCTTCGGCGTTTAGTCATGCCGGCCACTTGACCACGGAGTCATATTCAGACAGCGCTAGTTCTTTGGCTTTAAAACAGAGATCAGCACTGCCCCCTAGAGTCGGGAACGACTAGTACATATGTGCGAGGTGAACCTTTACCTATGTTCTAAAACTGGGACATGGAGCCTTCTCCAAATAAAGCAGAAGTCAAACACACAACTGAGCAATGGACTCACAAACATTTGTGCCATATTATGAATACTATGAATTATCCCAGATCCTGGTGATTAGAAAGGAATGCATTTCTCTCTTTTCTGAGGGGGAAAAACTCTTCCTGTCTTACGTACTTTGCTCTACTCAGAAAAAGAGAGCGGGAAATGGTGTTTCTAGACCTTATGATAGAAGCTGATTTCCTATATGCCTTTGTTTCTTTTAGGTAACGGTGATTCTGACTCCCTAAACGATGACTCTGATGAGACAGTTGTATCCGAGAGTGAGGTCCGTTTCCGTGTTTTGAAGGGGTCGAAGTAATCCTATTTTTTAACGTGACACGACAAATGCACGCACGACAAAACCGCGCCGACAAAACCACAAGGTCAATATAGCTCCCACAACAGCGCGCCCACAAAACCGCGCCCACAAAAGTGCGATTAGGGTTAAGGTAAGGGTTAGGGTTAGGGTTAGGGTTAGGGTTAGGGTTAGGTTCAGGGTTAGGGTTAGGGTTAGGATTAGGGTTAGGGTTAGGGTTAGGTTCAGGGTTAGGTTCAGGGTTAGGTTTAGGGTTAGGGTTAGGGTTAGGTTCAGGGTTAGGTTCAGGGTTAGGTTTAGGGTTAGGGTTAGGGTTAGGTTCAGGGTTAGGTTTAGGGTTAGGTTCAGGGTTAGGTTTAGGGTTAGGTTCAGGGTTAGGTTTAGGGTTAGGGTTAGGGTTAGGTTCAGGGTTAGGTTCAGGGTTAGGTTTAGGGTTAGGGTTAGGGTTAGGGTTAGGTTCAGGGTTAGGTTTAGGGTTAGGGTTAGGGTTAGGTTCAGGGTTAGGTTCAGGGTTAGGTTTAGGGTTAGGGTTAGGGTTATTACGTTGTTTTGGCGTTGTTTGTTGAAGCCGCGCTTTTGTCGGCGCGCTGTTGTCAGCGCGCTGTTGTGGGCGTTATATTGACCTCGTGGTTTTCTCGGCGCGCTTTTGCCGTATGCACATTTGTCGGTGTACCATTTTTTAATGATGGGGTATGAAATCATCGAACGAGATTGGGAAATTGGCTCTCCTGGATTTTACAATTCCAAACGACCTTTCCTACTGGCATTGGGAGGGGGGGGGCTGAGAAGAGGACAGGTGGTCCTCGACTTACAATCATTCACTTAGTGACCCCTTGAAGTACAAGAGCACTCCCAAAGGTGCTTTCTCAAGAGGCAACTGGACTTCCTGGTTTTTCTTTGAAGTCATTTACATCCTTTTAGAGAGTCATTAAGGCCACTTGGACACAGATAAACCTCCAGGTGGCCTCAATGACTCTCTAAAAAGGATGCAAGTGACCAGATGTCTGCAAGGAGTATAAATCCTTCCGTTCCCCACCATCCAGTCAGAGCTGAAGAAGCTTCTTGGATGAGAAGCGAAACGTCTTCAAAGAAAAAACCAGAAAGTCCAGTTGCCTCTTGAAAAAAGCACCTTTGGGACAACCATGACCTGGATGACTGAGAGCCTCCACAGACATTTGCAATAGGACTATAAAAAGTAACTTATGTTTGTGTTTCATACTCACGACCACTGCAGAATCCCCACGCTCATGTCATCAAAATTCAGATGCTTGGCAACTGGCATGTACTTATGACAGTTGCATTGCCCCAGAGTTCTGTGATCCCCTTTTGCGGCCTTCTGACAAGCAAAATCAATGGGGAAGCAAGATTCACTTAACAACCGTGTTGCTAACTTAATATCTCCAGTATTTTTGCTCAATAACTGTGGCAAGAAGGGTCGTAAAATGGGGCAAAAGTCATTTAACAAACGTGTCAATTAGCAATGGACATTTTGGTTGTAAGTCAAGGACTACCAGTTGTGTTGTTCCAGATCTTCTAGAGATTTTCCACTCCCTCACAATGGGTCTGAGAATTTTGTAATTGCTACCCGTCTCATTAGGTTTATTATTTAAGCCAGGTGTTCTGACCGAGGCTTCCCAAGAGCATGAAGCAAACTCGGGTCTCAACAAAAACCCCTTTTATTAAGTTACTGTGAATTCTGCTGATTCACATCCAGCAAAGACTTTCAAGGGAGGATTTACAGTCACAGACCTTATCTGGCTTGAAGAGCTGCCAGGCTGATATCTGCAAAATTTGGCAAGGAATCTCGGAGAGTCACAAACCAATTAAGCGAACTAATTGTCTCCTGCAAACTCCACTTCCCTTTCGCTCCTCTTTTATTTCCTCTGGAAGGGGCCATTCATCATCTGGCCTTACTCCCAAGTCGACCCCTGTTCTTTAGCTGTTCCCACACTGGGAACAGTCTCCAGCTGTTTGTCTGCCTCACTGATGTCCAACTCCGAAGGCAGCTGATAATTGTCAGACGGCACTGGCCCCCTCTCTTCCTCCGACACAGAGCCCTCATCAGAGCCTTCCCCAGACTCCAGGGCTGGGCCGTGTTCCTCCCCAACCTCCTCACTGTCCGAATTTGTTGCCTGCTCTGCTGGCGGGCCATAACACCAGGGATCTCCAAATTTGGCAAATTTTGTGGGCTTCAACTCATGTTGGCTGGGGACTTCTGGGAATTGAAGTCCACAAGTCTTCACTAAGTGGCCCCATATTTAAACTACAGTAAGAACCGCTTGTCTTATGGTTGCATCTAAAAAGCATATCTACTTATGGTCATGGGAATATAACCAGGCCTGTCTTGGCCAGTTTACAGTGTGAAAAGTTGAGCAGTATTTTCAGTGTAAATGGAAAAGAGGACTGGTCTCCTAAATTACGTGACATTTTTCGTCATGCCTCTTAAACCTGTCTGGATCAATTTCTTTCGTTTATATAGATGGTTGATGCTGATGAAGAGAAAGTTTTCCCAGGAGGTTCGATAAAAGAAGACTACTGCAATGTAACTAAGAAAATTCAGAATTTGCAGAAGAAACGGAAAAGGGGACACGATTCGTCAATAAAAGGTTTGAAATGCTTCCTTTCCAACTCGTTCAGATTTTGCACCCCAAAATGTCATACATTAGCAATAGCAATAGCAGCTAGACTTATATACCGCTTCATAGGGCTTTCAGCCCTCTCTAAGCGGTTTACAGAGTCAGCATATTGCCCCCAACAACAATCCGGGTCCTCATTTTACCCACCTCAGAAGGATGGAAGGCTGAGTCAACCCTGAGCCGGTGAGATTTGAACAGCCGAACTGCAGAACTGCAGTCAGCTGAAGTAGCCTGCAGTGCTGCATTTAACCACTGCGCCACCTCAGCTCCTCACATTGCCCTGGTTTGCACATAAGAGAATCCATAATTATAATGAAAGATTAAGGTGCTGGTTTAGGAAATAGACGGTGAATTTTAGTCCTGCCTTAGACATGAAAACTAACTGGGTGACATTTGGCCAATCAGAGGAGACTGGGAATTCTAGTCCCGCCTCAGGCATGAAAGCTGGCTGGATGAATTTGGGCCAATCACAAGTTGACTGGGAATTCTAGTCCCGCCTTAGGCATGAAAACCAGCTGAGTGACTTTGGGCCAATCACCAGCAGATTAAGAATTCTAGTCCTGCTTTAGGCCTGAAAACCAGCTGGGTGACATTGGCCAATCACCAGCAGACTGGGAATTTTAGTCCCGCCTTAGGCATGAAAACTGGCTGGGTGACTTTGGGCCAATCAGAGGAGACTGGGAATTCTAGTCCCACTTTTGGCATAAAAGAAATGTCTTAAGTCAAGGACTACCTGTACAGGTTTCCATGCCTTTATGTTTAGTTCCTGTGAGGCTCTTTTTTAACTGTGTCCTCTGGATTCGGAGAAATTACTGATAGTTTTGGTTCAAGAAGAAAACCGCTGTTGCAGTCTGTTGTTCCTTCCATCCTGGATCCCATGCTGCATAAATATTTAACCAAGCTATGGCAAATCTAGGAAGCATACTAAGAAGCAGAGACATCACCCTGCCAATAAAAGTGCGTGTAGTCAAGGCTATGGTTTTACCAGTTGCAATGCATGGCTGTGAAAGTTGGACCATAAGGAAGGCTGAGCGCCAAAGAATGGAGGCCTTTGAACTCTGGTGCTGGAGAAGACTCCTGCATTGAGTCCCTTGGACTGCAAGGCGATCAAACCGGTCAGTCTTAGAGGAGATCAACTCTGACTGCTCTTTAGATCCTGAAGATGAAACTCAAATAGTTTGGCCACCTAATGAGAAGGAAGGATTCACTGGAGAAGAGCCTCATGCTGGGAAAGATTGAGGGCAAAAGAAGAAGGGGACGACAGAGAATGAGGTGGCTGGATGGAGTCACTGAAGCACTCGGCATGAGCTTAAATAGACTCCAGAGGATGGTAGAGGACAGGAAGGCCTGGTGGAACATTGTCCATGGTGTCGCAATGGGTCGGACACGACTTTACGACTAACAACAACAACAATACAATTGTCCTGCGATAAAATGCGGTTAAGAGGCTCTAATGCAGTGTTTCTCAACCTTGGTGACTTTAAGTCCTGTGGACTTCAACTCCCAGAATCCCAGAATTTTTTGCCAAGGTTGAGAAACACTGCTCTAATGTTTTAGCAGGGTGGGATTTTCTCTAAATAGGGATCCAACCCCAGTTGGGAGAAAGAAAGAAAGAGAAAGAGGAAAAACTTCAGCTTCAGTAAGTGTGGTATGTACACAGTCCAGCTTGTTTGTTTAGCCTTTTCTAAGAAACCTTGATTGACAAAACGCACCCAGGTTTCCTGAAAGAATTATTGACTTTGCAAAAAAAAAAAAAAAAAAAGTATTTTCGCACAAATGGTGTTTATTTTTCAAACGAGGGCCTACAGAAGTGACAATGGACCATGTTGTACAGGTATTTCCTACAGGTGTGACCTGAGCAGAACATTGATAAGGCTGGCCACAAAACCCCTCTGGCCTGCTAACAATTTCAACACTTCGCGTCCCAAACGCTTCCCTTTGCTCTGTTTGCCCAGTTGAAAAAAATAGAAAAGAGCAGAGTTGACCCACTAATAGAGAGATATGGTGGTCGCCAGGGTTTAAAAAAGGGGCATGTTTGACAAGCTGCCACCGTGCCTTTCCGACAAGCTCTGATGTATCTAGATGGAAAATATTGATAGTTCTTTTTTCTTGTTTAGCCCTGGCAAAGCAGGGGTCGTGAAAATTTTAAACAGGCAGCAGAGGAGAAGAAGAAAGTGGAGCAAGTGGAAGATACGATGGCGAACCTTTTGTGGCTCACGTGCCAAAAGCGGGGAGAGTGCAAGGGGGTCATACGCGGGCATGCCACGCCTATAATGCAAGGCGCATGACTCCAGCGTGCATGCGTGCACGTCCAGTGCTCCCCCCCATTTGGGGGGTGTTTTTTTCACCCTCCCTAGGCTCCAGAGGCTTTATAGGAGCCTGGGGAGGGCAAAAACAGCCTCCCCCACCCCTCCCCACCCCCAGAAGCCCTCCGGAGGCTTCAGGAGCTTCCCTGAAGCCTCCGGAGTGCGAAAAACCGGCCCTACGGGCAAACCGGACATTCAGGAACGTACTTCCAGTTTGCTTGTAGGGTCGTTTTTTGCCCTCCGGAGCCTTCAGGGAAGTCTCCTGAAGGCTCCGGATGGCTAAAACCGGCCCTATGAACAAACTGGAAGTTTGTTGCTAAATTTCTGGTTTGCCCGTAGGGCCGGTTGTTCGCACTCTGGAGGCTTCAAGGAATGAAATGGCCTCAAAAGAAGGCCGGAGTCAGCTGACCAGCACACGCATGTGCACTGGCCAGCTGACAGGGCAACGCCTTGCATGTCCCGACAAATGGCTCCACGTGCCACTTGTGGCACGTGTGCCATAGATTCGCCATCATGGGGATAGACTAACATTAAAAATAAAACACAAAGGAGAGACGGAATATTATGACACATGGAACAGATTCTATCTGTGGTTAGAAGCATGAGATTTAGGCCTGGGCAGTGATGGCGAACCTTTTCGGCACAGAATGCACAAACCGGAACTCGTATGCGTGTGTGTGTGTGCGCGCACGCCAAATACCTGAAGACCAGCTGGCCATTGCAGGCATGCCTGTTTTTTGGCTGTTTTTGAGGCCGTTTCTGGATATTTTTCGGCTGTTTTCCTGGCCGAGTAATGGCCAGAAAATGGCCTGGAAAATGGCCTGGAAATCTGTCTGTTTTTTGGGCATTTTTGGAGCTGTTTTTTGAGCATTTTCTGGCACTCCAGCACCCGCGAAGACCAGCCAAGCAACCAGAAGAGCAGATGGCGACGCCGCGCGTACCCACAGAGGGGACTCTGCATGCCACCTCTGGCTTGTGTGCCATAGATTCACCTTCACGGGGGGTAGGGGGACCTGGAATGAGATGCTATATATGCCTCGTGGCATTAGAATGAATATGATGCTCAAAAATAATTGTACAACACTGTTTAAGTAGTATATATGTTATCTGTTTTCACTTTGGTTTTTAATGGCAAGTGAAATGCTAGGAATCACACTGCGTTCAATATTCTTATATGTAAATAATAAAAATATATTTTAAAAAAGAAAGAAAGTGGAGCAAGCCATCTGACCTGCTGAACATATAGAAGAGAATATTGGCTGCTCAGGGTTCAACTGCGGGGTCATTGGTGTTCTCGGAGCTTGGGTGTTTTCTTGCAGATGTTTCATTACCCAACTAGGTAACTTCATCAGTGATAGAAGGGAGTGGGGTTTTGCTCTAAGTTAATTCTAGGCCGACTAGATGAAAAAAGTAAATAATAACCCAAACAAGGAACTTGGCAGACAAGCAGACTCCCAATAATGTGTTGAAAGAAATGTCCTTCTGGGTTCCGCTCCAAGTGGGGAAGAAGACACTGGAGACAAGGAGGCTGCTTGGAAAGATGGTATTAATGGTGGACAGGACCACATGGCTTGAGCCCTGAACAGAAAAGGTGATCGCATGCTTCAATGTTGGTGGAGAAGAAGAGAGAAGGACTGAGGGAGGGGCTTGCTAGGCTTTTTATACCCTGTTTAGTCCCACCTCTCTGTTTCCTGTTCCTGTGTAAGAAATGTATTCTGATTGGTTGTCAGACTCCCATGGGGCCATGCAGGGGCTACTCTCTAGGCTGTGTTTTGAATTCTCAGATGCCTTGTGGTCAGTTGAATAAAGTTCCAACATTATCATGCCTTTACTCCAATCCCCCCCCCTCCCGGCGCTGCAGTGGAGAAGTCTTTATTATGTAAAGTGGGCTAGCCTGGCCCATTAACAGTGGGGATGGGCAGGAAGCTACAGGCAACTACTCTGTCTTTTAAAACATGTTTCTTTCTCCTCACATCCAGAGAAATATTCTGCCTTTTCAATATTTCCTAGGATATTTCATTTTTCTGGGAGAGGGCTGGATGACAACTTCCCACAAACGTTTGATAGGGCAAATCACTGTATATAAACAGAGCAAACTCCTCTCCCTTCTAGCACTGATGAGGTTACCTAGTTGGGTAATGAAACATCTGCAAGGAAACAACCAACCTCCAGGAACACCAATGACTTCCCTGACTCACCCTTCCATCCTTCCAAAATGGGTAAAATGTGGACCCAAATTGTGGGGGCTGACTCTGTCAACCGCTAAGAGAGAGCTGTAAAAAGCACTATGAAGCGGTATATAAATCCAAGTGCTATTGCTATGACTGGATTTCTGATCCCAATTATGGCCCTTAAGTAGAGGAATCCGATTATGTAGATAAGTAATTTCCCAGAATGCACTCTGTCTAATGCTCCATTCATTCTGTTTTTTTCTTCTTCTTCACAGCCTACAAGAAATCAGCTCCAGGAGGAGAGAGTGATACAGCCCCCCACATCCTGCCCGGCCCAAAAGACACGAAGGAAATGCCCAACCACAGCCCTCCTTTCAGACACGAGGAACACGTGGAGACATAAGCTTAAAAACCTTCTCACTTGGACCTGCTTGGAGCCTAAGTTACAGTTAAACTTTCCTGGCTTTGATCAGGAATCCTGCAACAGAACAGACCCAAAAAACAATTCTTGGCATTTTAGTTGCTAAGGTTAAACGGCCTTCCACGTTACACAGATTTACAGATGCAATTGTCAGGTATTGCAACTGGAATTGTGAGAAGTAGGACATCACAGATAGACCAGGCACGTAGAAAAAAATTAAGAATCACTTCTCTGATTATACTGGTAATAAGAGTTCAGGTAGACCAGAATTGAGCCCAAACATTTTTTTGTTGCTGACCTTTGTTAAGTGGGTTTTTTGCCCCCTTTCACAGCCTTTCTTGCCACAGTTGTTGAAGGGAATCACTGCAGTTAAGTTGGTAATAAGTTTGATAAGTGAGTCTGGTTTCCCAAGTGACTTCGGTTGTCAGAAGGTCACAAAAAAGGTTAAAATACACTATATTGCCAAAAGTATTCGCTCCCTGCCTTTACTCGCCTATGAACTTACTGTAAGTGACGTCCCATTCCTAATCCATAGGGTTCAATATGACGTCGGTCCACCCTTTGCAGCTATAACAGCTTCAACTCTTCTGGGAAGGCTGTCCACAAGGTTTAGGAGTATGTTTAATGGGCATTTTTGACCATTCTTCCAGAAGCGCATTTGTGAGGTCACACACTGATGTTGGACGAGTTTACGTGGCCTACCCCTTCGTGGCTGAGTTGCTGTCATTCCCAAACGCTTCCACCTTCGTATAATACAGCTGACAGTTGACTGTGGAATATTTAGGAGCGAGGAAATTTCACGACTTCACTTTGTTGCACAAGTGGCATCCTAGCACAGTTCCACACTGGAATTCACTGAGCTCCTGAGAGCGACCCATTCTTTCACAAATGTTTGTAAAAACAGCCTGCGTGCCTAGGTACTTGATTTTATACACCTGTGGCCATGGAAGTGATTGGAACACCTGATTCTGATTATTGGGATGGGTGAGTGAATACTTTTGGCAATATAGTGTAATTCCCCCTGGGCACTGAAACCATCATAAATATGAGTCAGTTGCCAAGCGTCTGCATGTTGATCAGGTAACCATGAGGATGCATCAATGGTCATAAGTGTGAAAAGCGGTCATAAATCACTCTTTTCAGTGCTGTTGTATAAGAGAAAGAACAGCAGAGTTGGAAGGGACTTGGAGGTCTTCTAGTCCAACCCCCTGCTCAAGCAGGAATCCCTATACCCATGAGAGCGAACCTATGGCAAGCGTGCCAGTGATGGCACACAGTGCCCTCTCTGTGGGCACGCAAGCCGTCACCCCAGTTCAGCTCCACCGCGCACCTCCCGCTAGCCAGATGGTCTTTGCGTGGGGGGCAGAGCACATGCAGGAGATGCGCATGCGTGCATGGAGGTGGTCATGTGTGCATGTGTGGGGTGTGTGGGAGTCACGCCCCCCTGCACTCCGTTTTTGGTCCCAGAAGGCTGCAGGGAGCCCTGCTAGGCCCAAAATGGGGCACGGGGGTGGTCATGCACACATGCGCGGGGGAGCACATGGGGTTACATGCAGAGGGGGGAGGGGCGCAGGCAGGTGTCACATGCACATGCGTGTGCTTTCAGCACACAACGACAAAAAGGTTAGCCCAGAAGAGCCGAGGTGGCGCAGTGGTTAAATGCAGCACTGCAGGCTACTTCAGCTGACTGCAGTTCTGCAGTTCGGCTGTTCAAATCTCACCGGCTCAGGGTTGACTCAGCCTCCCATCCTTCCGAGGTGGGTAAAATGAGGACCCGGATTGTTGTTGGGGGCAATATGCTGACTCTGTAAACCACTTAGAGAGGGCTGAAAGCCCTATGAAGCGGTATATAAGTCTAACTGCTATTGCTATTGCTATCAGTGCCCTATACCATTTCAGACAAATAATTGTCCAATCTTTTCCTAAAACCTCTAACTCCGAACCGTCACTAAATGAATTGTTGCTAGTCAAGAACTACCTGTATAATCTTGCTGATCTAGTATACTTTCTTCACAGGGAGCACGGCAGTAAAGACATTGTACATGAAGAGAAAAAGAAATTAGTTTGATGCGTTTAGCACCCTGTTGCCAAAACTACCTAAAACCTGCCAAGTGTGTGTTCACCCGTGATTAAATTTCTGCATAATCTGAAGCGTCACATCATTGTTGTTTTGCAAAACTAATTTGCTGGAATTCTATGCCCAGGAAAAAAGGCTAAGTGTACTTGTGATAGCCATTTCATGTAGGAACTAACATGAAATGCCGGGGTTAATTTTGACAAGCAGTGAAAGCATTTATTAGGATCCTCAATCTGAATCAGAGATGGGTTGCAAATACTTTTATTACAAGTTTGGGTTCGCTCGCACAACGCTCACACTTGTGCACAACGCTTCTACCAGTGGTGGGTTTCAAAAATTGTTCGAACCTACTCTGTGGGTGTGGCCTCCTTTGTGGGAGTGGCTTGCCAGCCATGTGACCGGATGGGAGTGGCTTGCCGCCCATGTGACAGGATATGAAGATGCCGACGACACTTGTCAGAACCACCTTAAATTACCTCACACACAGCACTGGCATGCATAAGAATATGATGTAAACTTGTTTTTTAAAAGGCATCTTTGGTTTGCGTTAAAACAACTTCAACACACGCAATGTTCTGATTGCACCACAAACGCAGTAGTCATCCTTCCCTTTCACAGAGGCACTGAGTTTTATAAATAGGAGCATGATAGTGTAGAATAATCATATCCAAGGACCAGTGGTGGGTTTCAAACAATTTTGGAACCTCTTCTGTAGGTGTGGCCTGCTTTCCGGGTCCACTGGTGGAACCTCTTCTAACCGGTTCGGTAGATTTGACGAACCGGTTCTACCGAATAGGTGCGAACTGGTAGGAACCCACCTCTGGCTTCTACGCATGCGCAGAAACGTCCGTGAGGATAGACAGGGCCTCCCGCTGCTACTGCTGGTTCGGCCGAACCAGAAGCAACCCACCACTGATCTGAATACTATGTTCTTCAGCTATGTTGGCTCAGGAATCCTGGGAATTGAAGTCCACCGGTCATAAAGGGACCATCCTTACTCACCTTGGGCTAAAACGCGGGTGTCAAACTTTTGGCATCACATTGCAGTCATATGATGCATCGCAACATTTTTCCCTTCATGGAGCTGGGGTCGGGGTGGCCTGTGCTTGCCGCATTCAGCCGGTGGGCCGCCAGTTTGACACCCCTGATAAAGGGGAAGAGATTGTATTCCGCAGGTTCTCTCTGGTTCGGGTGAACCAGGTAGCGGCGGCTGTGGGACACTCTGCCTACCCGCCCCAATGTAATGCGCGAGCACTGCGCGTGTGAAGCGAACTGGTGGGGAAGGATAGTGAATCCAACCACTGATGTAGGGTCACCTCAGGTAAGTACTAGCCAATGTTCCCTCAACAGCCTACAAGGCTTTAGAAGATTATGTAGTTTTTGTCCTCCAGCGTTTTTGGTACCACCATATTCTCATGCAGGTTCAAAAGAGCTAGATGGCCTTCTTAGTCAAATGGTTGTCCAATGTCAGAGTATAGCAATAGCAATAGCAGTAGACTTATATACCGCTTCATAGGGCTTTCAGCCCTCTCTAAGCGGTTTACAGAGAGTCAGCATATTGCCCCCAACAATCCGGGTCCTCATTTTACCCACCTCGGAAGGATGGAAGGCTGAGTCAACCCTGAGCCGGTGAGATTTGAACTGCTGAACTGCTGATCTAGCAGTAGCCTGCAGTGCTGCATTTAACCACTGCGCCACCTCGGCTCTTCAGTATGAATGGTCATAGACTGGAATAGACAGGGTAACAGGTCAGCCAATGGGGACTGTTGGGATAGACATGGTAACAGATCAGCCAATGAGGGCTGTTTGGAAACTGAAACAGTATTTGTTGTGTGAACACCAAGGAGACAGCAAGGAGCCTGGGCGTGGCTTAGATTAACTTCTAAAGCTCTGAGTCTGTGCTGAGCTCTAAACTAGACTGCTACTCTGAACTGAAATTGAAATTCCTCTCCTCTGCTTGTGTTTTGCTTGTATTTTCTCTACCACGTTGGAAGAACCAGAATGGGGATTGTATATATATGCCTTCTGTGTAATTATGTATATAAAGAAGTTAATGAATCCTGCTGAATCAGTTACCTGTGTGTACTTTTTGGATGTGATTGCTGCAGCAAACTCTGACATCCAATTTCTTCTTGAAAGTCTCTAGGGATGGAGCACCTACATCTTCTGGAGGCAAGTTGTTCCACTGATTACCATATTTTTCGCAGTATAAGACGCACCTTTTTCCCCCCAAAAGAGGGTGAAAATCTGGGTGCGTCTTATACACCGAAAAAGCATTTTTGGCCTCCTGAAATCCTGCCCCCTTCACCAAAATGGCCGTGCAGAGAGTTTGGGAGACCTACAAAATGCTCCTGGGGGCTGGGGAGGGCAAAAACGGACCATTTTTTTTGCTCGTTTTGCCCCCCCCCCCCAGTCCCCAGGAACATTATATAAGCCTCCCAAAGCCTATGCATGCCCTGTTTTTTGTGAAAAAAAGGGTCCATTTTTGAAAAACAAATGGACCTTTTTTGCTTGTTTTTGCAGCCCCCCCACCCCCCAGGAGCACTTTGCAGGCCTCTCAAACTCTCTGCATGCCCTGTTTTTCACAAAAAACAAGGCATGCAGAGGGTTTGGGAGGCCTGCAGAGTGCAAAACCTTTTTTTTTTATTTACCTCTTCAAAATCTTGGTGCGTCTAATAGTCTGAAAAATACGGTAATTCTGTCCGGAAATTCCTCCTTAGTTCTAGGTTGCTTCTCTCCTTGGTTAGTTTCCATCCGCTGCTTCTTGTCCTCTATGCTTAACGTCCAGAGAAGGTCAGCAGTGCACCTGAATCAGCCAGCAACCGTTTCCTGTTGGCAGGTAGGTAAGTTAGCCAGAGTTTTTTTTTGCAAATAGGCAAATGTAGCCATGACTTGGCATCTTTTAATTTAATTTTATGTTTTAATTTTACTTAGGGGGGTGATGTTTATGCATATCATTGCAGCTATTTTTATTATTTTAATTTGATAATTTCATTATTCCCAAGAGAACGGTTTGCAGCTGAGCATCCGAAGCAAACTGCCTCTTATGCCAGTCATTTTGACAGGTGTGTTTGTGTGTTTTGGGCGGGGGGGGGGGAGGGTGTTTACGTGTGCAGACTCTAGAAGTAAATTTAAAGTGTAAATCCCCACTGCCCCCATCAGATTTCCCTCTCCCTCCCCATATGAGCACATGGTTTTGAATTGCATATGACATAGTAACTGTATTTTTGCTTGGAGCAATGCCACAACACTCTGCCGGCAGCTGGCCCACAACCATAGAGCAAACGCCCAGAGCGGCCACGGCCAGAAGACTCAGTTTGGAAGCCGCAGAAAAAGCCAGGCGGCAGCAAAGGTGCCCTGGCTCTGCGGAGAGAGTTGGGCCAGGGCATTTAGAGGTTTAGAGGTTTTATTTGCATTTGTAGGCCGCCCTTTTCCCTGAGGGGACTCAGGGCGGCTCACAGAAAACCAGGGAAAGGGGAAATACAACATTGAGACAACAACACATAATAAAATAATGAGCAACATGCATACAACATTCGGGCGGGGTAGAAATCCTTATCCCCAGGCCTGACGGGGGATAAGGATTTAGACATTGTGAGGCTGGGAGGCATGTGAGCGAGAGCGGAACAGCTGCTCGCGCAACCCCCTTCTCCAGCTGTGCAGTGCGCCATTCACTGCCATTTCGAAGGTGCCAAGCCACGGGAGCTGGGTGCCGGCGAACAAGCGCTCACGTGGCTTGGCGATACCCCTAGGTCAGTGAATGGCACTGTGCCCGGCTGGAAAGGGGGTTTGTCAGGTGGCTGCTAATGAGCATGGTCGCTTCATGGCTGCTGTGTTGCGCTGCTGCGACAGCGCAGCACAGTCATTCGCCCATGAGGCTGTGCCTGGCTCTTCGGGAGCCCGCTCACAAGAGAGCAGCTGCCCGGCAACCCCAAAACAATAAACCCTCCTCTCATAATAAGGCCCAAGTAATATTTTGTGGATAAGACCCTGTCTTATTTTCGGGGAAACAAGGTACAATTATACTACCATCTTCTCCATTAACTTTGCTAGTTGCAAGCCTATTGTAAAGCACCCAATAGCAATAGCACTTATATACCGCTTCACCCAGGGGTGGGTTTCTGCCAGTTCTTGAGGCTGTTATGAACTGGATGAGGGCTAACAAACTTGTACTCAACCCGGAGAAGACCGAGTGGCTGTTGTGTTTCCCTCCCAAAAATTCGATCAGCGTTCCATCGCTCAGGCTGGGGGGTCAAATTTTATACCCCTCAGAGAGGGTTCGCAACTTGGGAGTCCTCCTGGATCCACAGCTGACTTTCGACCACCATTTGACGGCTGTGACCAGGGGGGCATTTGCCCAGGTTCGCCTGGTGCGCCAGTTGCGACCCTACCTGAACCGGGAGGCCCTCACAACAGTCACTCGGGCCCTTGTGACCTCTAGGCTGGAATACTGCAATGTGCTCTACATGGGGCTGCCCTTGAAGAGCATCCGGCGACTTCAGCTAGTCCAGAACGCGGCCGCGCGAGTGATTGTGGGTGCACCTCGGTTCACCCACATAACACCTATCCTCCGCGAGCTGCGCTGGCTACCTGTTGATCTCCGGGTGCGCTTCAAGGTGCTACTTGTCACTCATAAAGTCCTCCATGGTAGTGGATCTGCGTACTTGAGAGACCGCCTCCTGCCAATTACCTCCCTGCGACCAATTAGATCGCATAGATTAGGCCTCCTCCGAGCTCCATCTGCCAGTCAGTGCCGACTGGCAACCACACGGAGGAGAGCCTTTTCAGTAGTAGCTCCAACCCTTTGGAACGATCTCCCCGTGGAGATTCATACCCTCACCACCGTCCAGACCTTCCGCGCAGCCCTCAAGACCTGGCTAGCCCGGCAGGCCTGGGGATAAAGATAATCTGTCCCCACCCGAATGATGAATGAATGTTGCTTACTATTTTACTCTTATGTATTGTTTGCGTCTATTGTCTGTACCCCCCCTTCCTTATTTTATGTAAGCCGCCCTGAGTCCCCTCAGGGAAAAGGGCGGCCTATAAATTCTAATAAAAATCCTAAAATCCTAAATCCTAAGCTCTTCTATAGAAGAGGTTCCACAAATCTACAGTGCCATTTAGAACCGGTTCCAGCTCCCTCCCCCCGCCCATCCGCACATCATCAAGATGAAGAGCGAGAGGAGGAATTCTGGGAGTTGAAGTCCACAAGTCTTAAAGCTGTCAGGTTTGAACACCCCTGGGTTTTTTTTTCTAAAGGGTTGGGGGTGCAAGGCTCTTGTAACTTGACAGCTTTAAGATTTGCGTGCCTCAAATGCCAGAGTTTCTGAGCCAACATTTTGGTTGCTAAGCAACAGCGTTGTTAAGTGAGTTTCACCACATTTTACAAGTTGGCCATGCCCACCTGGTCACATGGCCACAAGCCACTCCCACTCAGTCACATGGCCAGCAAGCCACTCCCACAAAGCAGGCCACACCTACCGAAGAGGTTCTAAAAAAAATTGAAACCCACCACTGGCTTCACGGTGCTTTATAGCCCTCTCTAAAGGGTTTACAGAGTCAGCCTATTGCTCCCAACAATCTAGGTCCTCATTTTACCAAACTAGGAAGGATGGAAGGCTGAGTCAACCTTGAGCCAGTGAGAATCGAACTGTTAAACTGCTAGCAGCCGGCAGTCAGGTGGATTAGCCTGTAATACTGCATTGTAACCACTGCACCACCAGGTCACCAAGTGATGATCACATGACTGCAGGACACCGTGACAGTCATAAATGTGAGCATTGGTCACAAAGCTATATTTTTACACTGTTGTAATTTTGAATGGTCGCTAAACAAGGCAGTTGGTAAGCGAGGACTCCCAGTTTAAGCATATATTTGCATCAAAATACCTTTAGGCACAACAGATTGTGGCTTCTCCCATGTAGAGTTTTATCTGCACTTTTTATAGGCAAATAATTTTGTAACTCTGCTTTCCCCCAAAAATAGACTGGCTAACCTTGCAACTACAAAGATCTTTTGATCTTAACAGATTCTGATCCTTTTCTCTCTTTTTTTGGAAACCTATTTTGCCACAGCTATAACAGTGTGATTCCCCCCCCCCCCCCATCTTTTAAGTCTTAATGTCAAATATGTTTTTCAAATTCCCAGTGACAATATTCTCCTCCTTTATCAGATCTTAATTTCCTCATTTTTTTTCCAAGCTGAACCAGTTTCTTACATAAGCACCAAACAGTTTTGAATGCCTTAAATGCTTCAGAGGTAGGTCCAAATATACTTTTGAGTGACAGCCTGTGAATGTTACATAAATATTCTCACCCTTACTTTGATTGGCATGGGATCACAAACATCTGAAAACAAAATAGGTTCTAACTGGCTTGGAAAAGTTTCCTTTAAAAGTAACAAAATATATTTTGATTCCTTTTGTTTCCAGCGGATGTTTTAATGGCACTCTCATCTCTGTGACCAAATCTTCTTGCAATTTTGCAGGATTATTATTATTCACACTTCCTGTTACATGCATTAGGGATATATAAGTTCCTGCAAATTGGTATCATTCTGTTTTTTTCCACTAATATTACTTGTTGGATGTTTTCTAACAATGCAAAATCCATTTTAAAAGCCGTTTTACAACTTGTTGCAGAGACCTGTATCATTAGGATCCAGTTCAGCTACAAAACACTGTACTTGTAATAGAAGTTGTTGTAGTTAGTTGCGAAGGCATATCCGTCCCATTGCAACCCCATGGACAACGTTCCTCCAGGCCTTCCTGTCCTCTACCATCCTCTGGAGTCCATTTAAGCTCACGTCTACTGCTTCCGTGACTCCATCCAGCCATCTCATTCTCTGTTGTCTCCTTCTTCTTTTGCTCTCAATCGTTCCCAGCATGAAGCTCTTCTCCAGTGAGTCCTTTCTTCTCATTAGGTGGCCAAAGCATTTGAGTTTCTTCTTCAGGATCTTGTCTTCTAAAGAGCAGTCAGGGTTGATCTCCTCTAGGACTGACCAATTCGATTGCCTTGCAGTCCAAGGGACTCAATGCAGGAGTCTTCTCCAGCACCAGAGTTCAAAGGCCTCCATTCTTTGGCGCTCAGCCTTCCTTATAGTCCAGCTTTCACAGCCATCCATTGCAACTGGGAAAACCATAGCCTTGACTACACGCACTTTTGTTGGCAGGATGTATACAGGTAGTCCTTGACTCACAACCATTCATTTTGTGACTGAAGTTAGAACAGTACCTTAAAAAGTGAACTATATGGTCATTTTGCACACTTGCAACTTTGGCAGCACCGCCATGCTCTCATTGTCATAATTCAGATGCTTGGCTAACTGACTGATATTTATAACAGTTGCAATGTCCTGGAATCGTTGCGATCCCCTTTTGTGACCTTCTGACAAGCCAGATTCACTTAACAACCATGTTACCAACTTAACAACTGCAGTGATTCACGAAACAACTGCAAGAAAGGTCACACAATGGGACAAAGCTCTTTAAACAAATGTCTCATTTAACAACAGACACGTTGGCTCAATTGTGGTCGTAAGTCGAGGACTACCTGTATTACTATATTTCTTTTTTGATCAGGATTCATCAGGTATTTCCGTTTAATACTGCTTTTTCCACAAATATCTCTTCACATTTCATTTACTAAATTAACTTTTCCTTGGTAAGATTTATCAAGGCTTCTCCTTATTGCAGATTTGTTAATCCGAAGCAATTTGTTTTTCTTTCACGATCATGTCCAATTTCAAGTAATTGAAATTATTTATTAACTTAGATATTATTTCTTCGTCCGTACCTCAATGTTTTTGCAACTCCTACAAAACCTCGCTCTCGTTATCTTTCTTCGTTGTCTGTGATTTCAAGTCTGCATTCTTTAAGTAATCAAATGTGTCCTGGTTTTTTTCTTCTATGTAATAAAATGTCCTATTATTGCAAATGTTAACATTTTTCCTCTGGTCTCCTGTAAAATGTTCCTTTCAGCTCCTTCATTCAAATCATGCTGAAGTGTCTCTAATTTGGCCATTAAATTCCCAAGGGAGGCATCATCCCAAACTTTGATTAATTCTACTATATATTTATAGTTTTCTGGTAACAAACATACTAATAACAGTTCCTGGTTAATCATCAGAAAGGTTCACGGTGTTTTGGTTTTCATGTCTTCAATTAAACTTTTACTCCCAGATCATTTCAGATTTGCAAGGTTTCTGAGCATTAAAATATGATTGCTGATTGAGGTTTGTTAATGGCTGGCTGTTAAGCCATTGGCTGTTGTGGTTCGTGCTGAACAGCCATCACCTTCTACGTACTTGATAAGCTGGTGATAAATCAGCACTCCTATTGACTGTCGGGGGCTTCTTTCCCAAGCTTCGATCACTTCCCTGGCTGTTTTTTAGCCTGCTCGTCCAACAATCTTAGTAGCTGGCAAATGTAGGAGAAGTGTGGATGACCTCCTTCCAAAGTCTTCCAAGGCTCTGGGTCTTGAAGTAAAGGGGTTCTGACCAGGGGTGGGATTCACTTACCTTCCCTACTGGTTTGTCAAGGCTGGTGGGCGGAATCTCCTGCAGCTGCCGCTACCAGTTCGCCCGAACCGGAGAGAACCGGCTGCATACCACCTCTGGTTCTGACTACCTATCAGTTATTGGTGGTGTCTTTTGCCCTGTGTCTCATGGTGCGGGGGGCATTAACCAGCCTTGGATGATTCCCTAGAAAGCTAGGCAGGATCAAATCTGGTTAGCAGTTGGATGGGAGACCACCAGACAATCCTATTATTCCATCCTGAAAGCAGACAGTGCCAAACTGCTTCTGAATGGTTGCCAAGAAAACAGTGTGACATATCCTAATCGTTACTGGACTCCAAGAACATATTGCTGTTGTCCAGAATTCTTATTTTTGGACTCTGATTACCGGTAATTCATCTGCTAAGCAAGCCACCATGTTTGCCCTATCTCCTCCAAAATGGAGATTAATGCCATAGGACAAACCTATGGCTCTGCTTGTCCTTGACTGCCACCTACTGGACATGGAGAAGATATGCTTTCTCTATGCAGCTGTCCCTGGAAGTTGGTTAGCAATCAATGTTTGCACAGTTCTGCAAAAACCACAACGCTGGTGCAAAGAGCCTGCTCAGTGAAGATTCATGGATGGTCTAGATTGCATTAACAGAGGGACAGAATCAAGATCACGTGACGTGTTAATACCACTTTATAATACCACTTGGTAAGGCCACACTTGGAATATTCATCCAGTTTTGGTCGAGATGATGTAAAAAAACATGTTGAGACTCTAGAAAGAGTGCAGAGAAGAGCAACAAAGATGATTATGGGACTGGAGGCTAAAATATATGAAGACTATGTTGGAAGAAATATCCATCTGGTTTGGTTCCAAGCTGGGAGAAAAAAATGAAGGCTGGAGGCTGGAGGTCCATTTATTGATGAACAGGACCACATAAGTTGTGGTTCTGATGCAGCTGACCACATGGAGTTGACAGTGGGGACTCTTTATACCTTCTCTTGGACTTTGAACTTGAGCTTCCTGTTCCTGTGCAACAACGTATATTCTATTGGCTGTTGTCAGACTCCCACGGGGCCATGTACAAGTCCTAGGAGTTTGTCTGAGCTCAGTTTGGTTGAGGTTTGGTTGGCTGATGCAATGAAGGGGCTTGTTGGGCAATTCCTATTGTGGCTGAGGGCTAACCCTACCTTTGTTCAGACCTTGCTGCAGGGAATTTGCTTATGAATAGAGCCATCTATCTCTTTATCTCTTAAGTACGGATATCTTATTGCAAAAGGTGGGGACTATTAAGAGTGCTTCCTGCCTGAAAAACACATTTCTCCATTTCTCATCCAGAGAAATATAATATTAATATTCCTCAACATATTTCGTTCTTCTAGGAGAACAGGGTAGCTTCCCACAAAAGTTGTAGGAATTGGGTTTGTGTAGTTTAATAAAAAGAAGGCCTAGGGGCAGTGGTGGGATTCGGCCAGTTCGCACCACTTCGGAAGAACCAGTTGTTAACTTTCTGAGCAGTTTCGTGAACAGGTTGTTGGAAGAAATCATTAGGGCAGAGAACCGGTTGTTAAATTATTTGAATCCACTAGGCTGGTTGATTGGGTTTGGTGGTTTTCTTGTAGACATTTCATGACCCAGTTAGGTAACATCATCAGTGCTAGAAGTAGACTAGACATGGACACAGTCTAGTTGAGGGAGGGAAGTTGTGAAGATGCTGGGATGATCAGGCAGGTGGTAGTATGCTGGGACAGGAAAATGAGAAGGAGGGAGATGATGATTAGGCAAGCCAATGAATTGTCAGGCCAATAAAAATACTCTGGGGTGGGAGTAGCTATGCCCGCAACCACAAATCAAACCTCAGAGTTGTTTTATAGTGAGATAGGCAGCATATAAATTGAATACATAAATGAATAATTATTTTAAAAAAGAGTGAGTGAGGCTAAGACAAGAGAGATGGAATAGGCTAAACTTCTACAGGTAGTCCTCAAATTTCATTTAGTGAGCATTTGAAATTACACCATCATTGAAAAAAGTGACTTACAACCGGGGGGAAAAGAATCCTGCTTGGAAGTGCCTATATCCTCATATGCAATTTACGTAGTTCCTAAATCCTTGATTAGGACTCGAATTATTACATTTTCAAGAGTCTTTGAATTTAATGATTATTTAAGATTAAAGGTAAAGCTTCTCCTCGCACATATGTTGTTCCCAACTCTAGGGGGCGGTGCTTCTCTCTGTTTCAAAGCCGAAGTGCCAGCGCTGTCCGAAGACATCTCCGTGGTCATGTGGCTGGCATGACTAAATGCCGAAGGCACACGGAACACTGTTACCTTCCCACCAAAGGTGGTTCCTATTTTTTCTACATACTTTCAAACTGCTAGGTTGGCAGAAGCTGGGACAAGTAACGAGAGCTCACTCCGTTATGCAGTGCTAGGGATTCGAGCCTCCGAACTGCCGACCTTTCTGTTCAACAAGCTCAGTGTTTTAGCTACTGAGCCACCGCGTCCCCTAAATAGAAGCTTACGTACCATTGACGCAAATTCACGAATGGGGCTAATGGGATTGTTTCCTGAGTATTTACAATAAGTATTTCCTGCACTTTCCTAATGAAAATTACAGTTTAGCAACATTGGCTCTGCTGAACCTATTAGATCCGCAAGATCGCTGTTGTATTCTTTGGCAATGCTCTCTTCTTGGCATTCCTGAGAGGTTAGAAGCAAATGACCTTGAATTTCTAAAGTTGGGGTTTTTATACCATACTTTTATAACGTACTTTGCCTACAGGGGTGGGTTCCTGCCAGTTCTAACCTCTTCTACAGAAGAGGTTCCACAAATCTACCGTGCTGTTTAGAACCGGTTCCAGCTCCCTCCCCCTGCCTGTCCGCACCACACTTGCTCCGCCCACTGCTCACTGATTGGCTGGCTCACCAATCACCCCGCCCGTCTCTAAGAGTCCTATCTAAATCTTAAAGTCTTAAAGTTGTCAAGTTTGAATGCCCTGGGTTTTTTTCTAAAGGGTTAGGGGTGCAAGGGTCTTGTAACTTGACAGCTTTAAGACTTGCACACTTCAATGCCAGAGTTCCTGAGCCAATATGACTGGAAGAGGAATTCTGGGAGTTGAAGTCCACAAGTCTTAAAACTGTCAAGTTTGAACACCCCTGGGGGGGGGTTCTAAAGGGTTAGGGGTGCAAGGGTCTTGTAACTTGACAGCTTTAAGACTTGCACACTTCAATGCCAGAGTTATTGAGCCAACATGACTGGAAGAGGAATTCTGGGAGTTGAAGTCCACAAGTCTTAAAACTGTCAAGTTTGAACACCCCTGGGGGGGGGGGGTTCTAAAGGGTTAGGGGTGCAAGGGTCTTGTAACTTGACAGCTTTCTTGCACACTTCAATGCCAGAGTTATTGAGCCAACATGACTGGAAGAGGAATTCTGGGAGTTGAAGTCCACAAGTCTTAAAACTGTCAAGTTTGAACACCCCTGGGGTTTTTTTCCCTAAGGGGTTAGGGGTGCAAGGGTGTTGTAACTTGACAGCGTTAAGACTTGCATGCTTCAAATGCCAGAGTTTCTGAGCCAACATTTTGGTTGCTAAGCAAGAGCGTTGTTAAGTGAGTTTCACCACATTTTACAAGTTGGCCAAGCCCACCCAGTCACATGACTGCCAAGCCACTCCCACCCAGTCACATGGCCGGCAAGCCACTCCCACAAAGCAGGTCACACCTACTGAAGAGGTTGTAAAAAAATGTGAAACCCACCACTGTTTGCCTCCCTTGCTCGGACGGTATCCTTTTTTCCAATATGTATCGTAAGAGAATATTCTTCTTTCTGTCGTCCTGTTTTGTTAGCTGAATGCATCATCATTCCTGGTCTGTGTGGTTAAATCAATCACCTCGATGTTATAGAACAGGGTTAGCGAACCATTTCAGCACTGAGCGTAGAAACAAGAGTGCACACACGCACACACCTGCCAGAAACCGACCACCTAGTCTTCCAGTTTCTGGCCCACAAGTGTGCATGAAGAGCAGCTGGCCAATGGACATGCAAGTGCCAGAAACCGGAATATCATCGTCCTGGCATGCATTTGTTCACTGGCCAGCTGCTCTTCTGGTTTCCGGCGCTCCCATGTGCGTCAAAACTAGTTCTCTGGCTTGTCAGAACCCAGAAGAGCAGCGGGTGATGTCTCGCATGCCTGGAGAAATGAGTCTGTGGGCCACTTCCGGCACGACTGCCAGAGGCGGGTTCCTACAGGTTCGGCTGAGTAAGTAATAACTTGTCCTGCCACAGCCCCCAAAATGGCTCTATTGGCAGCACCATCTTGTTTTTTGCTTCTGTGCATGCACAGAAGCTATTTTTTTTACTGCTGTGAATACGCGCATCAAGTAGCAAACAGCAAGCTCGCGCTACTGCCAGTTCCCTGAGCGAACCGGCAGTAGCAGAAGCCGGAACTCACCCCTGACCAGTGGTGGGTTGCAGGCAGTACACCCCGGTACAGGTATAACGGAGCCTGCCCGGAGCACCGGATACCGTTCCGGTATGGTGCTCCAGAGGGCCCACCTGACCGCCCGAGCTCCTTACCTGTCTTTTAAGGCTTCCGCACTTCCGTGCACATGCATACAGCACCTGTGCGACACTCTGCGGAGCAGCTGGAGCGTCACGGAGGCTCACAGAGGGGCTAACACACACGTGCATGCAGCATGCATGTGCGCGTTCACTGTGTGTGTCCATGTGGATGCCACTGGGCCCGTTCCAACCGGTATGGGATCCAGAACCCACCACTGCCCCTGACGCACGCCATAGGTTCGCCATCATGGTTATAGAATAACAGAGTTGGAAAGGGCCTTGGAGGTCTTCTAGCCCAACCCCCTGCTCAGACCCTACACCATTTCACACAAAGGGTTGACAAATCTCTTCTTAAAAACTTCCAGTGTTGGAGCATTCACCACTTCTGGAGGCAAGTTGTTCCACTGATTAATGCATGCGTGTCAAACTCAAGGCCAACAAAACCAGATAAGTTTCCCGGTACCCTCGGGCTTGAGCTGGCCGTGGAAGGAGTGAGTGTTTGCTCCGTTTGGGTAGGGCTTTGGCTAATTCGTGCAGGAGTTACTTCTGGTTGTCTAAGCGTGGAGTTGGAGAGGCGGCCACGGAGTTGGTCGATATTCCTTCTCCAATTCCTACTGTCCTCCAGCTCTAAGAGGGAAGAGCGAGGGGCGGTGATGCCTATCACTGTGGCAGGAATCCACAGAGTTCCCCGAGCGTAGTTGTGGGCGTATATCGAATCCCCTATGCTAAATGTCCAAATCTTGCTTGTGGAGTCTGGGGGGAGTCTGAGGCAGAATAATTGGGGTGTAGCCGGTCTAAGTGGGACCTTAGCCGGCGACCCATGAGAAGCTCGGAGGGGCTTCTCCCTGTAGTGGCACTGGGTGTGTTATGCTGAATTAGCAAATAGTGATCAACCTGTGTTTGCCAATCTCCTGGGCCCATCCTAGAGAGGGCCTCTTTTGCAGATCTCACCATTCTTTCCACCTGATCACTGGAGGCCGGATGAAATGGTGCGACCAGGGCATGCCTGATTCCCTGTGCTGCTAGGAAGGTCTCGAATTGCATGGCCGTGAATTGGGGCCCATTGTCAGAGACCAAAACGTCAGGCAGCCGTGCATGGAGAAAAGTCTTCGTAGCACCTTGATGACCGCTTCTGCCATAGTGGAGGTCATCAGGACTACCTCTCACCATTTCGAGTAGGCGTCCACAACTACGAGAAAATGTCTGGCCATGAACTGGGCCAGCAAAGTCAATGTGTACCCTAGATTATGGTGCTTGAGGTCGCTCCCACTCCTTACCAGGCGCCTCTCGGGGAGCTGGTCTGGACTCCTGGCACGGTGTGCAGGTAGCCACCCACTCTTCGATCTCCCTGTCTATGTTAGGCCACCACACATAACTCCTAGCCAAAGACTTCATCCTGACAATTCCAGGATGCCGTACGTGTAAAGCCTCTAATACTGCAATGCGCAGTTTGGGTGGAACAACGACCCGGTCCCCCCACAGTAAACAGCCATTAACAACCAATAACTCATCACATTTGGCAAAATACATTTTAAAATCAACCCCAACAGGCCCCTTGGGCCACCCCCTCCACACCCAGTTCAAAATTTGCTTGATGGTGGAGTCCTGGGCAGAATGAAGGGCGACGTCACTGGACGAGACAGGCCGGGTCTCAAGGCAGTCAATGAGGAGGACTGGCGTCTCGGGGATAGGGTCAGCGAGAAGTTCAGGCAGCGGGCAGTGGCTCAACACGTCAGCGTGCCCCAAAGTGGAGCCTGGTCGGTGGATGGGGCAGTAGGAGTAAGCAGCTAGGAAGATGGTCCACCTGGTCCTCCGTGGAGAAAGTGACACTGGAGTAGGATTGAGAACAAGTGAGAACAATCCAGCGAAGGTTGAGTCTGACAGCAGCCCTTTTATAGGGAGCTGTCAGACCCTTCGACCAATAGGATTAAACTTCTGTTCCCACCGGAACAGAGGACCTTGGTGGAAACCACTGTAGTTAGAACTGATATCTAACACCTCTAGTGATGGAGCGCCCATGATTTCTGCATGCAAGATGTTCCCCTGGTTAAATGTCCCACTCAACAACAGAAATGTTGGGCTCAGTTGTGGTCGTAAGTCGAGGATTATCTGTAATTGCAAAGCATCGATTAAAAAACAGATCCCACATTTTCGTCCGTCTAATTTAGTTTTTTCCATACCAATTCTTTAGAAGAAGGCATTCCTTTGACCTGGATGTTAAGTTCACAAGGCCGGGACCCAAGTCACTTAACAAATGTGGCAAGAAAGATGGTAAATTGGGACAAAACTCACTTAACAACTGTCTCGCTTAGCAACGGAAATTTTGGGCTCAATTTTGTAGTAAGTTGAGGATTACCAGTAATTTAATAGAGGTGGTAGAAATCTTCCACCACGTGCAAAGGTGTATGATGAGACCACCAGGCCATCATTTTAAATTAGTGTTTTTCAGCTTCACAACTTTAAGATATGGGGACTTCAACTCCCAGAATTCCCCAGCCAGCCATCTTAAAGTTGCCAAGTTTGAAAAACACTGCTTTAAATTATAATGCGGTTCAAGCAGTACGTACAGGATGTCGTATTTTATTTATTTATTACCCAAATTTAGAAATAGCTGCAGTCCCAAAGTTCTCTTGGAAATCCATAAAATAAAATACCCATTTTTTAAAAAAATGCAATAAAAATACACAAATAAAAGGTCTACAAAAAGAAGTTTTTTTAAAAAAAAATTTGGTCTTATAATTTTTCTATACTTTAGACTGGTAATTTCCCTATTCTATCATTCTAAATAACCACAATAGCTTTATTCTAATTGCTTCACTATATTAATTTACAAAATAAATTTAGAATTGTACTGTTACATGATTATATAGCTTGTTTCACTCTAGTCAATTTCTCTGCTGTATAGGCTGCATTGATATTCAGCCAGTTAAATTTAACTCTTTTTCTGTCAAATATTTATTTTTCCAGCCAAGGACAGATATAAAATGACTGGCTGATTGAATAAATAAATAAATAAGGAAGCTAAGCTGTAATTCAAATCAGATGAAAGCACAGTTAGCACCAAGCTGACCTTGTAAGAACTTTAAAAACAAAGTTGGGTCTTGTTCATACATGGATGGGAGACCCCCAAGAGTAGATGCTAGACAGGGGGGGGGGGTGTTCTGGCAGCCATTACTGCCAGTTCGCTCATGGGCACGCAACACGCATGTGCTTGATGCGCGCTGTGCACGCATGCACAGTACAATAAGAGCCGAGGTGGCGCAGTGGTTAAATGCAGCACTGCAGGCTACTTCAGCTGACTGCAGTTCTGCAGTTCGGCTGTTCAAATCTCACCGGCTCAGGGTTGACTCAGCCTTCCATCCTTCCGAGGTGGGTGAAATGAGGACCCAGACTGTTGTTGGGGGCAATATGCTGACTCTGTAAACCGCTTAGAGAGGGCTGAAAGCCCTATGGAGCGGTATATAAGTCTAACTGCTATTGCTAATTGTTCTGCACATGTGCAGAAGCAAAAAACAAGATGGAGAGAATTGATTTGGGGACGTGGCAGGCCTTGGTTGCTGCCGGCTCCAACAACCCAGGCCGCCAAACCACTACTGGTTCACCAGAAACGGTAGGAACCCACCACTGATGCCAGACTAGGAATCTGTGCCTATCTACCTCCTGGCGAAAGGCAAGGTATATCTAAAGCAGTATTTCTCAACCTCAGAATGTTAAGATGTGTGGACTTCAACTCCCAGAATTCCCCAGCCACCATAGCTGGTTAGGGAATTCTGGGAATTGAAGTCCACACATCTTAATATAAATTTTTATTTTTATTACACAGACAACACATACACACAACAATAAAAAACAAAAGAAAAGAAAAACAAAGGAAAAAAAAGCATCATCACATACAAGTGTTTTAACATCCATATTCTCGAGTAACATTTACCATCACAGATTTTTCATCTAGTGTAACTAAATACCTCACTTTCATTGTACAGTATATGTTCAATTGCAATTAGTATTATTTTTTTCCCAATAAATCATAATTCCCTTACATTCTTGATTGTCTATTTGATAACAGTATACCTTTATATAATCCCCATGTGAAAGAAAAAAACATTTTTACCAACCATTTATATTTATATATCACTATTTTCAATTATACATAATTCCACCAATCAACTATCAGGTATGCTTATGTTCATTGTTATCCTTATACCTCATACCTTCAAACAGAAATCTTATTCCTTTATTTTTCAACAAAATATTCTAAATAGTCGCTATATATATATATATATATATATATATATATATATATATATATATATATATATATATATATATACACACACATACACATACATACATACATACATACATACATACATATACACACATACATACATACATATACACACATACATACATACATACATACACACACACACACACCAATTTTTAATTATTCCCTTATTAAAATTATTTATCAACAACAAGATATCATTGTAATATGTTCTTAAGGTTATACATTATATCACCAATCCTCTATCAAGTATACATAAAATCATTGTTATCCTTATCCTTTTTAAAACAAAACATTCTAAAGTATTCAATTCATAAATGTATCAGTTTTTCATTGTACCGTTAATCTATTTCAGAAGTCCACACATCTTAAAGTAGTTGAGGACTCAGGGGTGGGATTGAAAAATGTTAGCAACCGGTTCTCTGCCTGGTTGCTGGGTGGGCGTGGCCATGATGGGTGTAGCCTACTCAGCCTTCTGTACCACAGTGGGGGTGGCATTTTTGCCCTCCACAGGCTCTGGACGCTTTCCTCGAGCCTCTGGGAGGGCAAAAATGGCCTCCCACAGGCTACAGAGCCCCTCCGGAGGCTGGAAACAGGCCAATTTTCAGACGACTGGTATTTCCGGTAGGCCCATTTTTCGCCCTCCCAGGGCCTCTGTGTGGGCCCTACACTTACCTGGCATGATGAATGGGCAGCGTGGAGACTCCTGGGAGAGGAGGGGAGGAGTGGGCGTGGCCAGCCAGTCGTTGCAACAGCTGGTTCGGCGAACGGGATGCAAAATTAACATCCAGTTCTTCCAAACCAGTGCAAACCGGCTGAATCCCACCCCTGGTTGAGGTTGAAAAAACTGCTCTGGCACCAAAAATGAAGCTCAATTTAAAGAAAAGCTTTCTTTTTAAATCTGAGTTCAAGGTTTAGTATGTTGTGTGAACGAGCACGAAATAAAAAGAGAGTCACTTTGCAACAGGAAGCACCACATGGAAATAGTATGTTTTTCCCCGTCCAGTGATTCTATGCTAATTTAACATCCAGGGTGAGATGGGGAGGGAAATTCCTGTCTAGTCTACCATGGTTAGTTACTAAAACTCTGACAACTATAAGCAGCTGGATCTTGCAGATAGCATATAGAGAAAAACGCCCTTTTCCAGGAGCACATTTAACGTTTCCTAATTAGAAGGCCCAGCCAGCAAAGAGAGAAAGAAAAACGTAGCATTAAGTTTGCAATCCATGACTCTGTTCAATCACACTCACAATCACAAAATAAAGGCCATTTCTTACATCATTGCCAAATAACCTTCAATGCAGCTGTTCTTTTCTTCTGGGGATGCTAACATTGCCAGCTGCAGCCAGGTTCAAATACCAGCAGCACTAAATCTGCAGCAATGAAGCAGCATTCAGAAGAGGCATCAGAGCCTTCCTTAAATTCAACCAAGGTTGCACGAGCTGATTTGGCAAATTTTGGGTCAGCTAGCGGCCGCCAATGTCAACTTCGGCTATTTGATTAATTTATTGTCTGATATACTAGTGTTTGTGTCAGCTTAGAAAATAAGAAATCTGATCCTCTTAAGGTTAAGACATGTATTGTGTGAATGTCATCAAGGATTCCTGCAGGGACTAACCCGTGGCTGGAAAGTCTAAAAGCAAGATTTGAAATCTGCGGCGTCTCCCCGCCATCCAAATCATCTTTCCTCTCAAATTAGCACAAGGCAAATCGATGGATATCTCAAAGGTACTTTTTCAAAAGGCAACTGGACTTGGTTTTTCCTTGAAGATGTTTCATCTCTCACCCAAGACGGTGCTGACTGACCAAGCTTCTTTGGATGAGAAGTGAAATATCTTTAAGGAAAAAGAAAGACCATCAGAACTGAAGAAGCTTCTTGGAGGAGAAGCGAAACATCTTCAAGGAAAAAAAACAAAGCACCTTTGGCAGGGATGGGCTTCAAAAGATTTTAGCAACAGGTTCTCTTCCCGGCTGCTGGGTGGGCGTGGCCATGGAGGGCGTGGCCTAATCAGCCTCCTGCACCATAGCGGGTGGGTGGGGTTTTTTTGCTCCCACCTAGTTCCAGGGGCTTTCCAAAGGGCGAAAATGGCCTCCCCTGGGCTCCAGAGCCCCTCCGGAGGCTGGAAACAGGTCGATGTTCGGACTTCCAGGAGGTCTGTTTTTCACCCTCCCAGAGCCTCCATGAGGGCCCTGTACTTAGCTTACCTAATGGTATCCTAATGGGCCATGTGGAGACTCCTGGGAGGGGCTGGGCAGAGTGGGAGGGTCCAGCCAGGGGTGGGATTTGCAGGTTCGCTGAACTGGGCAGATCCTTAACTAGAGCAGTGTTTCTCAACCATGGTGACTTTTAAGTCCTGTGGACTTCAACTCCCAGAATCCCCCAGCCAGCACAGCTGGCTGGGGGATTCTGGGAGTTGAAGTCCACAGGACTTAAAGTCGCCAAGGTTGAGAAACACTGAACTAGAGTCTGACAACCAATCAGAATACAAGCTCGAGATCAAAGACCAGAGGGGGATAAAACCAGGGACTCAGCATCTCAGTCCTCCCTTCACTTCTTCTCCACCAACATTGAAGCATGTGATTACCTTTTCTGTTCAGGGCTCAAGCCATCTGTTCCTGTCCACCAATAAACCATCTTTCCAAGCAGCCTCCATATCTCCAGTGTCATTTTCCCCACTTGGAGCCGAACCCAGAAGGACATTTCTTTCATCACTCCATAAACAAGTCAAATGATAATTTGCCTAGTAGGGCTGCACCACACAATTGGGTGGGATGCGACACAGAGATCCTGCAATGGCTTTAAGAATACCCCGAAGGAAGCAATCCAACAGAAAGGGCTTATTTTCCCCAATGCGAAGGTGGAAAATAATAATAATAAAAGAATTCCTGTAGGCACAGTGAGAAAATGATGATCTGCTACCTAATAAATAATTGATGCTAGCGGCTTTAATATATTAATTAGCCACTTAGGCTATGCTTTTTAAAAAAAATGTTTTCTCTAATGTAGAAAACAGGATTCAGTTAGGAAATCTGCTTTAAAGGCTTACTCCTTTGAAAAGTTTTGAAAATGGAAGAATATACATGTGCAAAGGGCTTTTTTTTTTATTCATTCGTCTCTTTGTTTAATTGTTTAAACAATTGATAGGGCTGCCTGTTTCACCAAGTTGACCCTGAGTGGCATACAAAGATTAAAACCCAAAACCATTTCATAAATCGTAAAATCAATATTCAATTTTCTTTTCAAATCAGAATCTTTACAAGCCAGAAATTCCCTCTGGAGCAGGTGGGTTGAAGGATTTATTTGGAAATTAACTTCTGCTGCATCTAAAAAAAAGATGAAAGCTTTCAGCAGGAAAAGCAAAGGCATCACAGTTTTTATTTTACTTATTCATGTAATTTTAAAAACCCACCAGTCTCAAAATATTATTGGGCAGCGCACAACATCGGATGAAATGAAAGGATAAAATGATAGCAATAATAATAATAATAATAATATCTGTGTCAAAGTATTTTTTTTAAAAAAATTATTTTCCATTTTCCTAACATACAATCACATGTATACTATACATAGCCAGTATCCTATAGTGTTAAATAGAAGTTACATCAGTTCCCCTTGTCATCAATGCCCAAAAAGATAAAAACCCATTATTAGCTCTTCTGCGCTCCATACACCTCTTTCTTCTGCCTCTCTCCTACCTCCTTTCTTCCCTCCATCATCCTTTCCTACTCTACTTCCCCTTCCTTTCTCCTTCTCCTCTCTCTACATTCCACTCCTCCTTATCCTCCTCATCTTCCCCCCTTACCCTCTCTCCTATCCCTCTCTTCCCATCTTTCTTCTCCTTTCTGTTTCCCACTCTTCCTCTCATTGGTGTATTTCCGCTTCCATATCAATATACTTAACATATCCTTATCTTCTTGGCCCGAAGAAAAGGTAAACAAGCTGTCAGATGGCTGATGGATTGTCCATCCAACAGATAAACGCGACCAGGATTCCGGAGCTGTAACGTCCAGCTCCCACCAGCAAGCCCCTCCCAGCGGAAGTGTCAAAGTATTGATAGGTTTGCATTGGTTAAAAATAAAGATTTTTTGTGTTGGCTACCTATATGGATTTCAGTTTCTCATTCTAACCTATAGTCCTAGTGGTCTCCCATCCATGTATGTAGTATTATTTAGGGGTAGGGATAGAAATTAACCAAAATAAAATTTATGCAGCCTTAAAAATGATTTTCTGTCTTGGGCCAATCATTCATTTTCAGCCTTAAGAAGAAGGCATGGTCAAAATAGTTCCAAAAATCTTGCCAAGAAAACTGCAGGGACCACATCGCCACAAACTCATTCACTTGCTCACTCTAAGCAAATATTTCTCAAATTCAGTAACTTTTAAGTGTTAACATTAAGTTGAAAATTCAGTTATTGGTATTAAACAAAATTTAGCATAGCTTTGAACATCTGTGACAGCAAATCCTATGAGATAAGACACGTGTCTTATTATTAGAAACATACTGGAAGCAAATTTTCTGAAAATTGAGTTTTTCCTTCTTCCCTTCCAAGACTAGCATTACATATTTTATTCAGGGCTACTGAAGATACTTCCAGAAAAACAGATAACAGTGATAAATATTATAGGGAATCTCCTTAAACCAGCTCTTAATTAGAAAATAAAAGTGTGGAACTCTAGGGAAATAAATTTGCATTTCAAATTCTTTCTGCTCCTATGTTTACTAATTGGCTCAATGGAAAGATAAACCTGTTGCATGAACCATTAAATCATTCAACACCAGGTAAAAGAAGGTTAAATGTCAAACTTCCCTGAACTTCCTTCACCTGGTCAGATGTATGGTACGAATAGCATAAGGCTATTAAAAGTGACATTTGCAAATTCTATATAATCCAAGAAAAGGATTGTTGGCAGAGTCAACTTTAAAATGTGTGGACTTCAGCTCCCAGAATTCCCCTGCCAGCATGCCAAGTTTGAAAACCATTGGGTTTTGTTGTCCAAAGTTCTATTTTGACTATAATATTTATTTATTCAATATGTGTGGCAATCCATCTGCCCCTATTCTAGGCAGACATGCAAAGAACCCCCAAGTTTGAGAAATAAACGCTGCTCTAAACGCTGCTTTCCTTGCGTACGTGGTCAAATGTCTATACAGATTCTTGACCATCCAGTTCGTGTTTGTCCCAAAGGTGCTTTTTCAGGAGGCAACTGGACTTTTTTCTTTGAAGATGTTTTGCTTTTCATCCAAGAAGCTTCTTCAGCTCTGACAGGAAGCACTTGGAGATCAATGATCCTCTAAAAGGATGCAAATGACCAGCTGTCTGCTAGGAATATAAATCCTTCCATTCCCCACTGATAACAGATTATCAGGGTTAGAAGGGACCTTATAGGTCATCTAGTCCATCCCCCCCCCCCCCCACTCAAGCAGGAGACCAGATGACAGTCCAATCTCTTCTCAAAAGCCTCCAGGGATGAAGCTCCCACAATTTCCGAAGGCAACTTCTGTTCCACTGGTTGATTGTTCTCACTGTCAGGAAATGCCTCCTTATTTCCAGGTTGAATTTCTCCTTGGTCAGTTTCCATCCATTATTCCTTGTCTGGCATTCAGGTGCTTTGGAGAATAGCTTGACCCCCTTCCTCTCTGTGGCAGCCCCTCAAATATTGGAAGACTGCTATCCTGTCTCCCCTGGTCCTTCTTTTTATTAAACTAGACATACCCAGCTCCTGCAACCGTCCATTGTATGTTTTAGCCTCCAATCCCCTAACCCAGTGTTTCTCAACCTTGGCAATTTGAAGATGCCTGGACTTCAACTCCCAGAATTCCCCAGCCAGCATTCGCTGGCTGGGGAATTCTGGGAGTTGAAGTCCAAGCATCTTCAAGTTGCCAAGGTTGAAAAACACTGCCCCAACCATCCTGGTTGCTCTCCTCTGTCAGAGTTGAAGAAGCTTCTTGGATGCGAAGCGAAACGTCTTCAACCCCCCCCCCCCAAAAAAGAAAGAAAGTCCAGTTGCCTCCCGAAAAAGCACGTTTGGCGCTTTTCCCAAAAGGCAACTGAACTTGCTTAGCGGTTGTTTTTTTCCCCCCTTCGGAAACCTTCCCAGCCTTTGAACCCGGCGGCCTTTAGGACCTGGCGAAGACGCGTTAAACAGAAAGGAAGAAGGAAAAAAAAAGGTCCCGAGTGAAGGGGTGGGGACAGCAGGAGGAGGAGGAGGAGGAGGGGAAAACAGAGCGGCCGTGACAATAGGACCGTGGGCGCGCCAATGAGAGGCGGCGAAGGATTCCCCTATTTACATACCGCTGCGTTGCGGCCAATGGCTGCCCGGGCGCTATTGAGCCCCGTCCCTTAGCGGCCCAAGAGTGGGAAGCGCGAGTCCGCTCCACCCGCCCGAGCTGGGGGCGGGCGGCCGGCGGGCCGACGGCTTCCCCGCCGTTGCGAGTGGCGGCTGCCGCGGCTTTACGGGAGAATGGCTGCGGCTGCGTGCGGCTCCCCGGCCAGCCGGCCGCCCCAAGAGGAGCCCGCGGAGGCAGCGCCGGCCGGGGCTCGCAAGCGGGGCGGCGACGCGCGGCGGAGGCAGGCCGCCCTCTTCTTCCTCAACAATATCTCCCTGGACGGGCGGCCGCCGCCGCCGGGCAAGCCCGCTTCGCCGGCCCCGGGAGAACCTCAGCCGCCGCCGCTGCCGCGTCCTCCTCCGCCGCCGCCGCCTCCTCCGGAGGAAGAAGCAGGGCGGGCGGCGTCGGCGGAGCCCGCGCCCCGCCTGCTGCTGCCGGCCCCGCTCGGGCCCCCCGCGGGCTTCCTGCTGCCCCCCGCGGCTGAGCTGGACCCTTCCCGCGGGCTGGGCGCGGCCGCTGCCCTCCTGCCCCAGCTGCTGCTGGGCAGCCCGCTTTGTCCCGTGCCCGCTGCCGCTGTCAGCCCGGCCGCCCTGGCGGGGGTCTTGGTGGGCGCCCCCAAGACGGGCATCGCGCCCCCCGGATTGCTGAGCCCCACGCAGGGCGCCTCTGTTGGAGCAGCAGGAGCAGCTGGAGGAGGAGGGCTACCTTTGGAGGTACAGAGGCAAAGGTAAGGGTCTCTTCTCCCCCCCCCCTTTTCCCCGGGTTTTGCACAAATATTGGGGGGGGGGAAGCTTGTACCGTCTGTTTATGATGGTCTGCAATTAATTCCAATTAATTAATTAACCTGCTGGCGGATCGGCTGGATTAAGGTCCCCTCCCGGCTGTGCCTTCTGGATTGGGGGAAAACACACACACACCCCTTGTCTTTTTTGTGGCCAGCCCCAAGGAATGGGTATTGGGGGGCCACGGGGAAAAAACCCCTAGCCCCATCCCTTGTCTTTTTTTTTTGCAACTTTTCCCCCTGCTGGGAACCCTGGGACTACAGCACCCATCCCCTCTTTAGGATGGGCCGATTGTTTTATTATTTTATTTTGTCAAGCATGCATCAGATAACAGGTATAAGTATAAACATGATTATGAATACAGGGAAATGGGTACGAATAAGTGGGGACAGTCGGAGAGGGATGGAAGGCACGCTGGTGCGCTTATGCACACCCCCTTGCTGACCTCTTAGGAATGGGGTGAGGTCGACAGTAGACAGTCTTAAGGTTAAAGTTGTGGGGGTTTGGGGGTGAAACCACAGAGTCAGGTAGTGCATTCCAGGCATTGACCACTCTGTTGCCAGTCGCCCCCCCCCTTCCAGTAGCGGAAGCGGCTTGGGGCAAGGTGGCATAAGGTAAAAGGCAAGGCGGGTGAGCCGGAGAGAACACGTTTGTATGCGGTGCTCCAGGGACCTCTGGTTTTTTTTAGGCTGAGTAAACTTTCTGTCTACCGGCAGCATAAAGGTGTGTGTTTGTGTGTGTGTGCCCTTTCTCAAGGGAGCCGTGCAAAGAGGCTGCCTTAGTGTGCAACCCGAAGGAAACCTACAGAGCATTTTATCCTGGAAGCAAGATTGAGGAAAGTCACCCCAAAGAGTTTTGCTTCACCCAGAGGTCTCCTCCTTAGTCCCTAAAAGAGAAAGAAAGTTGGGAAATGCCACTTGATGCCCTAGACCAGAAGTGCAAACCCCCCACCCCAAAACCTTGTGGCCAGCTTGCCAGTGTCCCTTTGTGACCCCCTCCCCAATCTCCCCATTCAGTACCCTACATTTTAAAGCAGCGGTCAGCAACTGGTGGTCCGTAGACCCACTGGTAGTCCACGAGAAAACTTTGGTGATCTGCAGAAAAAATCATTTGCATTTTTTGTATTGCACCAAATACTATTTTATCTTTTTTTTTTTAATTCATATTAGTGGTCTGCGGGATTTAAAATTATGAATGTAGTGGTCCCTGAGGTCCGAAAGGTTGGTGACCCCTGTTTTAAAAGGTATTTGTGTGTGTGTTGAGTTTGCATTTTCTGGACTTTAAGAGGAGATGGTTGGGAGGGAAGGAACCAAGGGGCAGCGTGCAACTTTGCTTCTATTTTTTTTTCCAGGGATTACATATTGACTACTTTTCCTTACCCTCAACCCCTTCTCCTTTTGGGGTTTTACTTTGCTATGCAGAGAAGTTACGTCAAATTAACCCCTTCCCCCCCTTTTTTTTCTTGGTTTTCACACTCAAATCTTGCAGAAGAGTGTCGGAGCTCTGTGGAGCTTTCAACAACACAGTTGTGTTCTGCTGGGTCCCTTTGAGCCTTAAGAGAAGCAAATCTGGGGTGCATTGTCACCATCCCAGAATGGCCAAAGACGGAAGGAGGTTGTGTTTGTGTACAAAATGAGCTTATTGCCCAGGGATCTCTCCTTGGAGGCTAATGAGGCAACTTGGGTAGTTTGATTTTTGCCATTGTGAATGTGTGAATAGCGTTTTTAGGCCCAGGCTCCAAAAAATGAAGGCACTTTGCAAAGTTTGAGAAAAATCCTTCTCCACATGGAATTCCTTCTTAACGCCCTCCCACATCACAGGTGTGTGTGTGTGTGTGTGTGTGTGATGATCTTTAGGTTGTGCCACATTGATTAAGCCAATGTATGAGCTTTGACTGATCTTCAAAAGCTGAGCAGGTTGAGACCTACTTGGATGAGAAAGTCTGCAAAGTAAATCGTAAATCAATCTGTAGAGTAGAACAAGCTGTGGATTGAGAAATTGGGAAAAAAAATATCCTGGAAGAAGTCAAAAGCAAGTAGTTTTGTTGCCAATTAAACTCTCTGAATATGTTCGTGAGGTCACCATTTCAAGCCCGACCCTAAAGGATAAGTTTACGAGTTGTTTTGTGGTTTGTACTGGGAATCTGTGAATAAGCCTCAAATTTGGCAGAGAGGCTATGAAGAAGGTAAAAATATAAGATTCACTGAGCACATAGACTCAGGGCCAAGTGATTATTCAGAAATGTGCTATTTGGGGCTCTGGTTGCAATCCTCACATCTGTCAAACTAGTTGGTTGGTCTTGACCAAGTCGTAGAATCCTCTGGCGGCACATCCAACCTGGTTTCTGAATTAGCCTATATTCAAGGTTTGCATAATGCACGAGGCCCCTAAACAAGTTAAGTATCATAAAGTAAACAACAAAATGTTGTTGTTGTTGTTGTTAGTTGCGAAGTCATGTCCGACCCATCACGACCTCATGGACAACGTTCCTCCAGGCCTTTCTGTCCTCTACCATCCTCTGGAGTCCATTTAAGCTCACACTGACTGCTTCGATGACTCCATACAGCCACCTCATTCTCTGCCTTCCCCTTCTTCTTTTGCCCTCCATCATTCCCAGCATGAGGCTCTTCTCCAGTGAGTCCTTCCTTCTCATTAGGTGGCTAAAGTATTTGAGTTTCCTCTTCAGGATCTGGCCTTCTAAAGAGCAGTCAGGGTTGATCTCCTCCAGGACTGACCGGTTTGATCACCTTGCAGTCCAAGGGACTCACAGGAGTCTTCTCCAGCACCCTAGTTCAAAGGCCTCCATTCTTTGGCGTTCAGCCTACCTGGTATTTTGCTGGTACATAATTTAACCCATCCAGGCAAAAACAATTTATATTTTGCTTTTATTTTAGTTGGTTTTCTGGTTCGGTTCGGTTTGTCCTGTTAATAAATGTTTTTTCTGTGTTCTGTAGGAGGGGTATCCAGAGAAAAGGAAATCTTATTTTTCTCAGGGAAGGGAAAGAATAATTCTTTTTTAGTGCAAATGTGATTGTCCTGTTCAGCTTGACCTTGTAGCATTGTGCTTGTGATGTTTATCAAAACAAAAACAAAGCAAAAGCCACCCCCGCAATGATCTTTGTGCCACTTGCAAAAATAGTGTTGGTATTGTGTAACTTTTCAATGACTTTCCACATATCCCTGTCCAATACATCTTCCTTTCTTCCGGATCTGCAATAATTAAAAAAGCTCTAGCAGTTATAGAAGAAGGAAGTTGGTCGAGGTGCCCCTCAATGTGAGTGACATCGAGTTGGCCACACCCACCCCAGTCATATGACCACCTAACCACGCCCCCCCAGCTGGTTATTTGGCAGATCACATTAGTGGCCCACAGAATTTAAAATTATGAACTTAGTGGTCCCTGAGATCCAAAAGCTTGGTGAACCCTGATCTATTCCATTTTCTTCCTGCTTCTCAGAAATCGAATGTGAGTTGTGCAGCTCCTAAAGACTTTGTCAAACTGTTTTTGTAGCAGACTGCTTCTGATTTTTTAAAACCTGTTAGTAACGGAGCAGAGAGAGAGATATCTGAAACCTGAAATTTAGGAGAGGTATTGTTTTTGTTCTTACTGGAATTGTGACTTGAAAAATCCTTCCAAGCGCTAGGCTAGAAGTTCTTCAGAGAACTTCTGTCCTATATAATTCTGGTCCTATTTTATTTATTACATTTACACATTCCCCCATCTCACTATCCAAAGTGCCTCTTGACACTTCGGGCATGAAGCCTGCTGGATCAGTGTCCCCCGCCCGCCCCCCACCCACCCCATCTGAGACAACAATTACTCAAAGTACACAAAGACACACACACACAATACAGCACAGAAAGCTAAAGACATCCCTCTGTACAATGACACTCTTGTTCTATAGATATTCATTGTCTAGCATTGTCCTTAACAAGATTGTTGCTCACGTCTTTCAATTTTCAGTTTTCTTTCAATTTACACCGACTTGTGAATGTATCCTAGATCTCTTCAACCCAACTCTGAGCTCGGAATAGCCGGGCAGACTCTTCCAGTGACCTGTTTTTGGTAGATCCCAAACAATCCTATCCAAATTTGATACTGGCTGGAACAAATCCAAGTAGCCTTGTCATTAAGACAGAGTATAATTGATCTCCTTGTGTCCGGCTTCATTCGGAAGGAGTTGTGCCACTTGTGGTACCAATATCCTGTTTCCCCCCAAAATAAGACCTCCCCGGATAATGAGGCCAATCGGCCTTTTGAGCACACGCACAAAAATAAGCCTTCCCCAAAAATATTGCAACACAACAGCAGCCATGAGGTGACCACACTCGCCGTCTCCTGCACCTCAAAAATAATAAGACCTCCCTGAAAATAAGGCCAAGTGCTTATTTCGAGGGGTCAAAAGAAAATAGGAGCTTGTCTTATTTTCGGGAAAACACAGTATCAATTCAGATAGAATTGCTTAGGGTATGGAATGTCCTCTGCCTAACCTCTTTAACATTCAGGCTTGTCTTCGTTGTTGAGGCTTTTTTCTTCTCTGTCAGGTACAATTTACTATCTACCTGTGGAAGCTAGAAATTTATAGGCCAGCTTTCGCTACCAGGCGCCTGTAACAGAGGCATTGGGCTTCCACTCCCATAATTAAGAACCCTACGGGGATGATGTGTTTTTCCTTGCTTGTTGCTGAACAAAAGTATCTGCTAGAGCACTTTTTCCCAGAGGGGGGAAAAAATAATACATTTTTGGGGGGGAAAATTTCTATCCTGCATGATGTTTTGCTATCTCCAATCAAGCGTGTCATGCAACCTTCCTGTTTTAAATTCTCACGAAGGAAAGCGAAATATACGTGTTCCAGGATAATGTTGCAAGATTCTGGGTTGTTTAGAGATTTTGTCGTTTGAGCTTTTGAATTGGGGCTAGAGCCCATCCACAGGGAGAGTTTGATTTAATTAAAACAATTTAATTTTTAAAACAATTCAATTTGTTTTAATTCTCTCCAAATGGATCGGGTCTTCTTTCAGAGTGCTGAGAACAGGGGTGTCCAGACTTTGTAACTTTAAGATCTGTGGATTTCAATTCCCAGAATTCCCCAGCTGGCATGAGGTCTACAAGCCGTAAAATTACTCAGGGTGGACACACCCCTGATTTAAGAAGGTCCAGAAATCCAAAATGGACCAAGTTGAAAAAGAAACTAAAATAACCAGAAGGGAGAAAGAAGAAATAGGAGGAGGAAGGAATATTGGATATGTTTGCTGCCTTGAATTATTTATAAAAATAAAAAATAAAGGCGAAATTTATTTTTTTTTTAAAAAGTCATTTGCATACATACAGAGAAGCAGCTCCCTCTTGCAAGAAGGATGTTCTCCAGATCTTCACATTTTAATTGCCCAATACATTTAGAAAACTTCGCAGAGAGTTGATTCCCACAGTTCACATATAGTAGAGGGAAAGCATCTTCTTTCTTCTGCCTTATTCTTCTAAGGATAAAGGATTCCACTTCACTTCCCTAAACAATGCAGATTTGAGAATTGAGTGACTGTTTGTCAACCCTCTTAGCCTAAATCAGTGATGGCTAACCCGTTATCGTGTGCCGAAAGCGCATGAGCGGGCATCCATAATGCAATGTGCACATGGGGGGCCGCCCACATGCGTGTGCAACCCCCACCTGTGCCCCGCGCATGCGCCCGTGCTCCCCCTCGCCTCCCCGCGCATGCATGCGAGACCCCCTTGTGCTCCCCATCGCCCCCGTGCATGCATACACATGCCCTACATGTGCCCCTCCCCGTGCATGCACGTGGGACCCTGTGCATGCACGCACACACAACCCCCATGTGTGCCCCAAATCCCCCCACGCATGCAGATGTGACCCCCCATGTGCGCCCCACTGTCCACGCATGCATGGCAGAGACCCGAAAACCATTTGGACGGCAGGAGGCATGCGTGTGTGCATGCATGGCGGAGCTGAGCTAGGCGACGACTCGCATGCCTGTGGAGAGGGCTCTGCATGCCACCTGCGGCACGCGTGCCACGGGTACCCCATCACGGGGCTAACCCTTCTGTAACCTTGTCTAACCCTGAAAGCTAAGTGGAATCCAGCCTGTTTGATACTTGGATGGGACATCACCAGCACTGTGAGCTAGACTGGGAATTTTTTAAAAACAAAATTCCCCCAAGAAGGCAATGGAAATAACTTCCCTGTTGGCAAAACCCTGCATTGATTTGTCAGCCAAAGTCAAGTTGACTTTGCTTTTTCACCTTAAGCTAAATGGGGCCAGCCATCAATTCTCTCCTCCCATGTCTCATGGATACTAGCTAACCTGTCAATCTAAGGAGCAGGAAGAGACAAGCCCAGAAAAAGTGAAAGCTGAAAAGCCAAACAAGAGCAGGGTTTTCCCCTCTTAAGTAGTTTATTTAAAAAAGGTTTATGGCCACCCAATTTACTCTCAGTGACTCCCATTGGCTTACAAGGATAAAAGCAAGGACAATAAAAAAGCAACAGCCCCCCCCCCCCCCCCCCCCAGACACAGATACACACACACAAACACACACTTCAATATCCTGGCTCATTCGATGGTGACAGCAATCTAACAAGCCACTTGATGGACTCCATATCATTCTTGGAGTCTCCAGACCCAGTAGCAAAACTACATCTTCAGGGCCTTGTAAAGAGTGTCAAAGTGGGGCCAATCTCTTATCTCTGCAGGGATAATGTTCCACAGGGAGGGAGCCACCACGGAGAAGGCCCTTCTTGGCCCCACTACATGGTGCTATTGCTTATCCTATGCAAGCTGCCTATTACAAATGATGAGTATTGTTTCTTCTTTTCCTTCTACTAGACGTCATTTATCTTCTCTATGTCTTCTACTCCCTCTGCATTTGAGTCAATCCGTCTTTCGGATAAAAAGGTTCAACAGTATGGAATCCCATCCTTCCACTTCCATCCTCTGCTCATCCTTTTTCTTTTTACTTTCTGCTATTTATTCCTCTTCTGTGTTATCAGCTGATGAACTGTCCTTTAACTGCTGGTGCCCTTCTAGATTCTCTTATTCATCCTTCTTCATCCTTTGAGGAAGAAACCTTCCTTAGTTCCCAAGTGATTGGCTGATACCTCCTCCAATCCTAAAATGGTGTTTTGATAGCCAAGTCCTGTTGAATCATTTCTGGACTAGATAGTACACCTTTGATTATCAGATATTGCTATCTAGGTCAGTGATAGCGAACCTTTTAGGCACCAAGTGCCCAGAGTGTGTGTGCGCACCCAAACGGCCAAGCACGGGCGTAGGTCCGTGCACACCCCGTGCATGCACGGCAGAGACCCAAAGATCAGCTGGCCGGTGGGAGGCATGCGCACATGTGCGGCAGAGAACCAAAACAGAGCTGGGGAGACGGCACACATGCCCATAGAGAGGGCTCTGTGCCACCTGTGGCACACATGCTATAGGTTTGCCACCACTGATCTAGGTTATGTTCCCTGGGCATCACTGATTGTGTACTTGATTTAAGTCTCGGTGGTGCAGTGGTTAGGGTGCAGTACTGCAGGCTCCTCCTGAGACTGCCGTCTGCCTGCAATTTGGCAGCTCAAATCCCACCAGGCTCAAGGTTGACTCAGCCTTCCATCTTTCCGAGGTGGGTAAAATGAGGACCCAGATTGTTGGGGGCAAAAGGCTGACTCTGTAAACCGCTTAGAGAGGGCTGTAAAGCGGTATATAAGTCTTAAGTGCTATTGCTATTAGATCAAGGCCTTCTTTTGCTTTGTTTTTGTTTTAGTTTGAAATATTAGATGGCAGATTACCATCCCAGGAATTTCCCCTTATAACAGGTGTCCTTCAATTTTGGATTCTGTTTTATTAATTCTTTGAGTCATCGTCTTGAGCATCCCAATTTAGAGTCAAGGTTTCCAATATATAGGCAGTTCTCCACTTACAACCACAACGGAGCCCAACATTTCTGTTGCTAACCGAGATTATTGTTAAGTGAATTTTGCCTCCTTTTACTACCTTCCTGGCCTCTGTTGTTAAGTGAATCACTGCAATTGTTAGTAAAGTGAATCTGGCTTCCCCATTGACATTGCTTGTCAGAGTGGCGCAAAAGGGGATCTCATGATCTTGAGACACTGCAACAGTCATAAGTACATGTCAGTTGCCCAGTGTCCGAATTTTATATCATGCGGCCATGAGGATGCTGCAACAGTCATAAGTGTGAAAAGGAATCATAAGTCATATTTTTGTACCATTATAACTTCAAATGGTCACTAAGTGAACTGTTGTAAGCAGGGTGGATTTGATTTACATCAACTTGATTTAAACCATGATTTGAATCGCGATTTAAATCATTATTTAAACCGTGATTTAAATCACGATTTAAACCAGGTTGATTTAAATCAAGTTGACTAGTAAAAAGGCTCATTTAAATCATAATTTTTAAAGAGCAACTGTCATCTCTGTCCCACAGCGTCTCCTCCTCTGACCCGCTGTTGATTCACTGACAATCCCAATATTGCAGAATATATAGCCTCTTGCTATATCACTAAGCTCCATTTCATGCAGAATAAACTAAATTATTAATGCATCTTAAATAGAAAACTCTTTAGATAGATTTTTACTCCAAAAGCATTTTATTAAAATAAATTGGATAAACCTTTTTAAAAAAAATATCCGATCTAAATTTTTAAAAATCCGATTTAAAGTTTTAAAAATCCAATTTTTTTTAATCTTAAAAAAAAAAAATCATCGATTTTTATCCACCCTGGTTGTAAGTCGAGGACTACCTGTAACTGCTACGCTGATTCACAAATGTCACCAAGTTGACTTTTGTGGCTTTTAAGTCATTCTACAGTGACTTGTAGAATGTTTTAGTAGCTTCCCCTTTTAGATATACCGTATTTTTTGGAGTATAAGATGCACCTTTTTCCCTCAGAAAAGAGGGTGAAAATCTGGGTGCATCCTATACACTGAATACAGAATTTTTGGCCTCCCGAAACCTCGCCCCTTTGCAAAAAGGTTCCACCACAAATGCGCGAATGACAAAAGCGCGCCTGACTAAACCGCGGTGACAAAACCGCTCCGACAAAACCGCGCCGATGAATGAGCGCTGAAGCACGCCGACAACAGCGCGCCAACAGAGGCGCGCTGTAACCTAAACCTAAACCTAAACCTTACCTTAACTTAAATCGCACTTCTGTCGGCGCGCTTTTGACATTGCGGTTTTAGCGTCGCGGTTTTGTCGGCGCGCTTTTGACGTTCGCGCTTTTGTCGGGTCACGTTCAAAAATGGCCGTGCATAGCCTTTAGGAGGCTTGCAGAGTGCTCTTAGGGGCTAGAGAGGGCCGTTTTAGCTCGTTTTTCCCCCCACAGCCCCCATCAGCACTCTAAGAGCCTCCCAAAGCTCTGCCTTAAACTGCCTATGGAGACAACCCAGATCTTGTTTCAGCCGGATCATTCTTCCCATCCTCCTCTTATCCAGGGCTCTCAGATTTCCTATTGTCACTGTTGGCAGCCTCCTCTGGTAGTCTTTATTGATCTACAGCTGACGTCGTGCGTTTTTCTGGAAGGAATCCAGGTTTGCTTTCACGGTTGGCTACCTCCTGTGCAGCTCAAAAGAACCCTACCTTGCTTTGCTTCCCTTTCTACCAAGATCGTAGATCAGCTGAGTGGAGAAAAGAAATCACTGTTGAAATAGTGATAACTGATACGTATGGGGCTCTCTCCATCTTGTCTGTGTCAATGGCCAACACGTAGCCCACAACAAAAGTCCCAGTCCTTGTTGGTAGAAAGTTACTCAGCTGTGTTGGAAGAAATACCCAGGTCCATTCGAAGCCGGGAGAAAGGCACTGGAGGCTGATTGGAAAGAGGGTCCATTCATTGATGAAGCAGAAGCACGTGGGTGGTTCTGGGCAGCTGACCACATGGAGTGGGTCAGAGTGAGGGGTATTTATACCTTCTCTTGGGCTTTGCCCTTGAGCCTCCTGTTCCTGTGCAAGGACATGTATCCTATTGGCTGTTGTAGGAGTCAGAGCTGGCTCGGTAGGTTATCTAAGGTTTGGTTGAAGTTTGGTCTCTGGTGCAATGTCCTTAGGAGATTGTGCAATGTGGTGAGCTCTGCTGCCAGTGGGTTAATCCTATTACGTACTGGAAGGTCACATCTTAATCCCATCATCCTGGAGCTGAAGGTCTTTTCTTTTGTAAATAGGCTGGCCCAGTCTTTCTCAATGGGCAAAAAATACTTGCTGGGGGCTATTAAGAAAGGTGGGGGACGTCTCTTTCTGTCTCCGAGAGCATGTTTCTCCATTCCTCCTTTAGGGAAATATAATATTCTGCCTTTTTTTAAATATTTCTCAAAATATTTCATTCTTCTAGGAGAGTGGGGTGGTGGTCTTCCCTCAGTTATATGATAAAGGGAAAATGGCAGAGGTGTGCAAGATAAGCATCCCAACTTCCTCCTAACCGGAGCAATGACTGGAAAGATAAATGTATAGAAAAGAATAGGAATAGGATAGAATAACAGAGTTGGAAGGGACCTTGGAGGTCTTCTAGTCCAGCCCCCTGTTTAAGCAGGAAACCCTATACCATTTCAACAAATGGTTATCCAACATCATCTTAAAAACTTCCAGTGTCGGAGCATTCACAACTTCTAGAGGCAAGTTGTTCCACTGATTAATTGTTCTCACTGCCAGAAAATTTCTCCTTATTTCTAGGTTGCTTCTCTCCTTGATTAGTTTCCACCCATTGCTTCGTTTCCTGCCTTCAGGTTCTTTGGAGAATAGCTTGACTCCCTCTTCTTTGTGGCAACCCTTGAGATATTGGAAGACTGCTATCATGTCACCCCTGGTCCTTCTTTCAATCAAACTAGCCATGCCCAGTCCCTGCAGCCATTCTTCATATGTTTGGCCTCCAGTCCCCTAATCATCTTTATTGATCTTCTCTGCACTCTTTCTAGAGCAGTGTTTCTCAACCTTGGCTACTTGAAGATGTCTGGACTTCAACTCCCAGAATTCCCCAGCCAGCGGATGCTGGCTGGGGAATTCTGGGAGTTGAAGTCCGGACATCTTCAAGTTGCCAAGGTTGAGAAACACTGTTCTAGAGTCTCAACATTACCATGTTCATGGTATTTTCCCAGGACACTGGTTCTATTGTGGTTCTTCAAAACTGAGACAATTAGTCCTATCTAGTTAAGTAAAGAACCATTAATGGTTACCTTGCAGTGGTCCACTTTTGGTTAAGTAACATTGACATCTGACTGGCTTAATGTGGATTTCTTTGGAAGGCTATATTTGACCCGGACTTTGGAAAGCTATATTTAATCAGTCCTCCAGGAAAAAAAAAGTGTGAAGCAGGGATGACCACAAAGCTCTCTTCGTTTCATTTTGTGCGTTACTGCAGGCCATTTGTTCCAGCTTTTGTTGTGGGCAATAAATAGCTAAGCAGCAAATGCCAAGTTATTTCTTATTCTCCTCCGATCAGCAACCGAGTGCTGAGCTCCAGGGATGTGAAAAGAAGATTTGTGCAGGTTAATTAGTATCTCATTAAGGAGGTGCTGATGGCAGGATACTGGAAGCCAAGGCCTTCAAGCAAAGAGAGGTTACAGTTAAATTGAGATTTATCTTTCTTGTTAGAGACAAGGAGAAGCAAGCTAAATGTAGACTCTTAAGTATAGTAGCAATAGCAATAGCACTGAGACCAGTGTTTCTCAACCTTGGCCACTTGAAGATGTCTGGACTTCAACTCCCAGAATTCCCCAGCCAGCGAATGCTGGCTGGGGAATTCTGGGAGTTGAAGTCCAGACATCTTCAAGTGGCCAAGGTTGAGAAACACTGACTTAGACTTATATACCACTTCACAGTGCTTTACAGCCTTCTCTAAAGGGTTTACAGAGTCGGCATATGGACCCCAAAAATCGGGGTTCCTCATTTTACCTACCTCGGAAGGATGGAAGGCTGAGTCAACTTTTAGCTGGTGAGATTCGAACGGCCCAATTGCAGGCAGCCGGCAGTCAGTGGAAGTAGCCTGCAGTACTGCACCTTAACCACTGCGCCACCGTGGCTCTTTAGCAGTAGAAGTCTTCTCCATTCTGGTGGCTTGGAAGTCCTACCAGTTTGGGGGGCAAAATGGTGGAGATTTTGAGGAAAAGAACTAGAGCTAGTTTGATGCAATAGTTAAGGCACCAGGCTACAGCCTGGGAGACTGTGCGTTCTAGTCCCACCTTAGACATGAAAACCAGTTGGGTGTCTTTGGTCCAATCATCAGGAGATTGTGAGTTCTAGCCCTGCTTTAGGCAAGAAAGTCAGCTGACTTGGGACCAGTCACCTGGAGATGGTGAATTGTAGTTTTAAGTATAAAAGTCAGCTTGGTGACTTTGAACCAATCAAACAGTGATGGCTAACCTTTTTCTCCTTGCGCGCCGAAAGCGTGTGCACATGCCCACACCCATAATGCAATGCATGAGTGACACTCCCCCCGTGTGTGACACATCCCTCCCCCCCTGTGCCCCATTTTGGGGCTTGCAGGTCTTCCTGAAGCTTCTTTGGACCAAAAATGGGCTGTGGGCCACACATACTCCGTGCTCCTGCCCGCCCCCCACGCATGACGCACGTCTCCCCATGCGTGGCAGAGACCCAAAAATCAACTGGCAGGCGGGAGGCACACGCATGTGGCATGATGCTGAGCTGGGCAACGGCTTGAGGTGGCACTCATGCCATTGGTTCTCCATCACTAGAAGATGGTGAATTCTAGTCCTGCCATAGATATGAAAGCTGGCTAGGTGACTTTGGGCCAGTCACTTTCTTTCAACCCAACTGGCCCCACAAGGTGGCTGTTTTGGGGGGAAATAGGAGGAAGGAGTATTACGGTAAATACGTTGGTCACCTTGAGTTATTTATAAAAATAATAATAAATGTGGGATATAAATAATAAGGCTATTCAATCACTTTTTGTAACTAATAGCAGACGGTAGAATTGTAATGATTTTTTTAAAAAAATGATTTGCTGCATGCTTTCAAGTCCATGTCAATTCCCAATAAACAGCGTGGACGAAATCTCTGCAGTTTTCTTGGCAGTGAAAATGCAGGATGCAAAATAACTTAGAAGAAAGTATCATTTGTACACGAATCCCTTTGGGAGAGGCGAGCATCAAGAAATATCTTCCTTCGACATCAAATGAGGAAAAAAGCACATTTAAAGCCTCATTCTGCAAAAGTAAAAATTAATCCCTTGTAAAGGCTCCTATGAAATTTACTCAAGCTGTTTATTAAATAAGAGGCGAAGATAAGATTTCTAACACTTCTGCCTTTTGAGAATCTAAAAAACACATGCTGTCATTTTTTTAACAAGTACCTAACTATAGAAAGGTGCAAGAAAGGCATAATTTGGAGACCCACTTCCAAAAGTGTTGGGTGGGGGGGAAATAAGTCCTCTAAACAACAGTATATATTAAAAAAAGAGCTCGCTATCTTTGCTCTGAGAAATTGAAACAAGCAGTCATAACAGCAAACCAAAAAAAGAAGGTAATATTTCTGTTACTTGAGATAGAAGGCACTTTTATCTTCCTATAAAATGATTGTCTCCTGGGGACAGAAGGATTAGCAAGGAGGCAGATTGTAGCTAGGACTGGCATCTCTTCTAAATGCTAAAACAGATATTTGCTTCACACATATTTAACAAGTCGGGCTTGCAATATTGTGAGAGAACTCCGTGAAATGAGAATAACCTTTGACTGCTTCCTCATATGAGCAGTTCGTACCAGTCTAAACTATTTTATGCACCGTACATGTTTCGAAATGCAAAAATATGACAAGCGCATATACTCTGCCGGTTTTTGTGCCAAGGGGCATAAAAGCAGCCATCGGATTTCTACAGAGTAATCCCAGGATCCCGTCAGTGGAATAAATTATATTTGGGTTGCTGCAGAGAAGGAGTTTTCCATGTTCTGTAGTTGCTTAGCCTCCCTCCGGCTTTGGCAACTTTTAAGATTCTTTAATTTGGAAAATATCAAGTATGCCTGTATTCTTGGATGTTATTTCTCTTGGATTTCTTTTTAATATTTGATAGAGGAAAGCTGTGTTCAGCTCTGCTTGCGTGGGGGTGGGGGCGCTAATGGAATTTGACATCAAATATATTCCAACTTGGAATCTTGGCACAAAATGTATAATAGGACATATGGACCCAACCATCAGCAAATTTAAACAGTAATATATCAGCAGAAAATGCTTTAATATATCAGCAGAAAATGCTTTTCCGCGGTGTTTGGTGCACAGGGAATCTTAGTGATTTAGGGGGGCATGTTTTTTCTTATAAATTGGCTAAAATGTACCCAAACATGAAGCCGACCTGCTGGAAGTGTAAAAAAGTACAAGGGACTTATTATCACATATGGTGGACCTGCCCGGAAACACAAAAATATTGGACAAAAATTTGGAAATGGGTGCAAGAAATTACAGGAGAACAGATAAAATACAAACCCGAAATCTTTCTACTGGGAATAATCAAAGGGAAATATACAAAGAAAATTAAGTACATATTAACACATCTGCTAATTACAGCTAGAATAGCATTTGCCCAATGCTGGAAACAAAATAATACCCCTTCGGACGAATTAGTGATTAAAAAAAACCTTTGGATTGTGAAGAGATGGACAAATTAACACTAAAATTAAAATATAAAGAAGAGACTGAATATTATGAAATTTGGAACAATTGGTACAAATGGCTGCAAAACAAGAATAAAATTAATTAAGCAAAAAAGCTATATATAAATATATATAGAACTGTGTATAAAGGTGCGTAAATATAGAAGCAAAATATTATATACATGTACAGGTATGATGACATAGCAATGTTGATGTAATGACTGTAAGGTGTTGTAGAAGGGAGAAACTAATTTAAAAAAAATCTGCTAAAAAATAACGGATTGTCAATTGTGTCTACCACATTTTGTGGCTTAACGCAGCCTCTATCCTGCGTGTTTTAGGATTAGGCAATATATCTGAACAATACAACAGCTGCGAGGAGCACATTTTGTACCTTCATGTCAGTAGGAGGGATTTTGCAGGCCCGAGCCAGGAATCTTGATTCCTAACCAGCATGTAAAATATAAGCTGTGCTTATCTGGAACATTTAAATGTGATTCCTTAAATGCGACTGTTTCCGTTAGGAAAAGGTTTTAGAAATAGCTTGGATTTTGCTTTCAAGTTTTTTCCGTGCAGTAATAAAAGGATGGACGTTCGCAAGGAAATGATGGTTTAAAGCAGGGGTGTCAAACTCAAGGCCCGCAGCCCGGATCTGGCCCAGGGGGTGCTTAGATCTGGCCCGCGGGGTCGGCTTGAAAACAGTGAAGGACCAGGCTGCAGTGCCGCTGCCAGTGAAAACTGGGCAGGGGGTGGGGGGGCTCTGTTTTTGCTGGCAAAGGGCTGCAGGAGTCCATGACAGCCAAAAACAGAATCTCGAAAGTGATGTCGAGCTGGCCACACCCACCCTGGCCATGCGAGGTCAAACAGAATCCTGATATGGCCCTCAATGAAATCGAGTTTGGCATCCCTGGTTTGAAGCAATGCTTTTCAAGCTCAATAACTTGGAGATGTGTGGACTTCAACACTCAGAATTTTCCAGCCAGCACGAGGAATTCTGGGAGTTGATGTCCACATCTCTTCAAGTTGCTGAGATGGAGGAAAAACTGATTTACAATATACCTATCATAAATTTATAAAATTCTAGATCTTAAGTTCTGCAATTTCAAGGAACCATTTTTCCCCTCCACACCCCTGCCAGATTTGACAAATAACCTTTTCTCTAATGGTTCCTTGATTAGGAAATAAATAAATAGAATTTAGCTGCCAGTTCCTCAATGGCTTGGCTTGCAAACTTTTAGTTCTCTTTCGAATGGTGGTGTAACATGCCTTGGAGCTGTTCTGAACAAGGAGGTGAGGTGAAAAATTGGGTGTGGCAGGATTTAAACCATATTTCACTCTGTTTTGCTTAAGTGTAATTAGCATTAAACATTCTTCGGTGTAGATCAGTGATGCTCACCATTTTGTTGAGGTGTGTGAAAAGCAGGGGGGAGCGGAGGGGGGGGTCACACGTGCCTGTGCCCACACTCATAATGCAATGCCCTCCCACCATGCATGCATGCACACACCCGTGCATGCGTGCAGGCCTCACTGAAGCCTCCGGACTTCCTGGAGGCACATTGGGTCATTTTTTTACCCTCCGCAAAAAATTTCTCCAGAGGGAGAAAAACGGCCCAGCGGGCAACCCAGAAGTTCGTTCCCGAATAGTGGGCCCCTCCGGAGGGCGAAAAAATGCCCAACGCGCAAACCATCGGGAACGGACTTCCAGTTTGCATGTTGAGCTGTTTTTCACCCTCCGGGCGCTTCAGGGAAGCCTCCAGAGGACGAAAAACAGCCAAAAATCAAGGCTGAAAATCAGCTGGCCAGCGTGCAAATGCGTGCTAGAGCTGACAGGGCAACGCCTCATGTGCCCTTAGAAATGGTTCCGCGTGCCATCAGAGGTATAGTTTATTTGATTACTCCCTGTATATTTGCCTACACTTTTAATATGGTTTGGAAATAGTGATTAGGATCTTGGGTGAGGACAGCACCTCTCCCTGATCTTTTTCTGGCAATTGTCGAAGCCTGCGAGGGAGGGTGGGGAGAGAGATGCAGCTGCTTTGATGAGCCAATTTATAATGTGACTCTTAAAGCAACCAGCTTGGCTCAAAAATAATCTGGAAAGAAGATTACATCTTTTACAAACAGCAGAGTAATGTTGTCTTTTGTTAAGTCCAAAGCATTTTCTCCAAACCATATTCATTCCATTCATTCATTCATTCATTCATTCACTGTCCATCTCAATCAAAGGACCCTTGATTGGCATTTAAGGCACAGCTCTCATATTTAATCATTTCTCTCTCTTGCCACGTTGAGCATTACAAACATCCTGATCTTTCAGGGGCTTTGGACTATTCTGGGGCTTAGTTTACTCCTTACTTTATTGTTTAGAATATATTTCAGTGTTTTTTTTTAACAGCAGGTTCAGTGCCTCCTATTCTTAACTCTTTTAGATCAGGCTTCATCAGTTTGGGGTGCCTCAGTTTTACGGTGCTGTAGATACTGTAGAGACTTCAGGAATAGCTTCCAATCTCCTCTGACTATTTAAAGGTTACCCTGATGAGCAAAACTATTTTACAAAGAAGAATGAATTACTTTGAATGCAAGAGGAAGAATACTGTGTATTCACAACCCCATTAAGACGAGTCTCAGAATCTCTATATAAAAGGCAAATACCACTCGCTCATCACGAAATCTCCAGAACCGTAAAGCTTACAAACTTGAAACTTGGCACGTATGTTCCGCTTGGCTTCTAGGTGCTCGCTAAGAAAGGATTTTTCAAAATGACCATCAGATCATTAGTATTTCTTATACAGTGATTAACACACTCGGATGCTAAGGAGTTCTACTTCCCCTCCCCACCCGAAAAGAACTCTGTTCCAACTGCCAGTTGCCTCACATTCCACTACTTCAGTTCAAACTATTCCACTCCTTCACTCAGAAGCGATCTGGGGCTCCTTACATACTAAACATCGGTACCTCACCAAAATGTCTACGCCTTCCACCTATGGAACTGCTTCAGGACTCAAAGCGGTGGGAGCGATATTCCCTTATGTCTTTCAATCACCGACCACCACTGAGCCAAAGGATTGAACCAGAGGGAACTGGCTTTTTCTTGCATTGCCCAATCACATAGTTTCATCGCGAAGCACGGGTATCCATCTAGTACAGAGTTGGAAGGGACTTTGGAGGTCTTCTAGTCCAACCCCATGCTCAAGCAGGAGACCCTATACCAGTGACAGCAAACCTTTTTTGGCTGCTGTGCTAAAAGCGGAGGAAGCACAGGGGGGTTGTGCCCTGGTGTGCCACACCCCTAATGCTATGCACGTGCCCCCCAGCTTGCATGCATGCACTCAATCAGTGACTCACCCACCCCATATTTGCTGTGTTTTTTTCGCTTTCCCCGGGCTCCTGAGATTTTCTAGGAGCCTGGGGAGGGCAAAAACAGCCTCCCCACCCCAGACGCCCTCCGGAGGCCTCAGGAGCTTCCCTGAAGCCTCCGAAGGGCAAAAAACAGAGCTACAGAGAACCCGGAAGTTCGGGAATGGTGATTTTCGGTTTGTCCATAGGGTTGATTTTCGACCACTGGAGCCTTCAGGAGGTTTCCATGAAGGCTCTGGAGGACGAAAAATTGATCTACGGACAAACCAGGAGTCACTTCCGGTTTGCTCGGAGGGCCGGTTTTTGCCCTCTGGAGCCTTCAGGGAAGCCTTACAAAAATCAGCCCTACGAACAAACCGGAAATCACCATTCCCGAACTTCCGGGTTCCCCGTAGGGCCGATTTTCGACCTCCAGGGCCTTCAACGCATGGGCGCTGCCTTGCGTGACCTGACAAATGGCTCCGCGTGCCACATAGTTTCGCCATCACAGCCCTATACCATTCCAGGCTAGTAGTTGTCCAATTTCTTCTTTAAAACCTCCAATGGTGGAACACCCGCAGCTTCTGGAGGCAAGCTGTTCCACTGATTAATTGTTCCCATAGGTCTTCTGTTTCAACCCCTTATTTTTCAAATTGGTGTTCTAGCCTGCAATAGAGTCCTAATTATCACCACAGAATTACCTTGCCAATATATCCCGGGCATAAAAAGGGGGTATTGGTGAAAGTAACATAAAAGAATAAGATTTGCATCTTGCCTGTGAATAAAAAAACAACCCCAGGGTGTTCATATTCAGCACTGCAACTAGCTTACTCAGGCAGATCTTTGAATTGTTTGCGTAGTATCGAACAAGGCTGCATGTTGTGGGTGGTTCGAATGGTGCCAGTGTGTTCAGGAAGGAGGGATTGATTTAAATAAAAGAGAAATGAAATCCGAGAGTCCTTGTTTCACCAGGTATACAGTAGGTGGTGATCAGAGGCTGCGTGTGTCTCTCCACCAGCCCAATTTTCATCCTGAAACACTTTTTAAAAACCTGATCTCAAGCATAGGGGCTTGAAAATAAAACACATGAACTTGGTTTCCTGTGAATTCCTATGAATTGCTACTGCGCCTCGGTTTAAAAAGATATTTTTTTTCCTTTTTTCTCTTGTATTTCTTCTTTCCCCTCACCAATTTCTTGAAAAGAGCTTCCTACATCTTTTGATTCTTCTTTGTTCTCTTAAAAAGTAAGTCTAACAAAAGGTGTGAAAAAGGGCAGCCATACACTCTGCGGTGTAGCCAGGTTTTTTTGTTATTATTATTATTATTAATTTCTGCACCAAGGAAATGGGCAGGATTTACAAAGTCGGTCAAGGCAGCTGAAGGCTACCAAAAAAAAATGGTTAGAAAACATTAAAAATGTGAGGAAAATCACAGGCATTTGCCCGAGTTTCTGTCGTTTGATCTTTGTGCTTGCAGCATCCTAGCTGCACGCTTGGGGAGGAAGAAGGGCCCAGCAGGAGCCATTGGAGCTGCCACCAGACTCCGACAGTGAGGAGCCCTATGAGCCGGCTTTGGAGGATGTGGAGGACCCTGGACAGGGTTCCGACTCCGAGCAGGGCACAGAGAGGCTGGTTGGCCACCAGGAGGCGCCTGAGCCTTGGACCTGTGGGGAGGAGACAAGGAAGTGTGATCCGGACGTCAGCAGTGGGGAGGAGACAAGGGAGTTGTTCCTAGATGCCCGGCACCAGAGAGCTAATAGGCGTAAGGAACAATTACGCAATTACAGGAGGTAATTGCACTCAACTGGTGGTCATTAGGCTCCTCTCCAGACTATAAAATGACTGCTTGTGCACACGCCCCTCTTGCAGAAGTCAACGCAGGAACTAATGTCGGAGAACATTATTGTGAGCTTGGCAGGCTGGATTGCTGCCACGGCTTATCTGTGCTGGATTGCTGCCCAAGCTTGTCTGTGCCGGTTTGCTGCCAAGGACCTGTCTGTCTGTTAATTAAATGCCGTAACTTATCTTTGGCTCGGAGTGTGTTGGTGTGGGACGAGTGGGGTCAGAACAGATACTAAGCCGTGTTAATAAAGCATCACAGATCTGGTTTTCTGAGGTGAAATTTCTCCAGGTCTTGCTGGCACAATCAACCGTGCTCTCTGCTTGCTGTGATTAGGCGCCATTTCCCTTGATGGGAGCTGCGATGTGATATCCTCGGGCATGTTTAATTCATATTTATAGTCAGCCTTTATTATTTTTATAAACACCTCAAGGTGGTGAACATCTCTGATACTCTTTTCCTCCTCCTTTTCCCCCCCCTCAACAACAACCTTGCGAGGTGGGTTGGACTGAAAAAAAATGACTAGCCCAAAGTCACCAAGTCAGCTTTCTTGTCTTAAGACAAGACTAGAACTCATAGTCTCCTGGTGAGTGGTCCAAAGTCACCCGGCCGACTTTCGTGTGTAAAACAGGAATAAAACTCAGTCTCCTGGTGATAGATTCAAAATAACCCAGCCAGCTTTCATGCCAAAGGCAGGACTAGAACTCACAGTCCCCTGGTGATTGCTTCCAAGTAAGCCAGCTAGCTTTCATGCCTAAGGCAGGACTAGAACTCACAATCTCCCTGTTTCTTGCCTGATACCACTACTAGACCAAACTGACTCTCAATTTATTCTCCCATAATCCACAGCCTAAAAAAACAACCCACCAGAAAGCTTCACTAAGCTTTCCTCAAGCGCATTTCAGAGGACTGCATCCCATTTTTCTTAGCAGGATTTTGAATCTTTGCCCAAACACATTCGCCTTGAGCCACTCTGCAGTCCTACGATGGAGAATAGAAGGGGAAATCTGCCAGTGATTTCTTAGGAGGCAAATCCTAGAGTAAAAATAACTTCTGTTTAATTAGGTGCTGACACGGTTTAAGTGACTCAGCTATCAAGGAAGTTTGGAGAGTGGATCTGCATGCCATTTTCAGCTGTGCATGTTTAGCCGCTCAAAAGCATGGATTAAAAAAATCTTTAGAGATGGGGGCGGTTGATAAGGATCCATCCGGTTCATATTACACTTGGAAGAAAATACTGGTTTTGCCTCTTTCTTCTAAGATGTATTGCAGTGAGGCTTGAACCCAGGGATAGAATGCTACTGGTTTGGACCAGTTCGCCTGAACCGGTAGTAAAAAAAAAATGCTACCGGTTCACCCGAATCGGTAGTAAAAAAATGCTACCGGTTCACCCGAATCGGTAGTAGAAAAATGCTACCGGTTCACCTGAATCGGTAGTAAAAAAAGTGCTACCGGTTCAGCCGAACAGGTAGTAAAAAAAAATGCTACCGATTCACCCGAATCGGTAGTAAAAAAAAAATGCTACCGGTTCACCCGAATCGGTAATAGAAAAATGCTACCGGTTCACCTGAATCGGTAGTAAAAAAAGTGCTACCGGTTCAGCCGAATCTGTAGTAAAAAAATGCTACCAGTTCATCTGAATCGGTAGTAAAAAAATGCTACCGGTTCACCCGAATCGGTAATAAAAAAATGCTACCGGTTCACCCAAATCGGTAGTAAAAAAATGCTACCGGTTCACCCAAATCGGTAGTAAAAAAATGCTACCGGTTCACCCGAATCGGTAGTAAAAAAAATGCTACAGGTTCAGGTGAACCAGAAACTCCAACAATCAGCTATGCCGCACGATTAGAAATCGCGTGGCACAGCTTATTGTTGCACAGCTGATCGTCAGAACTGCCGGTTTGCGTGAACCAGTACCATTTTTTTAACGTTCCGACCATCAGCTGTGCGACAATCAGCATGAGCGCAAAGCGAACCGGTAGCAAAGCAAAGCGTTAGCAGACTTCAGAGCATTTCACCCCTGCTTGAACCTGTGTATGGTAAACTTCACCACATGTTGCCTTCTTGGGCCGAGCTTTTTACAATAAGAAGGAGGGAAAAATAGATCACCCCAAATAGTTGATTCCCTTGATTGGTCCACCAAGTGGCTTTCCAATTGTTGGAACCTCTTTGAAGAATGCTTAACTACGTGGTCCAAGAATTGCTTCTCTGAACATGTTTTGACAGGTACTTTCTGGTCTGGCCTATTGGAATCACTGAATCATAGGGCTACTAGGGATCTTAGAGGTCATCTAGTCCAGTGTTCCCTAACATTTACAGCTTGGCAACCCAGCGGGGGAGGGCAGGGGAACCGCCTGCCACTCACACAAGTTGAACTGTGTGTGCATGTGCGCCGGCCAGCCACTCACGTGGCCCAGTTCACACAAACAGGCTGCAGCTCAGTTGTGGGCCACGGACCAGGAGTTGGGGTTCCCGACCTAGTCCAACTCTACGCTCAGTGCAGTAGGATCCAGAAGAGCCGTGGTGGCACAGTGGTTAGAGTGCAGTACTGCAGGTTACTTCTTCTGACTGCTGGCTGCAATTTAGCAGTTCGAATCTCACCAGACTCAAGTTTGACTCAGCCTTCCATCCTTCCGAGGTGGCTGACACGAGGACCCAAATTGTTGGGGGCAACAAGCTGACTCTGTAAACCGCTTAGGGCTGTAAAGCACTGTGAAGCCGTATATAAGTCTTAAGTGCTATTGCTATCCATTAGAATATTGTTGATGGTGACTATCCATCATCTGAAATCTCCAGTAAAAGTACGTGCTGTCGAGGTTTCTCTGGTATGAGTGACTGCTGGAATGGGTGCAAATAAATTTCAGGGGTAAACTCAACTTTTAAATACAGCCAGTCCTCGACTTACGACCATAACTGAGCCCAAAATTTGTGTTGCTAAGTGAAGCATTGGTTGAGTGGGCGTGGCCACATTTTATGACTTTTCTTGCCACCATTGTTAAGTGAATCATTGCAATTGTTGAGTTAATTCCCCGGTTGTTAAGTGAACCTGGCTTCCCCATTGACTTTGCTTGTCAGAAGGTTCCCAAAGGGGATCACATGATCTGGGGACATTGCAACTGTCATTAATATGAACCAGTTGCCAAACATCCAGTTCTTTGTCACATGACCATGAGGATGCTGCAATGATCATACGTGTGAAAAGTGGTCATACATCGCTTTTTTCAGTGACATTTTAATTTCGAACAGTCTTGAAATGAACTGTTGTTAAGTCGAGGACTAACTGTACTGTACAAGAGAACATAATTATGTCTTCCTCTCTTTCAACGAAAAGATTAAAAACATTAAAACATTGAAAGATAAGATATAAAAATGGGCGACAAAGCAAACAAAATGAACCAATGTGTATTGCCAGTACAACTTGGAAATCTTCCAACCATGTTCCTAGCGGATTCTGGGAATTTTAATCTCAAGAAGGGGTGTCCAACTTTAGCAAATTTAAGACTGTGGACTTCAGCTCCCAGAATTCCCCAACCAGCCATGCATGTAGATTTCGGCTCCCAAAATCCCCCAGCCAGCCATGCATGTAGAGGTCAGCTCCCAGAATTCCCCAGCCAGCCATGCTTGTGGACTTCAGCTCCCAGAATTCCCCAGCCAACCATACCTGTGGATTTCAGCTCCCAGAATCCCCCAGCCAGCCATGCGTGTGGACTTTGGCTCCCAGAATTCTCCAGCCAGCCATGCGTGTGGACTTCGGCTCCCAGAATTCCCCAGCCAACCATGCCTGTGGATTTTAGCTCCCACAATTCCCCAGCCAGCCATGCGTGTGGACTTCAGCTCCCAGAATCCCCCAGCCAGCCATGCGTGTGGACTTCGGCTCCCAGAATTCCCCAGCCAACCATGCCTGTGGATTTCAGCTCCCACAATTCCCCAACCAGCCATGCGTGTGGACTTCAGCTCCCAGAATCCCCCAGCCAGCCATGCGTGTGGACTTCGGCTCCCAGAATCCCCCAGCCAGCCATGCTTGTGGATTTCAGCTCCCAGAATTCCCCAGCCAACCATGCCTGTGGATTTCAGCTCCCAGAATCCCCCAGCCAGCCATGCGTGTGGACTTCGGCTCCCAGAATTCTCCAGCCAACCATGCCTGTGGATTTCAGCTCCCAGAATCCCCCAGCCAGCCATGCGTGTGGACTTCGGCTCCCAGAATTCTCCAGCCAGTCATGTGTGTGGATTTCAGCTCCCACAATTCCCCAGCCAGCCATGCGTGTGGACTTCGGCTCCCAGAATCCTCCAGCCAGCCATGCGTGTGGACTTCGGCTCCCAGAATTCTCCAGCCAGTCATGCGTGTGGATTTCAGCTCCCAGAATTCCCCAGCCAGCCATGCGTGTGGACTTCAGCTTCCAGAATCCCCCAGCCAGCCATGCTTGTGGACTTCGGCTCCCAGAATTCCCCAGCCAGCCATGCATGTGGACTTCGGCTCCCAGAATTCCCCAGCCAGCCATGCATGTGGACTTCGGCTCCCAGAATTCCCCAGCCAGCCATGCATGTGGACTTCAGCTCCCAAAATCCCCCAGCCAGCCATGCGTGTGGACTTCGGCTCCCAGAATCCCCCAGCCAGCCATGCATGTGGACTTCGGCTCCCAGAATTCCCCAGCCAGCCATGCATGTGGACTTCAGCTCCCAAAATCCCCCAGCCAGCCATGCGTGTGGACTTCGGCTCCCAGAATCCTCCAGCCAGCCATGCTTGTGGGCTTCGGCTGGCTGGGGAATTCTGGGAGTTGAAGTCTATAGGTCTTAAATTTATCAAGGTTGGACACCCCAGACTTTGCAGAAGAAGGGTAGACTTATTAAAACAATAGCAAGATTGCTCTGAGGACTCGGAACCCAAAACCAATTGTGGTTGTTGACATCTGATTTTTCTCCTATCACAGAGATTAAGGGATTGCCTCCAAAATAAGCTGCAGAAGGATGACAGTGCAGGGATGATGTCCTTGAGAAAGTACAGCGTGTTCCAGCTTAAAACCTCCTCTAGTTTTCTGTGGTTCTGTGATCACTGTGACCTCCAACAGTCTAGCCAAAAGATTCCCACGACCTTGGCTGCTTCAGCCTCTGCCATTTTCAGTCCTCTGGGTAAACAACTTGGAAAGGCAGGATGACAAGGGCTGTCCAGAACCCAGTCCTAGCTATTTTTTTCTCCCACATCTCTGTGACTTAATAATCAGATCGAGCCATCAACAAGGAGGTGGAGTTTGCCTTTTAAATCAAAAGCTATTGTGCTTTCCAAATTTTTCTAGGCTGGGGTGTCTAACTCAAGGCCGGAGGGGGGGGGCTGTTCTGGCCCGTGGGGTGCTTAGATCTGGCCTGTGAGGCCACCCTGAAAACAGCAAAGGATGGACCTGCAATGCCTCTTCCAGCAAAAACAGAGCTCAGGAGGGCTGCATGTGCGCCCCCCCCCCCCCCCCCCAAGCTCCGTTTTTGCTGGCAAAAGGTTGCAGGAAGCTGTTGCAGCCGAAAACGGAGTTCGGGAGCCTGTTTTCGCTGGCAGAGCGCTTGGCCCACCACAGGCAGCCCCGACACGAGTGACGTTGAGCTGCCCACGCCCTGGCCACGCTCCTCCCCCCCCCCCAAGATCAAACACAAACCTGATGTGGTCCTCAATGAAATCGAGTTTTATACCCCTGATTTAGGCAGTTTGGTGGTTCAAATCCCTAGTGTCACATAATGGAGTGAGCTCCCGTTACTTGTCCTAGCTTCTGCCAACCCAGCAGTTGGAAAGCATGTAAAAATGCAAGCAGAAAAAATAGGAACCGCCTTTGGTGGGAAGGTAACAGCGTTCCGTGCGCCTTTGGGGTTGAGTCATGCTGGCCACATGACCACCGAGACATCTTCAGACAGCACTGGCTCTTCGGCTTTGAAACGGAGATGAGTACCACCCCCTAGAGTCAGGAACGACTAGCACATGTATGCAAGGGGAACCTTTAGCTTTACCTTTAATGGAAATATAGTATAGCAGAGAAATTCCACCCTTCATGACATGGTAATAGAGGGCCTTGCAGTGTTTTTCAAACTGGAAAACAGTTTGAAAAGCAGCAGCGTTCCAATATTTGAGGGGCTGCCACAAAGATAGCAATAGCCGTTAGACTTATATACCACTTCATAGGGCTTTCAGCCCTCTCTAAGCGGTTTACAGAGTCAGCATATTGCCCCCAACAATCTGGGTCCTCATTTTACCCACCTCGGAAGGATGGAAGGCTGAGTCAACCTTGAGCCGGTGAGATTTGAACAGCCGAACTGCAGAACTGCAGTCAGCTGAAGTAGCCTGCAGTGCTGCATTTAAACCACTGCGCCACCTCGGCTCTTGAGGGGTGATGAGGGGGGGTCAACCTATTTTCCAAAGCACCAGAAGGCAAGACAAGAAACAATGGACAGAAACTAATCACGGAGAGGAGCAGCCTAGAAATATGGAGAAGTTTTTTAACAGCGAGAACAATGAACCAGTGGAATGGCTTGTCTCCTCCTGAAGTTCTGTGTGCTCCATCACTGAGGTTTTGAAGAAGAGACTGGACAGCCACTTGTCTGAAATGGTGGAGGTTGGACTAGAAGATCTCCAAGGTCCCTTCCAACTCTGTTGTTGTAACGTTGAAATGTGTGGACTACAGCGTCACATGGCCAGGGAATTCTGGGAGTTGAAGTCCATCTTAAAGTTGTCTTAAGTTGGAAAACGCTGCTGTGGTAGATTCAGAGGCCGGATAATCTTTGGGCTGCCTGTGGATTTTAGACCAATTCTCCAGAATTCTCTGCTGCAGTATTTCAGTGGCATCAGAAATGTCCCATATTTTCAGTACAAAATATACAAATATTTAAAGTGGCAAAATGCAATGTATAACCACGATTTCCCTAAAAACGTGAGCCAACAAAAAATTTTATTTCTATTTTTCAGACTTCTACCCCACCACAATAAATAAATAATAAAGAATGACGGTTTTTAGCCTTGGGTCTTGCATTTTCTCTGTGAGCTGTAATACTTTAGCTCCATAACTGGAAGGATTTTTTTCCCATCACTCTTTAACTAAAAGTTAAGGCTAATAAATAGCATTCGTCTGTTACCGTTCCTGTTAATAATCCCAGCAATATCACGAAGGGTTTGTGCTTAGATTATAAATCTTATTTAAAACCGTCTGAAGCTCTTCTTTGATTATAGGAGCTGTTGGCCAGCTAGCTCGTATGGCTATTCATCTCCTGCTAAAGAATTATTTTTCATGTAGGCTGACATTTATACTGAATGCACAATATGCCATTAAACTTGATGAGTGAAATCTTCCTTTACCGATACGGTTTTCCATGCCTTGACATATAATCTTGGTGTGTTTTTTTTAATGTTTCAATTGTCAGAAGTGTTCAACCATAACCATGATTTATTGGTACCATTACCTGGGATTTAATTAATATATATCTCTCCCTGCCAGTTCTATTTTTTCCCCCTTATCCCCTTCCTTTCAATGAGTATTCTTATAAAGACTGGATAGAACCTGTCATTGTTTCAACAATCTTATTTATATTTATATTTATATTTATATTTATATTTATATTTATATTTATATTTATATTTATATTTATATTTATATTTATATTTATATTTATATTTATATTTATATATATATATATATATATATATATATATATGTTATATATATATCAGCACAAATACAACATATATATATATATATGTTGTATTTGTACTGATAAATAAATAAAGGGAGACTAGTCTCCCTTTATTTATTTATACACATACATACATACATACATACATACACACACACACACACACACACACACACACACATACATACATACATACATATGGCTGTGGCTATATCTGTGTGTTCCAGCATAACTCTGGAACATCTCAAGCAATTTCAACCAAACTTGGTACGTAGATGATTTACTCTCTGGAAACAGATAATATGGAGGTAAGACACCCCTAACACAACTTAGGGTGTGTGTTCTGTTAAGATACAGTTTATTGTGTCTTAAACGGCTTCTATGGTATGCTGTAAAATGGCTTCTACTGTACAGTGCAGTGGAGTTGCCATGATAATGGCTTCACAATACTCCACAAGGGTTCCACCACAAAACCGCGTTCGACTAAAGCGCGCATGACGAAACCGCGCAGCTGACGTCATCACAGCGTGACAACAGCGCGGAGAAAAAAGCACGGTGTAAACGCTAAAGCTAAAATTAACCCCTAAACCTAAACCTAACCCACCTAAACCTAATCCTAAACCTAACCCTTAACCTAACCCTAAACCTAACCCTTAACCTAACGCTAAACCTAATCCTAACCCTTAACCTAACCCTAAACCTAACCCTAACCCTTAACCTAACCCTAAACCTAACCCTAACCCTTAACCTAACCCTGGAATAATACATAACGGTGTATCGTTTCTATTTATTTAAGTAAAAGATCTTTGATTAAGATCTTTAAAAGATGATATAGTCAGTACAAATCATCTACAAATCATCTATTATTATAGGAAGAATGTGAGTGTGCTTGTTTCAAGTATTTCAAAAGTTTGCCAGTGGTTTGCCTACTACCGTATTTCCCCAAAACTTAAGACCAGGTATTATATTAATTTTTGCTCAAAAAGGACGCATTATGGCTTATTTTGAGGTTAGGTCTTATTTTGAGGGAAATACAGTACTAAACGCCTCTGTCTTCTGACAATTTTAACTGGGGCGTATTTTTGGGGAAGGGCTTATATTATGAGCATCCTGAAAAAAATTGTGCTAGGGCTTATTTTCGTGAAAACAGGGTAGTATTTCTTGTTCCCAATATCGTCTGTATTTAACAGCAACTTTTATTCAATTCCTACTCCCCACCTGCCTTGTGTATCATCCAATTGTTTTATTACACATACCAAATTAAATATTAGAGAAGAGAGGGACATCCTTGACATGTCCCACATCTTGAGTGCTGGGGAGATTATCCCATTAAACCTTACCTGAGGAGACAGGGTAGAATAATTTTATCTGAGAAATTCTACTACAAAATCATCTTTCTCCATAGTTTGAGGGTTGGTTCCTTGGTGCTCTCTGAGCTTGCTTGTTTTCTTGCGGACATTTCATTACCCAAACTAGGTAACATCATCAGTGCTACAGTAATAATTATTAGTTATTAGTTTAATCTATCATTTCCAGAAGGTTGGTTGATCGATTTCCTGATTATTTATTCCTTATTATTTTTAGAAATAAGGTGGCAAATATAAAAACACTTGATCCTCCTATTTTCCATACAACAACAACCCTGTGAGGTGAGTTGGGCTGGGAGAGAATTACCAACCCAAAGCTGGCTTTCATGGCTAAGGCGGGACTTGAACTCACAGTCCCTTTCTTTCCAGCTTGATGCCTTAGTCCCTAGCTCAAGGGTGTCAAACGCAATTTCATGGAGGGCTGCATTAGGGTTGTGTTTGACCTCGGTGGGGGTGGCCACCTCGACATCACTTGTGTCAAGGATGCCTGTGATGTCCTGAGCGCTCTTCCAGTGAAAACAGGCTCCCGAGCTCCATTTCCAGCTGCAATGGCCTCCTCCAAACCTCTGCCAGCGAAAACGGCGCATGGAAGGATCCGCGTGCAGCCCTCCCGAGCTCCATTTTCGCTGGCAGAGGCGCTGCAGGGCAGTCCTTCGCTGTTTCCAGAGTGGCCCGTGGGCCAAATCTAAGCATCCCGCGGGCCGGATCCGGGCCCCGGGACTTGAGTTTGCCCCCCCCCGGCCTAGATAAATTGGGTTTAAAACAAATTCCATTTGTTCAAAAAGTATACAAATGTAATCTAGTGAATTGTAATTAACTTACCCAGCCCGTTGCCTCCGTGTCATATTCTATTAGCAAAACCGAAATGATCGTTGTTGTTGTTGTTGTTGTTGTTATTAACCAGAAAAGAAGATAATTACTGTTGAGATGTGCTCTGATATATTCTTAAACCAATTTTAAAGTAAATTGTCAGGTCAGTGATTCTTTTTTTTTTTTTAAGATCAGTATTTTTTTTTAGAGAAAACCTATGCTGGGCCAGGAATGATAACAGTTTTGTTGACCAACAGTATTGATAAAGCAAGAACATAGTTTTATTTACATTTCAGAACGATTGTACTTCGACTAATATCCATTTACAATAAATCCTTTGTCTCTGGCTTACGCCTGGACTTCCTAGCAACAACTTTTTTTTTTAAAAAAAAATCATCAATAGTCTATAAATAATTTCCTTTCTTCTCTTCTGGCAAGTACTAATAACCACTGAAGCATGACTTCTGAACACTGTTGTTTCCACATGAAAAGCTAGGGCAGAGAAATGCTGCAGCTACTAATGATTAAAAATACAGGCTTGATATTTACCTAAAATCCCAGAGGGGGAGGGAGACTGAAGAGTTTTTTCCTAAAGAGTTGAAAGCCGCTCGGAAACAGAAACGGAATAGTAAGTTTTGTTCTTAACAGACTGTTCTCAATCGGTGGTTTTCATGCTGTGTGCCCTATTCTGCTATTTTAAAAGAGAAACGTGGGAAAATTCATCAAAATATGACTCAGTGTTTTTTTAATAAGGTATGCTCTTGAGAATGATGGATTCACTGTCTGTTCCCAAGAGCGGGATCAGTCTGTTTCCCAAAATATGTACCACAATACTGTATTTTGCAAGGCCTAGGGTTGCTACTTCTGACGGTTAGAGTTTGTTCCTAGGGACCACAGCCTGTGGTCCAAAAATGTCCATCTGGTGGCCATAACGGTGTGAGAACCTTCTCTGAAAGACCGAAGTTCTAGATTACTTGTGGGAAAATGACCGTACAGGTAGTCCTCGACTTACAACCAAAACTGAACCCCAGATTTCCTTCGCTAAGCAAGACAATCAGCTTTGGTCCCATTTTACGACCTTTCCTGCCAGAGTTTTTTAAGCGAGTCACTGCAGTTGTTAAAGTTAGTAACAAGGTCGTTAAGTGAATCTGACTTTCCTGTTGACTTTGCTTGTCAGAGGGTCGCCAAAATAAGATCATAAATAAGCGAACGTAATTATAAATATGGTTAGAATTATTCTGTTGCATTATCTTTATTCGTATCAGTATATCGGTTACTTTTTCTTCTTCTTTTTCTTCTGTAAAATGGAATGCCCGAGCAATACACTGCATTTAAGATACTTTATATGTAAATAAAAAACTGTTTTAAAACAAAGTTCGCCAAAAGATGATCATGGGACACTCCAACCACCACAGAGGCTGGGTGACAAGTATTTGAATTTTGATCACGTAACCCCCCAGGGATGCCGCAAACATCAAATGTGGAAAAAGTATCATAAGTCAGGTTTTTTTAGTGCCGTTTGTAATTTCGAGCAGTCTCTAAATGAGAGGTTGTAAGTCAAGGACTTCTTGTATAGGGATGCGCTTAGATCGGGGGTGTCAAACTCGATTTCATTGAGGGCCGCATCAGGGTTGTGTTTGACCTTGGGGGGCCGGGGTGAACGTGGCCAGCTCAACGTTACTCGTGTCAGGGGGGCCTGTGGGGGGCCCTAGTGCTCTGCCAGCAAAAACGGGCTCCCGAGCTCCATTTTTGGCTGTGACTTCTTGCAACCTTCTGCCGTGGTCCTCCCGAGCTCTGTTTTCACTGGCAGAGGCACCGCTGGCTGCTCCGCTGTTTCCAGGGCGGCCCCGCGGGCCAGATCTAAGCACCCCACGGGCCGGATCCGGCCCGTAGACCTTGAGTTTGACACCCCTGGCTTAGATTGATGGTTTGCAGTTCTTGGAGGCCATGAACTAATACGATTCGCTCTTCGTGCTGTTGTGCATTTTTGCAGAAGGCGTTTTATCTCCCAGCGCTGCTCTCTAGAGTTTTTAGAAGACATAGTGGGATATGCCAGTGCGCGCAGGTACTTGTCAAAAGCAGCATTAACCTTCCATTGCATGCTTTGCAAGTCCTTTTTTTTCCCCGCCACCCTCATTCAAGCCAAATTAAAAATTAAAAAAACTCCCGAACCTAAGCATGCATGCTCGATCCAACTATGACATCTGCAGTCCTCTCGTTATCCTTGAGAGAGATCTTTTTTTTTTAATCGCAAATATTTGCGTATTTGTCCTCTCTCTCTTTTTTTTTCTTTTCTTGAAATGTAGAACGAAGCATGCATCTGGATCTCCGCGACACAAAGGCTTGAAGAAAGTACATTTCATCAAGAATATGAGGCAATATGACACACGGAACAGCAGGTGACTTTTGCTTTAACCGAAGTAGATCTCTGAGCAAATCCATGCACATTTTGGTTCACAGATTCATTGGAGGGACAAGATGGCTGAAAAAGTGGGATGGCGGTTCTGTTGGATCTCTGAGGTGCCCCCCTTACTGGCTTTCTCTGACCAATGGCAGATATTTTAATTTTAGGTTTATTTTATTTTAAGTTTATTTTATTCAGTTTAGGTCAGGTCTACTTAAGTTAGTTTAGGTTAATTGTTTATTGCCCGCCTTTATTATTTACACAAATAACTTGAGGTTGTGTATATATATATCCACCATCTTCCTCCTATTTTCTCCACAACAACAATCCTGTGAGGTGGTCAACTGTGCTGAGAGAGAGTGAATGGACCAAAGCCACCCAGCCGGCTTTCATGCCTTAGGCAGGACTAGAACTCACAGCCTCCTGGTGATTGACTCAAAATCACCTTCCCGGCTTTCATGCCTAAGGTTAGGGTTATCCTCTTATAATTGGAGAATGGGATTTAGAGACTCCACCTTGCCAACTAAATGTTTCACCAATATTGCATAAATCTTCCTCACTGAAGACCATACAGCAGAGATGGTTACAGATGACTTCTGTTGGAAACTGGAGAAGTCATTTTTCTAAATCTTGAATTAGGGAAAGCATGAAATGGCTGCATTTAAAAAAAAAATAAAAACCTGGGCTTCTAATTGCTCACAGAAAGCTATTTAATAAAAACCCGAATTATAAGGGCTATTGATCCAACTCGCTAGAAATGAAAATGCTACTATAATTCACAATATTCTTTCCCTCTCTTTTCAGGATAGTGTTAATTTGCGCAAAACGAACCCTTTGTGTGGCTTTTTCGATCCTGCCTTACGGAGAGAGCTTAAGGATCAGGTGAGAAATTCCAATTTTTCTTACGAGTATCTTTAACTCTGATGGGCTATGAAGTGGTGATCTTTCTAAGCTTATCCCAAAGGTGTTTTGTTTTCAAAAGGCAAATTGGATTTGTTTTTCCTTGAAGACATTTGCTTCTCATCCAAGAAGCATCTTCAGTTCTGCTCTTCTTCAGTCCAGTTGCCTTTTAAGAAAATAACTTCGGGACAACCATGACCTGAATTACTGAGAATCTCCATATACATTTTTCTAAGCTTATCTGAAGTCATTCCTTTCCCCCCCCCTCCTTTTTTTACTCTTTTGGATAAGATCATATTGCTCACTCTTGCAATAATATGGTTTTGCTTCAGATTGTATAATATTGATGACTAGCTGATAACCCGGCATTGCCCAGATATTTATTTATCCGAATCCTATATTAGACTGGAAAAGGAATGAATTATATCAAAGTAATGCTGGAACACACACACATACACACAAAAACTTGGATCCAAAATGCACACTATCACTGTCAAAAGTACTGTGATTTAACACTATAGATATAATTCATTTCTTTTCAGCGGCCCAGGCATTCCAGAGTTATGCTGGAACACACACACACACACACACACACACTTGTGTGTGTGTGTGTGTGTGTATTTCCTCCCAGGTAACATTCTCCCATGGATGTCTAGAAACATATCAAGAGGCCACACTTGGTAAGGCTACACTTGGAATACTGCATCCAGTTTTGGTAGCCACAATGTAAAAAAAAGATGTGGAGACTCTAGAAAGAGTGCAGAGAAGAGCAACAAAGAGAATTAGGGGACTGGAGACTAAAACATAGGAAGAACGTTTGCAGGAACTGGGTATGTCTAGTTTAATGAAAAGAAGGACTAGGGGAGACATAATAGCAGTCTTCCAATATTTGAAGGGCTGCCACAAAGAGGCGGCAGGGGGGTGTCATCCTATTTTTCAAAACAGTGAAGGCAGGACAAGAAGCATTGGGTAGAAATTAAGAAGAGAAGCAACTTAGAACTAAGGAGGAATTTCCTGACAGTGAGAACAATTAATCAGTGCAACGACTTGCCTCCAGAAGTTGTGAATGCCCCAACACTGGAAGTTTTTAAGAAGATGTTGGATAACCATTTGTCTGAAGTGGTCTAGGTTTTCCTGCCTAAGCAGGGGGCTGGACTAGAAGACCTCCAAGGTACCTTCCAACTCTGTCATTCTATTCTAAAGTATCGCACCCCATAAGTCATATCCCTGGCCCTGCGCACTTCAGAATTGAATCACTCATTAAACCTTAATTAAAGCAGAGCTGATAAGCAGACTGTTCCGTTTAAACACCTTTCCTTCGGAACTCCCACGACATGCTACGAGTTCTTACTGGAAGTATATATCACATTTAATTAGCCTCGCCATGAAAATAAAACAACTTATGTCACCACACAAGTTCCTGTGATTAGTGCTATGAAGAAGGAAATGGATATTTTCATGACAGCCGTCCCCCATACGGATACCGCTGCTATAAATAACGTATGGGAAACTTCTTTGTAACTTGATGGGAAATAGCGAAGACATTCAAAAGTGCTTCGTTTTAATGAAAGACAAATGAATTATTTGGGGATGGGAAACGTAGATTGAATACCTCGCAAATAGTTTAGCTACTGATTTAAGAGTCTTGGGGAAAGGCAGTTAGAACAGGGGTCCCCAAACTTGGCAACTTTTAAGACTTATAGATTTCAACTCTCAGAATTCTCCAGGCAGCATGGAGAATTCTGGGAGTTGAACTCCACAAGTCTTAAAGTTACCAAGTTTGAAGACCTCTGCAGTAGAATAATATAATTGCAAACTTGTCTAATATACCATGGGCTTGCGTGCAGCTAAATAGAGAGAATCCCCGACTTATGACCATTTGTTTAACAGTGGCTCAAAGTTATAATGGCCCTGAAAACAGTGACTTATAACTGTTCCTCACACTTATGACCATCACAGCATCCCCCGAAGTCACCAGGTCAGAATTTGGAGGTTTGGCAGCTAACATGTATGATGGTCACAGTGTCCCAAGGTCTTGCAATTTGGATTTTGACAAGTGAAGTCTCCAGATTCAGTTAACAGCCAGGCAACTCCCTTATGTGATTCGCTTAACAGCCACAGTAAAAAAAAAAAAAAGTCATAAAATCAGGTCGGGTCATGTAATGGTTTTCTTAAGGATCACATTGCTTAGCAACTGAAAATTTCAGTCCCAATGATGGTCATAAAACAAGGACTACCCGTATACATGCTTTAAGACGGTGATAGCAAACCTATAGCACATGTGCCAGAGGTGGCACGCAAAGCCCTCTCTCTGGGCACATGCACCGTCATCAGCTGCCCTTCCAGGTTACGCTGTGTGCATGTGCAATGGCCAGCTGCGCATTTGCATCAGCCAACTGCTCTCTCCTGAGTTCCATCATGTGCATGCACAAAGACCAGCTGGTATGCACGCACGTAACAGAACCCAGCAGAGCAGCTGTTTGGCACGCCCTTGCGCCCTGGCTAGCTGCTCTTTTCTGGGTTCTGGTGCTCCGGCGTGCATAAGCGCACCTGCATGCATGTACATGCGCTTGCTCCAGTTTTGGCACTCATTGCCAAAAAGGTTAACCATCACTGCTTTAAGATATGAGAAAGTAGTTTTCATATTTGTTCAGTTCTGGCTCCCCAGTTTTGGATTAATTTTTCAAGCTCGAAATCCTGATGTGTTATTTATGGCCTTCCAACATTTCTCATGTTTTGCAAGGAATCCTAAAGAGTTACAATCACATCACATCCGAAAGACAGCCCGGCTAGAGAAAGCTGGCAGAATGTTTTCTTTCTAAGCGCTGGGTGACTTATAATATCCCACTGGGCATAAATTTAAACGAGTTAACAATTGCCAGGAAACTTCCTACTTTTATGTCGTTTTGAAGGGGGGATGAGTGCGAAGTAAAGTTCACAGATGTTATTTCTAGCAAAAGAGGTTCCCAGGGCAGGATCGGTTCTTTGTGTATTTTATAGCTTTTCGAGCTTACGTCTTTTCCTATATTATATCCTCCAGCCTCAGGATGGAGTTCAAAGGCCGAGTTCTGTTTTCAGTCCTCTCGAATCGTGGGAATAACTTTTAACATTTTGAGTCTTGTCCGCGGATACATTTGCGAACGAAACTCTTTTAAAAATAGGATGAACTCCAACTAAGTCCTCTTGACTATTTACTGAGCTATATTTTTTTTCTTTCTCTTCTCTTCTCTAATCTTTTGAAAACAAACACTTTCCAACCAGGGAATCGCCCTTTTAATTTTTCAACATGTGCGGATGCTTTATTATTATTATTATTTGCTGACCCAGCTGTTTTGGGGGCTGGGGATGAGAAGAAAGCAACTTTTGAATTTTCTGCTTTGCTCTTATTCTGCCTTCTGGACAGCGAACTGAGGATAGAGGGCCAGAAACAGAGGCATCCATCGGGTGGAATTTCAGTCACGTCAGAGATGGTGTTAGGAATGGAAGGCGTGGAACTAGGAGCTGACGGCAAGGTAAGACCCCACAGAGCGGAACAAGTCATTTGTGTTGTGATGTGGAGGTTTCCAAGGGTGTGTGTGTGCGCTTCCATATCCCAAACTTGCTTTTCCCTTCCTTTTTTTAAAAGGTTTTATTGATTTTCTGTTGTTTACATTTTGTTACTGCTTCATAAACATCGTGTTGTCTGGGTTATTTAATTCACTTAAAAATACAGATTACATTCTTAATCTCCACCTCTCTTTCCCAACCACTGGTAAAATAAAGTCCATGTTTGATAATATTCTGTGTCTTCTTTCTGTTTAATCTTCAGCGTAAGTCTGTCCCATTTCTGCGCAAACTACTATCTTCCTAATTATCTCTTCGTCTCGCAGTGTTTCTTCGTTTTTCCAATATTGCGCCAATATACCGTATATACTCGAGTATAGGCCGACCCGAATATAAGCCGAGGCACCTAATTTTACCACAAAAAACTGGAAAAGTTATTGACTCGAGTATAAGCCTAGGGTGGGAAATGCAGCAGCTACCGGTAAATTTCAAAAATAAAAATAGATACCAATAATGTTTTTGAATATTTATTTCAAAGAAAAACAGTAAACTAGCGGTGTATTCAATGAAATACTTCACTCACCTCATGATGCTGATGTCCCGCTGTGATGATGATGTCCCGTGCAGCCGCGGGAGCGATGTCCCGCCTCCTATGACACACGGCACAGTGATTCCTATCATTGGATCACTGTACCAGAGGAGGTGGGACATCGCTATGTGGCTGCTTGCCATAACAAGGAGGAGGTGGGACATCGTTGCAGAGCGGCAGGAGGGGGAGGAAGGGGAATTGTAAGACAGCCCTGCATTACATTAGAACGTGAGGAGGGGGGATGGTGCGGTGCGCGCTGCGCGGCAAACTGACACAGAGGGAGGGGAAACTCACAGGGGCACTGGGCCATTCACGAGTGTCACCCAGCGGCATGGCCACGCCCCTTTTTCTCCTCCATTTCGGGCAAATTTTTCACTGACTCGAGTATAAGCCGAGGCGGCTTTTTTCAGCCCAAAAAGTGGGCTGAAAAACTAGGCTTATACTCGAGTATATACAGTAATCCTCGCTGCTGTTAAGACATGCAGTATTAAAAATATACTTGGCTTATCAATTTTTTCTGATATTATACCTAATAAAAACAGTTCAGGTTTAAAATCAACATGTTTTCCTATCATCTTTTCTAACCACTTATGTATTTTTGCCCAAAACTTTTTTTGCTTTAACACAATTCCACCACATATGATAATATATGCCCTTTTTTTGGTTACATTTCCAACAGGCAACTGAACTTTGGTTGGTTTTTTTCCTTGAAGTTCTTTAGTCAGAACTGAAGAAGCTTCTTGGATGAGAAGCAAAACATTTCAAGGAAAAAAAAATCAGGAAAGTCCAGTTGCCTTTTGAAAAAGCATCCTTGGGACATCCTTGACCTGGATGGTTGAGAATCTCCATAGACATCAATTGGGAAGAAATATTTTTTTAGAGGTACTGAAACTATTCCGTAATTAATTTGCTCTCAACTCCTTTCCTTTGAAACTTCTCCTTATGTGCTTTGCATGCCATGCTTGCCTCTGTTAAATGTTGAAGGCGCTTGCTCGCTCCATGCACAACGCCACATGGCTAGCAAACTGCCTCCGGGTGGCTCGCTTGAACTTAAAACTGGTTAGTTCTGGGTTCCCAGATTTGATTAATTTTTCAAGCTCAAAATTCTGCTGTGTTATGGCCTTCCAACAACTGAACTTGTGTCTTCCAAATGGGGAGTTGAAGTTGAATAAGAGAATAACTAAGATGGAAGGGACCTTGGAGGTCTTCTAGTCCAATCCCCTGCTCAAGCAGGAAACCCAAAACCCGGGATGGTGAACTTATGGCACCCGTGCCACAGGTGTCACGCTGAGCCATTTGTCAGGGCACGCGAGGCATTGCCCTGTCAGCTGGCCAGTGCGCATGTGTGCGCTGGCCAGCTCAGTTCAGCCTTTTTTAAAGCCATTTTCCCCCCCTCCCCAGGCTCCAGAGGCTTTATAGGATCCTGGGGAGGGCAAAAAGAGTCTCCCATGCCCCCCCCCCCCGAGACCCTCCAGAGGCTTCAGGAGCTTCCCTGAAGCCTCTGGAGCGCAAAAAAAATGGCCTATGGGCAAACCGGAAGTTCCGGAACAGACTTCCGGTTTGCTCCGTAGGGTTGGTTTAAGCCCTCCGGAGGCTTCAGAGACCTTCAGGGGGAGGACTAAAAACAATGCAGGGTCGCTTTAAGCCCTCCGGAGTCTTCAGGGAAGCCTCCTGAAGATCCCTGAAGCCTCCAGAGGGCTTAAACCAACCCTACGAGCAAACCAGAGGTCACTTCCGATTTGCTGCTAGAATAGTGTTTTGCCCTCCGGAGGCTTCAGGGAAGCCTCCTAAAGGTCCCTGAAGCCTCTGGAGGGGGTGGAGGAGGCTGTTTTCACCCTCCCCAGGCTCCTATAAAGCCTCCGGAGCCTTTATAGGGCGAAAAAAAAAGCAAAAATGGGGGGGAGCGCCTATCATGTGCGCATGCGCGCTGGGGGGGGTCACGCGTTGCATTATGGTGCAGCATGCCCACGCACAACCCCCCCTGCGCTCCCCCCACTTATGGCACCCGAGCCAAAAAAGGTTCGTTATCGCTGCCCTATACTGTTACAAACAAATGGTTGCCAATCTCTTCTTAAAAAGCTCTAATGTTGTAGCACCCCTAACTTGGAGGCAAACCATTCCACTGATTAAATATTCTGACTGTCAAGCAATTTCTCCTTAGTTCTAGATTAGTTCTCTCCTTGATGAGTTTCTATCCACTGCTTCTTGTCCTTAACTTGAGGTGCTTTGGAGAATAGGTTGGTCCCGTCTTCTTTGTGGCAGCCTCTTAAATATTGGCACATTGCTCTCATGTCGCCCCTAGACCTTCTTTTCATCAAACTAGACATACCCAATTCCTGCAACCACTCTTCGTATCTTTTAGCCTCCAGTCCCCCAATCATCTTTCTTGCTCTTCTCTGCACCCTTTCTAAAAGAGTCTCAGCATCTTTTTTTTTTAGTATATCGTGGCGACCAAAGTTGGGAAATGAAATTCCTACTGGCCAGATTGTTCCCAGGGAATTCCTTTTCCAAGAAAATACACTACTCGGAGACCAAAGATTGTTGCCGAAATCATGGGCCGTGTGTTGCTGACGGCTGTGGAACTGTCTTTCAGGTGGTGTCCTATGCAAAATTCTTGTATCCAACCAACGCTCTCATGGGCCACAAAAGTGATGGCATCAGTGCCATTTCCGTATGTCGAGCATCTGCACCCCGAACAGCTGGAGGGTCGAGGTACAAAACGTCAGCAGCCAAAACCATCCCTTCTACAGCAGATCTCGGTAAGTCCTTCAAGAATTATATGCTACCTTTCTGTATTTTTTTTTAAAATTTTAAATAAGAAAAATAAAAGCAAACAGTGGTTGCATTGCAATTAAGAAGACAGGTGGAATATTGCCAGCTGTAGATTTAATGGACCAACTGGGTGAAAATATAGTATTTCATTTTCTAAAACAGCAATTTGGGAGACTACGTTTTTCACAGATTTGATGCTTTTCTTTGTCCTTGTTAGTACTCTGAGAGTTAATTATAAAAATTGCATTAATAGAACATTTTTGTACATAATACTTGGCATGGTAGCAAAGGATAGATGTCCTATATACTCAGCATAATCTTGGGATGAATTTTTTTTAAACCAGCAGCTGCTTTGAATAGAGTGCAAGGGGAGATACTACAAGACATGGGTAGAGTGAGGTCAAATGTAAAGGAGAAGCAGTTTGGCCTAGTGGTTAAGGTGCTGGCCTAGAAATCAGGAAACTGTTGAGTTCTAGTCTCACTTTAGGATTGAAAGCCAGATCGGTGACTTTGGGCCAATCACAAGGAGACAGTGAGTTCTAGTCCCGCCTTAGATACGAAAGCCTGCTGGGTGACTTTGGGCCAATCACCAGGAGACCGTGAGTTCTAGTCCCGCCTTAGGGCGTGAAAGTCTGTTGATTGACTTTGGGCCAGTCCCTCCCACTCAGCCCAACCCACTTCTCCAGGTTGATGTTGTGGTAGCAAAAATAGGAGGAAGGAGTATTGGGTATATTTGCCGCCATGAGTTGCTTATAAAGTAATAAAGGAAGAATAAAGAAATAAATAAATGCTCACATTTATTTCATGTATTTTAAATATCAGTTTAGTCTTTTGTGTTTCAAAGCAAATATGACTATTCCCAGAGCATTTAGCCTCAGTAGAGGAGCCACTCCAATTGTCTTTTCTGGGCTCAGAAATTGAGCAGTTGAGTTTGACTAATACAGGTGTGAACCAGTAGGAAATTTGTAAACTGGCCCATCGAAAACAATCTGGAAGGGTCAAAGTGATGGGATTCAATTTTTTGTACTACCGATTCTGTGGGTGTTGCTTTGTGGTTGTGGTGTTGCTTTGTGAGCGTGGCTTTGTGGGCGTGGCTTTGTGGGCGTGGCAGGGGAATGTTGCTGAAAAATCCCCGTTCCCTCCCCACCCCACTAACCTGCTTTCCAGATCCATTCTCCTGTTGAGGGCAACAAAAGAAGATTGACTGGGAGGCAGCGGGGGCGCGGCCAGCCTATTTGCCAGTTCTCCGAACTACTCAAAATTTCCGCAACCGGTTCTCCATAATCTGTCAGAACTGGCTAAATGCCAACTCTGGGAAGGATACAAATTTGAAATTATTTCCTTGTTTTGTCCAAGAAAATTGCACGGGTCTGGGAGGTCAGTGAGAGCCACCCTTGACCTGAAGAGGGATTTACTACATGCGTATTTTACATTAAAATTACACCTTTATTGTAAGTTTTGGAGGGGCTGTGCAACTGCTCCCAAAGCTTCAGGATCTCACTGGCTCGGTAGCCTCACAATATGCAACTCTGGTTTTACCCTGCTGAGTGAAATAGCCCAACCTCCAATTTATGAGGTGTTCTGCTTATCTAGCAAATTTTCCAACCCATCTACTTATCTAATTTGCCTGAATGCTTCCAATCAATGTGTAAAAAGCACAACTGTAATTTGTAATCCAATTATTTCCTACTAACCAGTTGCTTTCCACATTTGATAATAGACATATAAATCAGTGGCTATCTATCTAGTCATTTCTTCTGAATTCTGAACCTCCTGTTTGGGAATTTTTCAACTTTGCAAAGAATATAGAAACAGAGAAAGACAGGAAAAATGGAAATGCATTTATCCAAGCTTGCTTACATGCTGCCGTTCACCTCAATTGAAAACCATATGTAGCAGTGTTTCTCAGCTTTGGCAACTTGAAGATGTGCGGACTTCAACTCCCAGGATTCCCCAGCCATCATGACTGGGGAGGAATCTTGGGAGTTGAAATCTATACATCTTCAAGCTGCTAAGGTTGAGACTGATCTATGGTGTAAAAACCTGTAAATATGAAACAAAGAACAGCCAAGAAACAGACAATTTATCAGAGGAAGGTCAAGGCTAGTCTTCTGTGGCAAAGGGTGCCACAGTTATCCCATTCCAATTCTCCCGCAACTGCTCAGCTTTGGAAATAGACATATTCTGTGAAGCCATAGTTAATTTCCACTATGGTTTGTGGACCTAATCCTTCGCTAAGAAAGGATTTTTCAAAATGACCATCAGATCATAAGTATTTCTTATATTATTATTAACACTCTCTGATGCTAAGGAGTTAGACATTCTACTCCCCCTCCCCAACCTAAAAGAATTCTGATCCAGCTTGGGTGTGGGCTTGGCTAGTGCATGAAGTATCCAGCTTGTGGTTGGCAGTTTAGACATTCTACTCTCCCTCCCACCTGAAAAAACGCTTTGATGCTAAGGAGTTACCTGAGGAAGAAAAGGGGATAAGATAGGAGAGGCCTCTGTGGGGAAAACCTGAGGGAGAGAAGGGGAGAGGAGAGGCCGTAACTACTAATTAATTTTCAAGCTGTAAGTGTTGATTTATCAAGCCCGATCACATCCTTTCGTAGAGGAGCACGGGTATCCAGCAGTCCATATATAAATTTGATGCTGTGTTTAATTAAATAATGACAGAAAGGATAGGAGAACAGATACCAACAACCATTTTAAACGCTTTCCTGCTCCTAAACTCAATAAGAAACTAAATAAGTTTCTGTTGTTTATTTAATATATTTCTATCTCACCTTTAGAATTGGCATGAGATCTTGCAAGCTGTGAGGCTTGATTGATTTGATTTGATTTGATTACATTTATATGCCGCCCTTTTCCCCAAGGGGACGCAGGGCGGCTCACAATTCAAATCAGGGGAGGGGGGTACAGACAAGAAATAAAAAGACGGAACATAACAATACATAATTTAAAAAAACACACAGCAGTCATACCATTCGAGGCAGGGGGCAACAGCTCTTTAGCCCCAGGCCTGTCGGAACAGCCAGGTTTTAAGGGCTTTGCGGAAGGCCTGGAGGGTGGTGAGGGTTCGAATCTCCACGGGGAGCTCGTTCCAGAGGGTCGGAGCAGCCACAGAGAAGGCCCTCCTCCGGGTAGTCGCCAGTCGGCATTGGCCGGCGGATGGAATTCGGAGGAGATCTAATTGGTCTATTGGAGGTAATTGGCAACAGGCGGTCTCTCAAATACAAGTACTCTCAAGCTTGCAGAAAGTTGGCTCTATCTGGATGCAAACTTCCACAGTTCAACAAAATATTTTTTTTTTAAAAAGGCATATTGAGTTTACAAAATATTATTTTAAAATCCCGCAATTTAATCAAATTTATTATTGGCTGGGTACTCCTAGCTGGGATTCAGCGTCCGGAGGTCTCAAACCAGCTAAAGATAGAAAATATTTTTTTTAATATCTCATAAGCATGGTTATGCAAAAAATACCAATGAGACATTTCCTGAAAGTCGAAGCAATGCCTTAAAAAGCCAAAAACGTAAATATATTCTTATAAAAATCTGGGCAAAGTACCAGTCGCGTTAAAATAGCAGTTCTGAATAGTTTTCCGCTATGTTTTAGCGAATACTTCATCCCACTGGCTTTGGCTTTGGGAAACCAAGCTGTGTTCGCTCAATGAGTGCCACCTTTTAAATTTGAAAACAAGCCAGTTCTCCTTTTAGATGATGAGATAAACAGGTTGTGCTTACAACACAATACAGGAAGATAGATTGCATCTATTTAGGATGCCAACCTGTTATATAAGGTAAAGGTTCCCCTTGTACATATGTGCTAGTCGTTCCTGACTCTAGGGGACAGTGCTTATCTCCGTTTCAAAGCCAAAGAGCCAAAGTTCATGTGGCCGCATGACTAAATGCTAAAGGTGCACAGAACGCTGTTACCTTCCCACCAAAGATGGTTCCTATTTTTCCACTTGCATTTTTATGTGCTTATGAACTGTTAGGTTGGCAGCAGCTGGGACAAGTAATGGGAGCTTACTCTGTTACGCGATGCTAAGGATTCGAACTGCTGAACTGCCGACCTTTCTGATCGACAAGCTCAGCGTCTTAGCCACTGAGCCACCACATCCCTATTACCTTTATAAAGCCTGTCTCTAATTTTCCATTTTCTCCCATCCCGAGATTCTGTCAGTAAATTACTGCACCCACAAAAGCCCATTGGGTTCTGCTGGGTCGGTGGTCCATCAAGAGAGCCTCTCCGGGAGCCTTAAGTGCTCGTCAGAGGAATCCCCATTTTGCTCTCCCGATGCTGCTTTGTCGCTGAGCCGCTGCTGGAAATACACGGCGGGGCCTTTCTTTGCCGAGGTGACTTGACGAATCCCTTCAACCACCGCTGTGAGACCTTCAGAAAAATTTGCCTTTGCCCCGTCGCGACTCAGCGCGCCTCCTCCAAAAAGCAGCAAGATGGAAGGCCAGAGCCTGGCACCTGCTGCTCGAGGCCCTGTAGAACCCCACTAAGAGAGGCAACACCGCTGGGGCCATCAGATCTGCAGGCCATAGCTTTTGATGAGTGACAAACAAACAAACGCAGGAATCTGTGCTCTCTCTGCAGTGGTCTCTGGAGGAGGAAGAGAGGAAGGGGTCCCTGGAGAGAAGGATTTGGGCACATTTGGAAGGGATTCAGTATATCCTTTCCCAGCCTTTTCCCAGACATTTGCATGGCCTTCATAGGTTTTTTAAAAAAAAATTAAAGCCAAATGAGGATAGTCTTAAATATTGTATCTTACCCCCCCCCCCAAAAAAGACCTTTGGGAATTATCTGGTTTTTTTAAAAAAAAAAATGTGGTTTATTTGTGTGTGTGTGTGTGTGTGTGTGTGAGTGAGTGAGTGAGTGAGTGTGAGAGAGGGAGAGAGAGAGAGAGAGAGAGAGAAAGTGGGTGTGTTTATGTGTGTGTGTATCTATTCATACATACGTATATGTATGTATGTATATACCATATTTTTCGGAGTATAAAACACACCAAGATTTTGAAGAGGTAAATTTAAAAAAAAAAAACGTTTTTGCACTCTGAACACCTCCCAAACCCTCTGCACGCCTCATTATTGGTGAAAAACAGGGCTTGCTGAGAGTTTGGGGGGCCTGCAAAGTGCACCTTGAAGGCTGGCGGGGGGGACAGGAGGCAAAAACGAGCAAAAAATGGCCCGTTTTTCACTCGTTTTTTGCCCTCCCCAGCCCCCTCGGTGCACTTTGCAGGCCTCCTAGACTCTCTGCACGTCCATTTTTGTGAAGGGGTGGGGTTTCAGGAGGCCAAAAATGCTGTATTCAGTGTGTACGATGCACCCAGATTTTTACTCTCTTTTTTGGGGGGGAGGGGCATCTTATACTCCAAAAATACGATATGTGAGAGGGTCTGGGTGTGTAAATATTACCCTGACTCACACTCTCTCTGTCTCTTTCTGTCTCCGTGCCTGTGTGTGTGTGAGAGAGAGAATATTACCCTGGCTTTTTATTTTCATAAATAAAAATAAACAAAGTAGGAAGGGTACCTAGTTATTGTTCACCCTCCTATTTTCCCCCTGACAACAACCCTCTGAGGTGGGTTGGGGTGAGAAAAAGTGACTGGAACAGAGTCACCCAGCTCGGTTTCATGCCTAAAGTGGGACTAGAACTCCCAGTTCTCCTGGTTTCTAATCTGGCACTTTAAGACTAGACTAAATTAGGTCAAAGATATATAAATATGCATTTGCTTAATCAAATTAGCAGCCTGTTTAGCTCAGTGTCCTTTTTTTTTTTTTTTACTATCTCTAGTTACTTTCTGGGGTTTTTGAAGATTTTGAGCTTTTGCAATGCTAAGCTGCTTGTCTCCCCTGGGTAAATTGGCTGGAAGTAAAGCCAGCTTAAAGCATTCTTTTCCAGATTTAACTCTTTGCTCTGCCACTGCTTAGTGGCACTGATGACCTGATGTTCTCTTCCGATTGTGTTGAGCCTGATTCATTCTCTCCAGGAGGGAGGGAGGGAGAAAGAGAGAGGAGAGGAAAGAAAGAGAAAGAAGGAAGGAAGGAAGAAAGAGGGAGGGAGGGAGGAAGAGAGAGAGAGGGAGAGAGAGAAAGAAAGAAGAAAGAGAAAGAAGAGGAAAGAAGGAAAAAAAGAAAAAAGGGAGGAAGAAGGAAGGAAAGAAAGAAGGAAGGAGGAGGAAGGAAGAGAGAGGGAGAGAGAGAAAAAGAAGAAAGAAGGAAAGAAAGAAGGAAGGAAGGAGGGAAAAGAAGAAAAAGGGAGGAGAGGAGAATTTTTTCATTTTACTAGGGCTACAAGGGAATAGTATCAGATCTCTTGTCTATTTTACCTGGTAAAAACAAATGCAATATGTTTCACTGTTCCATGCATAAATCTTAAAAACACACACACACACCTTGTGACGTGGTAATCAGTGACCAATTGAGAGGTTGCATTCCCTCCTGCTATGATACACTCTAAGCTGTGGGGGTGCATGGGCTTGCCAACCAAGAAAGAAGGCAGGTGAACCAAAGGTGAGCATCACATAATGTAACCGCAGCCCAGAATCAAAAATGTGAGTATGTGCATGTGCACAGCTTCAAACACTCGGTGATTATATAGGGACATCAGGGCGGGTAGGCGGGCCCAGCTGCTGATCGGAACTACCAATTCGCCTGAACCAGTCCGAACTGGCAGCAGCCCACCTCTGAGGTGAATCAAAACAACATTTATGACCAGTAGTCCAAGTCAGGAACACATTTCTTTGGACATGTAGCCGAAAATGGTCTTCTTGTTGGTTGTAAGCAGAGCACAACTGTTGTGTCCTCCTGACCTCCAAAACGAGTGACCTAAGCAGTGGTGGGTTACGACCGGTACGCCCTGGTACGGGTGTACTGGTGCCTGCCAGGAGCACTGGGTATCGTTCTGGTACCGTGCTCCTGAGGGCCCACCTGCCCGCCCGCCATCCTTACCTGTATTTGAGCTCTTTGGGGCGTCCGTGCACAGAGCGTACAGCACCTGCGCGATGCTCCGCTGAGCAGCTAGAGCATCACAGAGGTGGAGTGTCGCAGGAGGTAAGGACGCAGGTGTGCGTGTGCTGTGCGCGTTTATGTGGAGGACACCGGGCCTCGTTGCACCATACTGGTTGCAACGGGATCAGGAACCCACCCCTGGATCTAAGGATTGAACCTTTCTTAGTGTTGTGGCCTGCCAGCGGAGCTGGTGGCTGATTCAGACAGTGAAGTTGGGGAGGAAGATGGGCCGGTCCTGGAGTCTGGGGAAAGCTCTGATGAGGGCTCTGTGTCGAAGGCAGAGAGAGGGCCAGAGCTGTCTGACAGTTATTAGCTGCCTTCGAAGTCAGACATCAGGGAGGCAGAAGAACAGCTGGAGCCTGTTCCCAATGTGTGCATGCACAGAGCTCCCAGGAGAAGGGAACAGCTAAAAAACAAGGGTCTACTCAGGAGTAAAGGCACAGGTGAATGGCCCCTCCCATAAAGAGGAGCAAAAGGGGAGGGGAGTTTGCAGGAGACAATTAGTTCAATTCATTAGGGGGAAGATCTGTTCCTCTTGCCAAGTAATTGCCAAGTAATTGCTGCTACAGCTTGTAGTTTGGGAGATATCGGCCTGGCAGCTCTCCAAGTGTGATGAAGATCTGTTGTTGAGAAATCCCATGAAAGACTGTTTGCCAGGACTTTGCTGGAGAGGAATTCCCTTTCACCTAAATAAAAGAGGTTTTATCGGGACAAGGAGTCTGTTGCATGCTCTTGGGAGGCTTACGTCAGAATACTTAGCTTCATCTGGACTTGACAGCAAAGATCCTTCAGGAAGATTCAGGGGATGCTTTTCCTAAATTACGTTAGTGAGCTTTTAGTCTTCAACTTCTTCTTTACTTCTAGGAAACGAAGTGGGAGAGTTGATAGAGTACAATCCTAATTTGCTGGATGACCCGCAGTGGCCATGTGGGAAACACAAGCGTGTCCTCATCTTTGCATCATACATGGTAAGATGTTTCCGTGCAGATTCTTGACAAGTACAGTAGTTAAGTATTTGTGATGTATTTCCCTGTGTGTCTTATTCACCTGCATGCAGCGAAGCTTGAGTCCTCATTCCCCGGACTGGTTATAAATTACTATGGGAGAGCAATGAGGGTTATACTATTTTCTACACAATGTATAGGTCCGTGATGGCGAATCTATGGCACGCATGCCACAGGTGGCCCACAGAGCCCTCTCTGCGGGCACATGAGCGGTCGCCCCAGCTCAGCTCCACTGCGCATGTGCACGCCTCCCACTAGCCAGCTGGTTTTCGGGTCGCTGCCAAGCATGCACCATGGTGGGGGGTCCACACTTGCATGTGGGGAGGGCGTGGCACATGTGGAGGCTTGAGCGGAGGGAGTGTGTGGGGTCACCCGTGCATGCGCGGGGGTGGGGTGCACACGGGGCAGGGGGCACGAGGATGTCACCTGCACATTTCATCATGGCTTTGGGCACGTGACAACAAAAAGGTTAGCCATCCCTGCTATAATTGTTTGTTTGTTTGTTTATTGGATTTATATGCCGCCCTTCTCCCAAAGGACTCAGGGCGGCATACAACATTAAAAAAAGAACACATATTACAAAAGTTAAAAAGAAAATTAGATAGAGTATCCAAAAACAAACCCAATTAATATTAACAATAACATTTAAAAGTGGTCCTTGACTTACAGCTATTCATTTTAAAGACCATTCGAACAGCACTGAAAAAATCCTGGCTTGCAACCAGGATCATCATTTACAACTTTTCCAGTCAATGTGATGACCCGGGACAAGGCACGAAAGGCCACACAGCTAGCTGAGAGCCCTTTTAATGTAAGAGAAGCACACCCGTACACACACACACACACACACACAGAGCAGCCTCTGGCTGCAAGAAGTCCAGTGAGGCAAAGGAACAGGGAAATGAATCCACGAAGCAAGGAAGAAGCAAGCACAAAAAACCTCCACAAATTCAGCTTTTGTTCCTGACAAATGCCCCTCCCCATAGTGTCTCCTTAAGTCTCAGTCCCCCAATGTGCTTTGTGAAGAGGGGTGGGATGCTCTCCTCTGGAGTTGTCGGGTTAGCCTGTGCCATTCCCACCGGATACGCTTCAAGGTGCTAGTCGTCACTTATAAAGCCCTTCATGGTATTGGACCTGGGTACTTGAGAGAACGCCTGCTGCCAATTACCTCCCAAAGACCCATTAGATCACACAGATTAGGCCTCCTCCGGGTCCCGTCTACTAGCCAATGTCATCTGGCCACTACCCGGGGGAGGGCCTTCTCTGTGGCGGCCCCGGCCCTTTGGAACGAGCTCCCCGCAGAGATTCGGACCCTCACCTCTCTCCAGGCCTTCCGAAAAGCCGTTAAAACCTGGCTGTGTCGGCAGGCCTGGGGTTGATGAGTTCCCTTCCCCTCTCAAATCGTGTGGCTGTTGGTTGTTTTACATGCCCTGTACTTTTGTGTAGTTGTTGTGTTTCCCTTCCCCTCCTTGGGTTTGTGTGCTGCCCTGAGTCCCGCTGGGAATAGGGCGGCATATAAATAAAATGAAACTCGAAACTCGAAACCTTCTCTCCACTCTCCGTGCTTGGAGATCAGAAGGGGGGTGGTCCTTGCTCATGGTCTGAACTCCATCACTCCTCATTTCCACGGGCCCACTCGCTCTCTGTCGTCCTGCCCCTTTCTCTCTCTCTGTTGGCAAGCCGTCCCAAGCCTGAGGGACCCCTGGGCTGCCTTGTCCTGCTCTGCCCAAATTCCTCCGAAGTCAACGATGCTGCCCCTTTGATCTTCATAGGCCCCAGCTCCAGTTCTCCTCCTCCACAGATTCAGGCTCTGACAGGGTCATGGCAATCCGCTTCCAACAAGCAAAGGCAATGGAGAACTCGGATTCAGTTAACAACTTCAGTGATTTGCTTAACAACCATGGCAAAAAAAAAAGATCCTAAAACCAGGCGTGATTCACTTAACAAACGCCTTGCTTAGCAACAGGAATAGTGGTCATAAGTTGAGAACTGCCTGTGGTTTTCGGTTCTTTTCACGTCTTCCTAACCAACTCGGGTTGGTGTTCCAGTTTCACCATCCTGGGATCCAAGATCATATTGATTTTGAAACTAGATAGAATTGTGATCAATATAACCCCATATTCTTCTTTTAGGGCAGTGTTTCTCAACCTTGGCAACTTGATGTCTGGACTTCAACTCCCAGAATTCTGGGAGCGAATGCTGGCTGGGGAATTCTGGGAGTTGAAGTCCAGACATCTTCAAGTTGCCAAGGTTGAGAAACACTGTTTTAGGGTTATTTTCCTGACTTAGGTTCCCCCAACTCCAACATTTCCGTGAAATAAAGGAGAAAGAGGTTTACACAAATAGTCTTATTTTTTTCCCCTGCACCAACCTCCCTTAGCAAGCTGCAGTTTGGTGACCATTGTTAACCAAGATAGATTTGTTTTGTTCTGAAATGGCACGTAATGGACTTTAACCTTCAGAATTAATTACCACTGCATGGCCCCAGACTTCGACAGCATTGAAAGCAAAGAGAATAGTTTATAGAAGTTCATTCGTGTGGAGCTCTTAGTGATAACAAGCCTTTTTTTCCTCCCATTTGAAAACCGTTTGCTGCTACTCGTTTATCATCTGCTACGTGAATCAGCTTCTAGTCCTAATATGATTCTAGATCGCCGGGATGGGGTGGGGGGAGATGGGCTGATCTTGCGAATTGTAGGGAAAACTAATCTGACTACTGGATCAATATTCCCCACAAGCCACCGAACAACTGTACATCTGTGGAGCTTCTCAGTCATCCAGGTCAAAGATGTATTTTGACCTGGATGGACGAAGGCAGATGGACTTTCTGGTTTTTCTTCAAAGACAAAGTTTCACTTCTCATCCAAGAAGCTTCTTCAGCTCTAACCGGATGCTGGGGAATGGAAAGAATGGAATTGGAACTGTTGAAAGAACTGTGTCTACAACACTGTCCCTTCAATAGTTCTTAGGAAGGCTACATGTCCATTTGCACTACTCGGATGACCCCGAGAACACAGATAAATCTCCAGGTTGCCTCAACAACTCTCTTGTTGTTGCTAGTTGTGAAGCCGTGTCTGACACATCGCGACCCACATGGACAACGTTCCTCCAGGCCTTCCTGTCCTCTACCATCCTCTGAAGTCCCTTTAAACTCACGCTGACTGCTTTGGTGACTCCATCCAGCCACCTCATTCTCTGTCGTCCTCTTCTTCTTTTGCCCTCAATCATTCCCAGCATGAGGCTCTTCTCCAATGAGTTCTTCCTTCTCATTAGGTGGCCAAAGGATTTGGGTTTCCTCTTCAGGATCTGGCCTTCTAAAGAGCAGTCAGGGTTGATCTCCTCCAGGACTGGCCAGTTTGATCGCCTTGCAGTCCAAGGGACTCGCAGGAGTCTTCTCCAGCACCAGAGTTCAAAGGCCTCCATTCTTTGGCTCTCAGCCTTCCTTATGGTTCAACTTTCACAGCCATCCATTGCAACTGGGAAAACCACAGCCTTGACTATACACACTTTTCTTGGCACGATGATTTCTCTGCTTCCTAACAGAGACAATATTAAAGTTAACAAAAGGAACCTCTAAAAATTTGTCCGCTAAGAAACCAGTCAAGTCTATTTTTCACCAGGTTTCTGACAGCAAATTTTATAATGTTGGTTTAATGCCTCCAAAAGAAAGTTTTCTAGGGGGGGGGGGGAGTTTCTTGCAATCCGTAACCTACACTTCAGCTTTCTTCCTCTGTGTAGCTAAGGCTTCCCTCCTCTTTATTTTAATCTTTTGCCATCAGTCTTTCACAGCATTAGGCTCTTCTCCAGTAAGTCTCTAAAGCTCTCTAAAAGAATGCAAATGTCCAGCTGTCTGCAAGGACTCTAAATCCTTCCATTCCCCATCATCCAGTCAGAGCGGAAGACGTTTCTTGGATGAGAAGCCGAACATCTTTTTTTTAAAAACCCAAGAAAGTCCAGCTGCCTCTTGAAAAATGCACCTTTGGGACAACCATGATCTGGGCGACTGAGAATCTCCATAGTCATGGAGTTACAGATTGCTTAACCTTACTTCTGGTTATATAAGTCCAAAACCTATTCTGGACCACTTAAAAACTATTCCACATCATTTAGACCAGTGTTTCTCAACCTTGGCGGCTTTAAGTCCTGTGGACCTCAACTCCCAGAATCCCCCAGCCAGCATAGCTGGCTGGGGGTTTCTGGGAGTTGAAGTCCACAGGACTTAAAGCCGCCAAGGTTGAGAAACACTGGTTTAGACTGTTTCTCCTTCTGATCATGCCAATCATGTTGCTTTGATAATTCCAAAAAAACCTGCCAGAACTGGAGGCTCTCAGCATGGTCAGAGAAAAAACCAACCAACCTGGAATTATCTCAGGGTTCCTAAAAATGCTTAGTTTTTCCTTACTGCACCTGCGACTAAAAGCCCGCACAATCTCTCTGCAAAATCAATATGCAGCTGAAAGGTTATAGGGACTCTTATAACCAAACAGTAAATCAAGTATTCAAATTGTATTCAAACTTAATCCAATTGTAGCGCAATGCCAGGCACCGTGGCCTAAGGACAGACATAAATGGAGTTTATATAGACCTCTAGGGCAATGCAGATATTATCACAAACCTACATTTTTTTTTCTCTTTGAGGCACACAGGAATAGTTTCAGCAGCCGCCGTCAAACACCAGGTGATGAGCAGTAATGCTTTTCTAATGATCTCTCCAGCAGGTTTGGCTTCCATTAGCAGGCAGACCCAGATCCTAATGAGCTCAGATTCAACTTCTGAGTTTCAGTTACTAAGCAAACTCCTAAAGGCTGGAGCAATTTCTCTGCACCTCCTGTTATTATCCGTCTTGTGTTTAAACCCGGTGTATTTGCTGCTAAAGCTGTGCTTCTCAACCTAGACTGGCAGAGACGTGGAACATAGAATAACAAGAGTTGGGAGGGACCTTGGAGGTCTTCTAGTCCAACCCCCTGCTTAGGCAGGAAACCCTACACCACTTCAGACAAATGGTTATCCAACATCTTTAAAACCACCAGTGTTGTAGCATTCACTGGAACACTGGAAGCAAGTTGTTCCACTGATTAATTGTTCTAACTGTCAGGAAATTTCTCCTTAGTTCTAGGTTGCTTCTCTCCTTGATTAGTTTCCATCCATTGCTTTTTCTTGTTCTACTCTCAGGTGCCTTGGAGAATAGTTTGACTCTCTCTTCTTTGTGGCAGCCCCTGAGATATTGGAACACTGCTATCATGTCTCCCCTGGTCCTTCTTTTCATTAAACTACACATACCCAGTTCCTGCAAACGTTCTTCATATGTTTTACCCTCCAGTCCCCTAATTATCTTCATTGCTCTTCTCTGAACTCTTTCTAAAGAGTCTCAACGCACCATTCTGTTTGAAGTGCCAAGTGTTGCAGGATTAAATGATTATTAAAAGGCTTTGGAAACCTTCTGTCTTAAAAGCGATTAGTCTCATAACCCTATTGACCTAGTTAGGGGAGGGCTTGACTCTGATGCCGGGACACAGACGAGCAATGTGGTTTAACAGCACAAACTTAGTACAACTAAACACCAGCTAAGGGTTATTTGGGTGCAAAGTTCAATTTAATGGGTTGCAGCTGAAACAAAGCATTGAATTTTACTGCATAGTGCAGAATATATGGGCCTTCTACATTTTTAATAGAATATTTGTAGCTAAGGATTGAACAGTGGGTTCCTTGGTGCTCCCTGAACTCGGTGGTTTTCTTACTAACATTTAATTACCCAACTAGATATCATCAGTGCACGTAGTTCGGTAATGAAACATCTGCAAGAAAACAACCAAGCTCGGAGACCCCCAATGACCCCACTGTTCTATATTTTTGCCTAGAGGTTAGATTTATTCTTAAACATTGATTGATTTAGCAGATTTATATAGCTGCCTGTCTTACAATTCCGAGCAACCTACAAAATTAAGCACAGAAAAAGAAATCAGCAAAATAACCAAACACTAATGGAAAATAAGCGAGGACAGTGTTTCCCCAGAGTTGAAGTCCATGCATCTTAAAGCTGCCAAGATTGAAAAACACTGGGCTAGGGAGAAACTGCTCAGTTTTAGCTGCAGCTAACATTCTACTAAAGGGCTCTATTTTCTCTTATTTTATAGGTGCAACTCGAAAAATTAGAATATCGTGCAAAAGTTCATTTATTTGAGTAATGCAACTTAAAAGGTGAAACTAATATATGAGATAGACTCATTACATGCAAAGCAAGATAGTTCAAGCCGTGATTTGTCATAATTCTGATGATTATGGCTTATAGCTCATGAAAACCCCAAGTCCACAATCTCAGAAAATTAGAATATTGTGAAAAGGTGCAATATTCTAGGCTCAAAGTGTCTCACTATGATCAGCTAATTAAGCCATAACACCTGCAAAGGTTTCCTGAGCCTGTAAATGCTCTCTCAGTCTGGTTCAGTAGGAATCACAATCATGGGAAAGACTGCTGACCTGACAGTTGTGCAGAAAACCATCATTGACACCCTCTATAAGGAGGGAAAGCCTCAAAAGGTAATTGCAAAAGAAGTTGGATGTTCCCAAAGTGCTGTATCAAAGCACATTAATAGAAAGTTATGTGGAAGGGAAAAATGTGGAAGAAAAAGGTGCACAAGCGGCAGGGATGACCGCAGCCTGGAGAGGATTGTCAGGAAAAGGCCATTCAAAAGTGTTGGGGACTTTCACAAGGAGTGGACTGAGGCTGGAGTCAGTGCATCAAGAGCCACCACACACAGACGGATCCTGGACATGGGCTTCAAATGTCGTATTCCTCTTGTCAAGCCGCTCCTGAACAACAAACAATGTCAGAAGCGTCTTACCTGGGCTAAAGAAAAACAGACCTGGTCTGTTGCTCAATGGTCCAAAGTCCTCTTTTCTGATGAGAGCAACTTTTGCATCTCATTTGGAAACCAAGGACCCAGAGTATGGAGGAAGAATGGAGAGGCACACACTGCAAGATGCTTGAAGTCCAGTGTGAAGTTTCCACAATCGGTGTTGATTTGGGGAGCCATGTCATCTGCTGGTGTTGGTCCACTGTGCTTCATTAAGTCCAGGGTCAACGCAGCCGTCTACCAGGAGATTTTGCAGCACTTCATGCTTCCTTCCACAGACGAGCTTTATGGGGATGCTGACTTCATTTTCCAGCAGGACTTGGCACCTGCCCACAATGCCAAAAGCACCAAAACCTGGTTCAATGACCGCGGGATTACTGTGCTTGATTGGCCAGCAAACTCACCTGACCTGAACCCCATAGAGAATCTATAGGGCATTGCCAAGAGAAAGATGAAAGACATGAGATCGAACAATGCAGAAGAGCTGAATGCCGCTATTGAACCATCCTGGTCTTCCGTAACACCTCAGCAGTGCCACAGGCTGATAACTTCCATGCCACACCGCATTGAGGCAGTAATTGCTGCAAAAGGGACCCAAACCAAGTACTGAGTACATATGCATGCTTATACTTTTCAGAGGTCCGATATTGTTCTATGTACAATCCTTGTTTTATTGGTTGCATGTAATATTCTAATTTTCTGAGATTGTGGATTTGGGGTTTTCATGAGCTGTAAGCCATAATCATCACAATTATGACAAATCACGCCTTGAACTATCTTGCTTTGCATATAAATGAGTCTATCTCATATATTAGTTTCACCTTTTAAGTTGCATTACTGAAATAAATGAACTTTTGCATAATATTCTAATTTTTCGAGTGTCACCTGTATTTTCTCCTATTATATTCTATTCTATTTTCTTCTATTCTATATTCTATTCTATATTCTGTTCTGTTATTTTTGGGTGTCCCACGTTCTCTTTCACAGTACAAATTTATAAATAAATCATTTTTTTTAAATTTCAGACCACCGTGATCGAATATGTAAAACCTTCAGATCTTAAAAAGGATATGAATGAAACATTTAAAGAAAAATTTCCTTACATCAAGCTCACGCTAAGCAAAATCAGAAGGTAAAGAAATTATTTGGGGGATGTGAAAATCACTTTTGTTTCTCAGTCCTTCCTTTGGAACAAGCTTCTTTCTATCCAGATTTCTATCAGAACAGTTTTATCTGTAAACATTTACAGCCCAATCTTGCACAAGTATTAATAAATATGAGGAAGTACATATAACTTGCAGACTTGAGTATTGAGTACTGCAGGCTACTTCTGCTGCCTGCCGACTGCCTGCAATTTGGTAGTTTGAATCCCACCAGGCTCAAGGTTGACTCAGTCTTCCATCCTTCCGAGGTGGGTAAAATGAGGACCCCAATTGGGGGCAATATGCTGTAAAAGCACTGTAAAGTGGTAGCAGTGTAGTCAGGAGGTGAGGTATTATTATTTCCTTCTTTTTCATTCTAATTATGTTAAGAATTGTGGGGGGGGGAGGGGTTTGATTCTGTAATGAATTTTTAGTTGTTAAATATGCTGTGATGTAGTTTAAATCAATGTTTCTCTACCTCAACTATTATAAAATGTGTGGACTTCAATTCCCAGAATACCCCAGCCAGCTTAAAGTTCTGGAGATTGAGAAACACTGGCATAAGCACAGATTTAATTCCTACAATGAAGTATGAAATTTAATTATTTGGTTTAGTTTTGGTTAGAAGACGATACTGGGCAAAGTTTTGTTCTTGGCTTGTTTCGTACCCATGTTTTTGCATCTTCTATTTTACATACAAATCAAGCATGTGCCATCAAACCTTCTAGCATATTTTGAATGCTTTTGTCCCTAACAAAACTTCAGTTCTGTACAGTTTTTGACTAGAACTGTGAAACATATTTGAATTTGAAAAATTTCAACTGAAACCAGAGTATTGAGCTAGCAATGTGCGGCAGCAGCCAATAAAGCTAATACAATCCTTGTGTCAGGCCTGCACTTATATCCCTTTTAGGATCTTGGGCCTGCCACACTCTCTCTTATTTCATTATGCTGTTTTATTAGTGTAGTAGTTGGGAGGGGAGAATAGAAAGGAGTAGAATTGTGGAATGTGTTCTTTTCTAGAAGCCCAAGGTCATCTTTTGTCTCCGCACCTGACCGGAACCAGCTGGGTGGAGATGCCAGCGTGGAAGAAGATTGGGCCATGTTATGGATTTGGGGCTGTGGGGACAAGATCATGAACTTTCAACTGGGTGGGAATCCTAGGTAACTTCCAGAACTGGGATTCCATATATGTACCAAGATGTCTGATTTATTAAATTGGAACTTTAAGGATCGTTTTGCCTTGGACTCTGATTTAATTCTACATGATACTTGGAATGCTGACACCTTGCTTGCATAAACAGAGGCGTAGAATCAAAAACGTGTGAAGTAATAATACCGCTTTATAAAGCCTTAAAAGGACCACGTGTGGAATACTGCATCCAGTTTTGGTCATCACATTGCAAAAAAGATGTTGAGAGTTTGGGAAAAAGTACAAAGAAGAGCAACTAAGACGACTAAAGGTCTGGAGACCATAGAAAAACAGTTGCAGGATTTGGATTTGGCAAATCTAGAGAAAAGAAGTATTAGGGGGGGACATGATAGCAATATTTCAGTATTAGAGAGGCTGCCACAAAGAAGAGGGTCTTCACGTATTTTCCAAAGCCCCAGAGGGAAGGACAATGGATGGAAACTAATCAAGGAGAGAAGCAATCTGAAATTAAGAAAAAACTTAATTAACCAGTGGAATAGCTTGCCTTCAGAAGTTGTGGATTCTCCATCACTGGAGGTTTTAAAGAAGAGACTGGAGAGTCACTTGACTGAAATAGTCTAGGGTCTCCTCATTGAGCAGGGGCTGGACTAGAAGACCTCGGTGGTCCCTTCCAGCTCTATTCTGATTGATTGAAGAAACCTCACAGAGTGTGTCTAGCAGTTTCAGCTTAACTAAAATGTTGTTCATCCACAAGTCTTAAAGTTGCCAAGGTTGGAGACCCCGTGCTTTAAAACATACATTGTCAGGGTTCCAAGTAACACCCCCAATGAAAGAAGACTCCAAAGCTTGAGTTTCCTCAATGTTCCATTTTATTAGATATGTCATATTGGCACATCTGGGAAAACCTGAATCTGAAAGCTTCCAGGTTTTCCCCACCCAAACGAAAGTTCAAGTCCCCGCCCAGCTCCCACATGTCTACCACATGATCCAGTTAGGCACCATCCAAAACTGGAGATGCCTCCCAGGCACATCATCGCAGCTGCAGGGCAAGACGTCCTTGACTCTCTGAGAAAAGAATGTTATTTTGACTGTATATCTCCCATACTCCATATAATCCCCCTTCCCATTTTCCCACCGTAGCAAATGTGGCAGCCCTGAAGGCCCAAATGTAAAAAACGGCTTCCAGGCCTGGCATACGTATTTCACCTAATTCTGAAGTTTCTCTCGTCTGTCTAGAAAGAAAATGAGCTTTGATTCTTGCCCACTTCCTTCTCCCTTGCAGTTTAAAGAGAGAAATGCGGACCCTGAGTATGGAGTGCAACCTGGAGCCAATTACTGTGTCCATGGCTTACGTCTACTTTGAGAAGCTCGTCCTTCAAGGCAAGCTCAACAAACAGAACCGAAAACTGTGTGCCGGTGCTTGTGTGCTGCTCGCAGCCAAGATTAGCAGTGATCTCAGGAAACACGAAGTCAAACACCTAATTGATGTAAGTACAACTGGAATATTTCCCGGGGTCTCCAGCTCTTTGAAAATGCTAAAGTTCTCAAATGATTTTTTTTTTGATACACAAATCACATTTACATTTATGATAATTTTTTTAATACACTTGATACATAAATCTTTGCAGACTTGCAAAAAACATTGAATGGAAATATATACATGTTGATAAGAGACTGGAAATCCAAAGTTAGTTTTAAGTAATTGCAGTACGAATAGCCTGCACATGGTTGTCACTGTAAATGCATGAGAAAAATCGGAAAGCGACAGGGTGGAATTGTTGGCAGTGCTTTGAAGCTACCATTTGAATGTCAGGATTGTGATGAAAATAATAGTAATAATGTTGTCTCTGCAACTACCACCCCCAAATTGTCTACTTAATGGATCAGCAGTCAAATGATTGTGTTAGTTTGGAATGGGAAATGATACCAGATTTAAATTGTACTGAGAATGGGTCTCCTTGGTTATTGTCAAAATAATTTGAATTTCTCTGCAGCAGAGCCATTTGTTCATATGCACCAATTTTTAATTTTCTTATTCTGTTACCTTGCTGATAATGGCATCAAGCAATTTCTTTTTCTATTCTTCGTCTGGAACTAGAGTTTTTTTTTTCCATGCATCCTAGTTCTATACATGCCTTCTGATAATAAGCCCTGCTCTTTTCAGTGAGACTTATTCTCAAATAAATGAGCAGGGATTGAAGCTATCTCTTTGTTGCCCTTCGATGTATTACTACACTCCATTTACCTTATAATAAATTATTGTTGATGGGCCAAGTACCAGGCAATTTGGTTCTTTCCAGTAGTGGGATTCAACCAGTTCGCACCACTTCAGCTAAACCGGTTGTTAAATTGCTGGCTGGACACTCTCTGCCCCGCCCCTTCTAGGAGTCCTCCACGTGCCCTATTTTGGTTCCTGGGAGGCCTACTAGGCCCAAAATGGAAGACAGGGAGGGGCACAGAGCATCCCTCCCCCACCGTGGCCCATTTTTGCTTCCAGGGGGGTGCAGGAGGCCAAGTGCTGTCTGTCATACCCATGGCCACGCCCACCATGCCACGCCCACTCAGCCGATCATTAGGGCAGAGAACCGGTTGTTAAATTATTTGAATCCCACCACTGGTTCTTTCCCAGAAAACAGCACCAGGGTCTGTCATCCTCCTGAAGCGATGTAATTAGTTCTATAACTTCCCTTGTAACAAACTTCAGCAAAGCCAACGTATGGCAATTGCAAAAGTGTACGTTCTGCAGAAGACCATCTCACTGTCTCCTGTCGTATTATGTAACCATTTGACGTTCCTGACACTGGACAGCTAAATCTGTCTGGCCTTCAGGCCGTGACTTTTCAGAATACTGCGCAAGTCAGAAATGGCAGCCCACAGGCAACATGGAAATGAGGCCATTGAAATTCAATGGCAAAATGTTAATCCCTACTCCAGGGTAAGAAGGAGACAAACCATTCCAATTTCTAACTACAGGGAGGGAGGGAGAGAGAAATATTTAACAGTAATGACGAGAAATCAGATCACCAAAATGTTTCTGCTTTTCCACTAAATTTTCATGGTACTGTATATTAGTTTGGCTCTGCTGGATGAGTGGATTTTTAAAGCTCAAAATGGAACAGTTTATCTCCAGAAGTCTTCCTTTACCCTTCCCTATTCTTAAAGCATTTACAAGGGCCAGTCCCACCCCTGCTAGTGACGTCCATCCTTCCAGTGATATAACATACAGCTAGTCATCTCTTGTCCTTGAAAATTACTCTCCCTGAAGAAAGGGGTGTGCTTTTACATACTTCAGTGCTTCTCCATACAGAAAATACTTTCTCCTAGCGAATACTGTAGTGTATCAGTTGCCAAGCCCCTGAATTTTGATCACATGACCCCAGGGATGCTGTAACCGTCGCAAGTGTGAAACACGGTCATAAATCACTTTTTTCAGTGCCATTGTAACTTCAGACGATCACTAAACAAATAGTTGTAAGTCAAGGATTACCTGTATGTTATCACTAAAATACTGTATTTTTCGGAGTATAAGATGCACTTTTTCCCCGCAAAAAAGAGGGTGAAAATCTGGGTGCATCTTATACACTGAATACAGCATTTTTGGCCTCCCGAAACCCCGCCCCTTTGCAAAAATGGACATGCATTGGCTTTGGGAGGCTTGTAGAGTGGTGCTGGGGGCTGGAAAGGGCAAATATGAGTGAAAAATGGGCCATTTGTGGCCTGTTCCCCCCCCCCCAGCCTCCAGGAGCACTCTACGAGCTGCCCAAAGCCAATGCATGCCCTGTTTTTTGCAAAAAATGGGCCCACTTTTGTGAAAAACTGGCCATTTTTTGCCCATTTTTGCCCCCCTTCAGCTCCCTGGAGCACTTTGCAGGCCTCTCAAACTCTCTGCATGCCCCGTTTTTCACAAAGCACGAGGCGTGCAGAGTGCAAAAACGTTTTTGTAATTGACCACTTCAAAATCTTGGTGCGTCCTATACTCCGAAAATTACGGTAGCTCTGGTTTTGTATGCCGAACAAATATTCAGACTGTTGCAAGCAAGGATGCAAAACATGGTGCTGTAATTTATTTTGTTTTCTGCCTTTACAGAAGTTGGAAGAACGATTCCGATTCAACAGACGAGATCTCATCGGATTTGAATTTACTGTTCTTGTGGCTTTGGAATTGGCTCTTTACCTTCCCGATAACCAAGTGTTACCTCACTTCCGTCGTCTCACACAACAGTCCTAGTCGAGAGCTACATTACAACCAAAGCACCAGTTTTTAGGTGGATTTGGAGATCGATACCCGGCTTCGCCTAGGTGACAGGATCAAACTGTGCTAAGACTATTCCTGGCAGGGAGTCGATGGTGGGATTTTCATGGAAGTATCAAAGTGGAAAATACAATACAGTGTGAGAAGTGGCAGAAGTAGGAAATTTTTGTTTGAGAAACTAAAGCACAAATGATTTTGCATCCAGTTGCCACTAAAGTTGCTAATTATTCTTCATTTAACTTTTTGTTTTCTGGAAACAATTTCTTCTTCTTGCCTGCCACTGCTACTTTATCATTTCCTTACTCTCTTTTCCCCCCTCTCCTTCAAACTTAAAAGAGCAACACTTCCATTCCTTAATTAGTGCTTCAGAAAAAAATGACATTTCAAACCATAAAAACTTGGGGAGGGGAAGAAGAAGGATGTGCCTAAGGCTGGGCTGGTACCAGTCTCCCTTTTTCTCTTTCTTGTTTTTAAAGTTACGTTACTTAGTGGCAAATTCTGAACTTAAGCAGCAATTTATCCTTTTGCCTTTATTTACTTGTGCTATAAGGAAAAAAATTAACGTATCTGCACTATCATTTCTGGGAAGGTTCTCTATGTTGATTGTTCAGTTTTGCTTTCTTTTTAAATGAAATATTGCACTTGTTGAACAAGGAGCTACATGGCAAAACAGTCTTCATTTTAACGTGTCCCTCAGAGGTTGAGTGAAACCATTGATTTAATGGCAGTAATTCTGACATGTAGCTTCCAGAGCTATGTGTTTCTGTTACTGCTTTCTGTAGCCTGAAAGTAATAACTCTTTTATTTATAACAAAGTGTTCATATATTATCTTTCCTGTATGCTACTGACATGTAAATGTCTCGGGAAGTATAGCTGTCGTTACCTAAATTAAGCCAATGAAACTCAGCATATCTAACTTCTGTAAAAGGTTTAAAAAAAAAAAAAAAAAAAAGGTTCTTCCAAGCTTTTCGTCACTGTGATGTTCCTCACAAACCTGGTTTTTAAATGCACATTCAAACCGCCAATGTTATAAAGGCCAATGTTTAGCAGTGTGCTGGGTAGATGCCGTTTTTATACACTTGGACAATACATTGATTTAAGCATTGAGATGCTAAAATATGAACTTTCTTGAGACTATAAGAGGAGTCAGTGGCTGTCAGGTTGTTGTTTTTTTTCCTAAGCAATATTGTGATATAAATCAAAGTGTCTGTGTATACGTGTGATATTTGCCAGTGAACAAAATTACTTCTTGGATATTGCGATTAATGTCCATTCTACTTTTTTTAGTGTAACTTTGGCCAGTTTTAGTGTGAGAGAGAGAGAGATCTTGCAAAATAAGAGGGAAGATAAAGGTGCATCAGTATGGAAGGTACCAAGTATAGGATAAAATCACATTTTTGAGCACAGGTACACTGCTACCATCATATGACAATGTACAGTAAACAAGCACACTGGGGAGAAACTTAGAGAACAAATTCTCTCCAATAAGCTGTTTTAAGACAGTAAATGTTGTTTAACAAAAGCATTTAAAATTATAGACACAAGTCTGTTGAATCTTAAATGGTACAGTCAATCATTCTGGGCTGCAGAAACTGAGCCTCTTAGTAAAATAGAGGGCGTTTACTACCTAGAATGCCACAAATCTTAAGATGGAAATACATATGGTTTGGGATGGAAAGTTGCAAAGGGGGTCAGAAACATCTGGAGTGAAGGGAGAGAAAAAGACTAGAACCCAAGATTGCATTATTTAGCATGAAGAGTTTTGATTTATCCGACTTTTCTTGCACTCATGCATGAACAAAAACTAGTTGGAAAAATATTTTTAACCCAAAGTCAGCTTGTTATTGAAATTTGAGCCAACCCAGTTGAGAATGGCTTTCTAATCATGGCTTGCAAATTAATGCACCTCATTGTATTAATAATACCTGTCAAGTCCTAATTGTAGCCTTTTTTGATACAATGTATAGTAGCTTAACTATTGCTCACAATTAAAAATGTGGTACGTAGCATTTCTTTACGGAATTTCAGTGTAGAATGCCATCCCAGTTTTTCCCAGGAAACCTTAGAGATAATTGGGTGAGACATTAATTCACCTGAACAGAAAGCAACAGATTTCCCCCCCTCCAAATTTTTCCAATTTTGTTAAACAGTTCTAACCTAACACCAAATGACTTGACTAGCTACATTGTATTCTAAAATATTTGCCAACTTAGATTCCCAAGTAAGGCAGGTATAAGAGCCATGATGGCGCAGTGGTTAGAATGCAGTATTGCAGGTTAAATTTGCCAACTGCCAGCAGTTCGATCCTGACAGGCTCAAGGTTGACTCAGCCTTCCATCCTTCCGAGGTTGGTAAAGTGAGGACCCAGATTGTTGGGGGCAATATGCTGACTCCATAAACCGCTTAGGGCTGTAAAGCACTATAAGTGGTATATAAGTCTAAGTGCTATTGCTGTTATCTTTTTTTCAAGCAAATAGGCTTGTCAAAAGGCTGCTTGAAAAGGCTGTCCTAATTAAACTCTGAAATTTAATTTTGTCTCTGGAAACATGTACAGTTTAGTTAAAACATTTATTACCGTAATATGCGGGCACTGGGACAAGTAAGTTCTTCTGCAATTCGTTGCTGCCTTCTAGAGTATATTTGGAGGCAACAAGGTTGGAGAAGGCTGTTTTCCTTAAAAGCTCAAAACACCTTAAGTGTTAAATGTATATGGCAATGGTACGAGTTCACCTCTTCAGATAATAAAGTGGATTTGTAATGACTGACGGTACAACTTTTTAAAGAAAAATCTATTTTAGAACTAAGGACCCATCTATAAATCAGGGATTCTGATTTTCTCCTCTTCCCTTCTCCTGATTCTCTCTATATGGACTTGCAAATATGCAGTGGTCTATATATTGACAAAAGACTCGTTCTGGTCTTTTATTATACATGGAAATATATTTTGGAAGGAAGAGACTGAAAATCTTGCCTAATATTCGAGTCAATGTTGCTTCAGGATTCAAAAGAATGAGGAATTGAGTATCATCCTTTTTAACTTTGCACTTTGGCTTTGTACATTGAGTTACATAGAACAGTTCAACTATTGAATACTGTAGTGAATATGGAGAGTGTAATGTGTTTGCAATTTCATACCTAATTTGGGGTGGTTGGTTCTCATTTGTCTAAGACTCACTGTATTCCTTGTTCATGCAATATCTGCCACTGCGTGGTAACTATTATTATTACAACCAAACTTAGATCCAGTATAAAATCCCAGTTTACTATCTTTGGAGTAAGATACTAATCTTTTGACAATTGAAGTTTAAATTATAGATTCTTATGTAAATAATGGTGCTCGTATACCTTCATCCCAAGAAAACATTCTGAATTGGAGTTTGTATATTTTTATGTTAGTAAATTTGTGTTGTCCTAAATTTTAAGTTTCTGCTTTGTATATTGTCTGATTTTGTTCTTCCAAATGAAATGAATGAATTTGTTAATAACTGAATGTTTGTGTAATTGAATGTTTTGATACCTATTTTATAACTTAGCACATCTGAATATATTTCAGGTTTGTGTCATAAATAACCCTTTAAAACATTGTGGTGTGTCTTTTTCTTCTTTTCCTCCCTGCACAAAAAACAGCCTGTGATTTTATGAACAACTGAATGTTAAATGTTAGAACAAATACTTTCTGGACATGCATATTCCAAAGCTAGAATTGTATATATATGAGTCTGAATATTAAATAGATTGTATATTACTCATGTTTTACCAGTAAATAGTTATGCATCAAAACATAAGGGAAAAAGCAAGAAAGATTACTACTGATTTGCTTTATTTTGCCTGTCTTTAAAATATGTTTATATATGTAAATATAGACATACCTTAAAGACAGAGACAAAATAATACATATTTATATATATTATATATTTACAATATTTATATATATGAGAGACTCAGGTTTAGCTTTACTTGATATATTTTATAGTTTTAGATTTTACCTCCTTATATTCTATAAATTTATACTGGAATATTAAGCCATTACTACAAATACCATTTATACCATTAAGCTGATAAAACTGATTTCTTTGCTAGGACCTTCTGGAATAAATAATGGGGTTTTAGAATTGGGATACTGCTAATTTTTATCTGTCTTATATTAAGTGTAATGTTGACTATGAAAACAAAGTTTACTCAGAATTGCTGTTAGTATTAGTTTGCTAGAACTGATTTGTGTGAAAATCTTAAGTTTGTCTACATATATTTCACAATAATTCTTTGATGTATAGTAATAATATGCTAGAAAAAAACATAGCTTATATGTAAGAATAATGACTTAGTTGTATATTCCTCACTTGTAATTTGAACTGTCAGCAAATTGACCCTTCTCATTAGTTGCACAAATAGGGGGAAAATCCATAAATAGCTGTTCCAATTATAACTATATACAGGTCACCTCTTTCAACAAGTGCCCATGTTTTAATATCCGTTGATCAGTGATATATTAGACAATGAAAATCAGCCTTGGGTATTTAACAAAACGGAGTTGCAAAATTGATGAGCTTCAGTGTAATTGCGAAGGGGTAGATCAATGTTTTTCATGGCATCTATATTTAGCTATTGACCTTTCTATCAGTGGCTGCTTTTGCAGCAAAACTGTAACCTATTTACAAGTACATGATAGGCTTCACACATTGTAGTCTTCAGTACATCTCATCAGAATTGTTCAGTTATGACACAAAGAATAACCGCAACAGTGCAGGCTGTTTTGGAACCTGGATATGTTCAAATGTGTTTCCAGAATTGAGAGCTTTGCTATAAAGACTAAAAAGTGGGAAACCTATGGCCTGATAGATGCTACTGAACTATAATTCTCAACACCCACAACTAAAGTGGTGCTGGATGCTATAATTAGACAAAATAGGAGAGGCCTCAAAATAGCCACCATTGGACTAAAGGTGATTATCATACAACTTGAATACATGCATTCTAGATACATTTCACCACATTTATCTGGTTTTAACCGATAAATGTTCAATAGCAATAGCAGACTTCTATACCGCTTCACAGAGCTTTATAGCCCTCTCTAAGAAATTAAAGTGCCAGCATATTGCCCCCAACAATCTGGGTCCTCTTTTTACCCACCATGGAAGGCTGAATCAACCTTGAGCCGGTCAGAATCGAACTCCTGGCAGCTGGCAATCAGCAGAAGTAGCCTGTAGTACTGCATTCTAATGACTGTGCCACCATGGCTCTTAAATCATTAAATCATTAAATACCTATAGTTTCCTATAGGTATAGGGATGATAGGCTAATGAAGATTGCACTAAGCTGGAATGGGTTGATACTTGTTCAAATCATTCTAAGGGGGATGAGGATGAAAAGTATGTTTATCATCAAAAGGGGATAGTATAACGAACATAGTGCTGCGAACTACTCGGGGTTGTTTCATAAGATGTACTACCATATGTCAAATAAATTGTAAAATGAAAGGATTTAAGTAAAGGTAAAGTTTCCCTGTCCAGTTGTGTCTGGCTCTACAGTGCAGGGTTCATCTCTGTTTTCTGGCCAGAGTCAGTTTTGTCCGAAGGCATCTCTGTGGTCATGTGGCCAGCATGGCTATATGCCAAAAGTGCACAAAATACTTCCCTTCCCACCAAACTGGTACCTATTAATCTACTCGTATTTGCATGCTTTCTAACTGCTAGGTGGCAGGAGCTAGAAGTATTGGGAGCTCACCCCGTCATATGGCACTCAGGTCTCAAACCCAGGATGTCGGCAATAATTCAATAGGGTAAAGTATACTGAGTCTTGTATGCATAACTCTTACGTAGGTATAGTATCAAATTTCAAAAACAATCTCTGAGGATTACCTGAGTCCAAAACTAACTTCGTTGGCTTTTATATTGATAGGGCTGATGTTCAGATAGGGATGAATTGTGCATATCCAAGGAGAGAATGTAGAGTTCCAGACACAAATTATTACTAATATCTGATAAAAAAGTATTTAAAATAGAACAAATAAAATATGATTTAAAATAAAATTGGAATAAAGTACAATAATTTAATATATAGTGGTAGATAAATAAAATATGCTAAAATTATATTTCTATAATTTTCTACAATCTACCTCAATCCCATAATGCCGATCTGAACCGAACCATTTTACTCAAGTACTGTGCTGTGTGAAATGTTATTTTCAGATTCTGGCCGCACATAAGGTAAGTTGTTCTGATATGGGGATCCCAATGTATCATTCGTGTAGTACAGGGTAGTCAACCTTTTTATACCTATCGCCCACTTTTGAATCTCTAAAATTTTCTAACCGCCCACTGGTCCTACAGTAATGGTGATTTATAAAGTAGGGAAGTAACTTTATAAAATTTATAAAGCAGAGTTACAGCAAACCCCTACCGCCCACCATGAAAACTGGAACGCCCACTAGTGGGCCGTAGGGACCAGGTTTGACTATCACTGGTTTAGTATATAGACCAAGGTACCTGTCTCTCACCTTATACAGGCAACAATCAAATAAGATGTTAGCCAGATCTTCTACTTCTGCTGCTCCACAAATGCAGAGACGCCCATTATAGGATATAGAATGGAATCTCCCATATCCTGTATCAGATCAGCTCTGTGTACCTAACCTAATTTGGCTTGTCTAATCCTCAGAGCAAAACATGCCCAGGAAGCAAACGGCAACAGCTTCAGCAAACTACAGTGATGTCAAAATGACACACAGTAGCCTTTGTGTGATGTCATTAGATATATTTTGACATTTGCTCACCCTTGCAAATGGCAAGAAGGGCCAGTTCAAGCAGCTGTCATTTTCAGGTAGGTCAGGAGAGTAGGACAGAGATACAAAATGGCTTCTTGGTGTTGGCTGTTGCGCTTCACTTCCCATCAGTAAGACCTGAATTGACAGGTTGAGTTCCCTTTTCATTTTGTGGTGCGGTGGTCCATGCCAGGCCCATCTAGCCCTAAGTAGTTCCATCCATCATACAACACCGGGAGAGATGGTTGGCCTGGCAGTTCCTACTGACACCACTGCTTTTCAAAGGAGCAATACCAAGTGTCTTCCCAGGAAGCCAATTTGGTGCGAAGATGGGCTGCCCAGAATGAAGAGAAATCTTGTTGCAATGCTACCTCATACACAAACAGTATTTTCCCTGATGAGTTGGCAAAAGCCACGAACAGTTGAAAGGGATCTTGGTGGTCTTGTAGTCCAACCCCCTGCTCAAACAGAAGACCTATACCAATCCAGAAATGGCTGTCCAGCTCTTAAAACCCTCTATTGACAGAGCATCCACAACTTCTTAATCTGAAGGCAAGCAGTTCCACTGATTGCTCTAGCTGACAGGAAATTTCTCCTTAATTCTATGTCAAATCTCTCCTTGATAAGTTTCCATCCGTTGTTACTACTTCTCCTGTCCTGAGGTGCTTTGGAGAATAAATGGTTCCCATCTTCTCTGTGACAGCTCCTCAAGTACTGGAAGACAGCTATGTCAACCCTAGTCTATCTCTTCCTTAGACTAGACACACCCATTTTGTATTCATATATTTTTTAGCCTCCAGCCCTCTAATCATCTTTGTTGTGCTTCTATGCACACGTTCCAAGGTCCCAGTATCTTTTTTGTATCATGATGACCAATATTGGCTGCACTACTCCAATGTGGTGAGCTTCCCTGATGAGCTGGCAGAAGCCACGAATCCCGGGATAGTTTTCTGTTTTCCAGGCTGCCCTCTAATTAATTGAGGGGCTGAGACTCCTATCATACCCAGTCATGGGCTAGGGATTATGGGATCTGAATCCAGGTACAGATTAACAGAGTTGGAAGGGACCTTGTATGTCATCTAGCCCAACCCCCCTCCACTGCCCAAGTAGACCCTACACCATTTCCGACAGATGATAGTCCAGTTTCTTCTTGAAAGCCTCCAGTGATGAAGCTCCCACAACTTCTAAAGGCAACTTTGGTTCCGTTGGTTGATTGCTTTCACTGTCAGAAAATTTTTCCTTATTTCTAGGTTGAATCTCTCCTGGAGAAGTTTCCATCCATTATTCCTCGTCTGGCCTTCAGGTGCTTTGGAAAATAGCTTGACCTCCTCTCTGTGCCAGCCCTTCAAATATTGGAACAGTGCTAAGAGCCAAGGTGGCGCAGTGGTTAAAATGCTGTACTGCAGCCACTTCAGCTGACTGTTATCTGCAGTTCGGCGGTTCAAATCTCACCGGCTCAGGGTTGACTCAGCCTTCCATCCTTCCGAGGTGGGTGAAATGAGGACCCATACTGTGGGGGCGATATGCTGACTCTGTAAACCGCTTAGAGAGGGCTGAAAGCCCTATGAAGCGGTATATAAGTCTAACTGCTATTGCTGCTGCTATGTGTCCCCTGGTCCTTCTCTTCACCAAACTAGCTATGCCCATCTGATCCAAGGCCTATCTAGATCAGTGTTTTTTTTCAAACTTGGCAACTTTTAAGAATGGATGGACTTCAAAGCCCAGAATTCCCCAGCCAGCATGAGGCAATATATAGGACACATCGCAGGCTCCTTTGCGCGCTTCTTTCTCCCGCTGGACGATTCGGAATTCTCCTCAGATGGCGCACCGCTCCTAGAAGCGCGCGCTCAGCTTGGGCCTTTCCCGCCCTTGTAACAAGAGAAAGGCATGGGCGTGACTTACGCCCTCTTCGCCCCGCCCTCAAAATAGCGCCTCCCCCCCCCCTTCTGCTTTCTGGGACGCCTTCCCGCCGCTTTCGCTCTCGCGTTCGGATGTCGTCATCTCCCGCGCGCCGCTCCGCGGCCTTCCCCCCTCCCTTCGGCAGCGAGCTTTCGAGTCGCTTCGGAGTGACGCCCTCTTCCTTTTCCGGCTTGAGCTCGCGGCGTGTGAGGAGGTGAGGCGAGGCCTATCCCGGTTCGCGGGGGCCGCTTCTTTCTCGCCGCCTTTCCCCGGGGCCGGTCGGGCCACGGCTGAAAGGGGGAATCTTCCTTTGTTTCCGCGGGGCTGGGAGCGGGGCGGGGAAGGAGGGATGCGCCCGCGACCCTCTTTTTCCCAATGCTGCCTATGCAGAAAGCCCCATTAGGAGGGTAGAGCCTAGAGTGGGAAGGGCCCCTTGAGGTCATCGAGCCCAACCCCCTGTACTAGTGCAAGGGTTCCAAATGAAAATATCCAGAGAGCTTCGTTTGTTAACATTTCTATCCTGGTTTTTCCCATCTGATGGCTGCCTGGCCACGTTTCCTGCCCACCCGCCTGGGTTCCCCTTTGGAAAGCCAGCTAAGCTGTGCATGCTTGGCTTCACATTGATTCCTGTATCTTGGATCCGTCCTTTTTGGCTTGCATTTAAGGCCAGAGAGAACAGATCCTGCCCTTGCCTGTCAGATCCAGCCAGGTACCTGCTCGACCTTCTTCTTAGCGCATTCCCGCAGGTGCAGGCTTCGCTTTCCAGATCATTGAGCGCCACTTTGCAGGGTCAGTCAGCCAAGTATCTCTTATCGATGATGTTAGTTATCTCCATCCTTCTAGTTCAAGGCAAATGCACATTAGTTTGTTTTTTTTATGGTGACTATGCTTAGTGGAAATGTTGGACCAACGTCTGTGATCAGAATAGAGCTGAAAGGGACCTTGGAGGTCTTCTAGTCCAACCCCCACCCCCCCCCCCCGGCTCAGGCAGAAGATCCTATACCATTTCAGACAGGTGGCTATCTGATCTCTTCTTAAAACCCTCCAGTGATGAAGCACCCACAACCTTGAAGGCAAGCTGTTTCACTGGTTGATTTTCCTCACTGTTAGGAAGTTTCTCCTTAATTCTAAGTTGCTTCTCCTTATAGCAGTTGGACTTATATACCACTTCATAGGGCTTTCAGCCCTCTCTAAGCGGTTTACAGAGTCAGCATATCGCCCTCACAGTTTGGGTCCTCATTTCACCCACCTCTGAAGGATGGAAGGCTGAGTCAACCTTGAGCCGGTGAGATTAGAACTGCTGAACTGCAGATAACAGTCAGCTGAAGTGGCCTGCAGCACTGCACCCTAACCACTGCGCCACCTCGGCTCCTTGATTAGTTCCCATCCATTGTTTCTTGTCCTGCCCTTTGGAAAATAAATGGACTCCCTCCTCTTTGCGACAGCCTCTCAAATATTGGTACACTGCTATTATGTCACCCTCCTAGTCCTTCTTTTCTCTAGACCAGTGGTAGTCAACCTGGTCCCTACCGCCCACTAGTGGGCGTTTCAGCTTTCATGGTGGGCGGTAAGGGTTTGCTGTAACTCTGCTTTATAAATTTTATAAAGTAAAGTTACTTCCTTACTTTATAAATCACCATTACTGTGGAACTGGTGGGCAGTTAGAAAATTTTACTACTAACTGAGATATAAAAGTGGGCGGTAGGTATAAAAAGGTTGACTACCCCTGATCTAGACTAACCAAACTCAAATCCTGCAACCATTCTTCATATGTTTTAGTCTCCGGGACTTTAATCATCTTGGTTGCTCTTCTTGGCACTTTTTCCAAGTCAAGCCCATTCCTTCTGCTTCACTTAGCGCTCATAAGAACCTAGAAAATGGGGTTGAACAGTGGGAAAGTTTAGCCACCTTCTTATCCATGCATGTCATAGAACTGGAGCTTTTGAGAAAACTTTGATTTAAGAAGAGCAGTCTTTGCAGATTTTTATACTCAAGTTTATGAGTTTTATCTCCTAGATCAGAGGTGTCAAACACTCATCGTCATGTGACGTATCATGACTTTTTTCCCCTTTGTTAAACCGGGTGTGGAGGTGGCCAGCGCGTGATACATCCATCCTGCGAGTTACATCCATCCTGCGAGTTTAATACCCCTGTCCCAGATGCAGATTTATCAGAGCAAATGAATGCAGCCATTCTACGGCCTGTTGCTTTCCACATATTTGCATCTATAATTTCTGTAGTCTTCAGAGTGGCTGGTAGTTGTAGTGGCCAAGAAGAATGAGGAACTGCCTGGGTGTATTCCTGCTTGCATCTGTGAAAAGAGAAGGGACTTCCTTTAGTAGGGATGGGAGAGAGCTTGTATCCTGCCATTCAAATACAAATGTTATTAAATACACGGTTATCTTAATGGGGTACTAGTGGCCAGTTGGATATGATCTTGTTTCCAAAAGATGTATAAGCCAATATTGGCAATTCCAGTTTCTATCCTGTAAAGTTACGTGCAAATGGGCAGCTACAGGTAATCCTTGACCTAGAACCAATTGTTTTCAAAGTTACAACAGCACTGAAAAAAATGACTTATGACTGTTTTCACACTCAACTCTTGCAGCATCCCCATGATCATGTGACCAAAATTCAGGTGCTTAGCATCTGGGATATAATTATGATAGTTGCATTGTCTCAGGGTCTTGTGATCACCTTTTGTGACCTACCCAGCCGCTTCTGACAAGCAGAGTCAATGGGGAAAGACAGATTTGCTTAATGACTGCATGATTCACTTAACAACTGCAGTGATTCGCTTAACAACTGATCTTAGCAATAATCTTTTTTAGAAATCATCTGTTGCACCTGATTTGAGGCAAGTAAAAGAAGCATAATGCAGAACGACGCTGGGGAATTTGTAGATCTCTACGTGCCTCGTAAATGGTGAGTATGTCTGATCATCAGAAATTGTGTGTCTTCCTTGGATAGTTTGGAAACTGATATAGCTGTATTATTACTTATTTGATCTTACATATGGCTCCAAATCAGCAGTACTCTTAAGTGTCTTAACATTCCCTTCATCTATCACCTGTGACCCATCTCCTCCCATTTATGACTGCATGACTGTAACTTTGTGGCTTGTATCCTTATGATTGATATTGATTGTTTCCTGATTGCTTATTTGTACCCTATGTCTATCATTAAGTGTTGTACCTTATGATAGTTGATGAATGTATCTTGTCTTTTTATGTACATTGAGAACATATGCACCATAGGCAAATCCCTTGTGTGTCCAATCACACTTGGCCAATAAAGAATTTTATTCTGTTCTTATACAATAGCAGAGTTGGAAGGGACCTCGGAGGTCTTCTAGTCCAATCCCCTGCCTAGGCAGGAAACCCTATACCGTTTCAGACAAATGGCTATCCAACATTTTCTTAAAGACTTACAGTGTTGGGGCATTCACAACTTCTGGAGGCAATTTCTGTTCCACTGATTAATTGTTCTAACTGTCAGGAAATTTATCCTCAGTTCTAAGTTGCTTCTCTCCTTGATTAGTTTCCACCCATTGCTTCTTGTTCTACTCTCAGGTGCCTTGGAAAATAGTTTGACTCCCTCTTCTTTGTGGCAACCCCTGAGATATTGGAACACTGCCATCATGTCTCCCCTAGTCCTTCTTTTCATTAAACTAGACATACCCAGTTCCTGCAACCGTTCTTCATATGTTTTAGTCTCCAGTCCCCTAATCATCTTTGTTGCTCTTCTCTGCACTCTTTCTAGAGTCTCCACATCTTTTCTATGTCGTGGCAACCAAACTGAATGCAGTATTCCAAGTGTGGCCTTACCAACGCATTATAAAGTGATATTAACACTTCACATGATCTTGATTCTATCCCTCAGTTTATGCAGCCTAGAACTGTGTTGGCTTTTTTGGCAGCTGCTGCACACTGCTGACTCATATTTAAATAGTTGTCCACTAGGACTCCAAGATCCCTTTCACAGTTACTACTGTTGAGCAAGGTACCACCTATACTGTACCTGTGCATTTCGTTTTTCTTGCCTAAATGTAGAACCTTACTCTTTTCACCGTTGAATTTCATTTTATTAGATAGTGCCCAATGTTTAAGTTTGTCAAGATCCTTCTGTATCTTGAGCCTATCTTCTGGAGTGTTGGCTATTCCTGCTAGTTTGGTGTCATCTGCAAATTTGATGAGTTCCCCTTTTTGTCCCTCATCCAAATCATTGATGAAGGTGTTGAAGAGTACTGGGCCCAAAACAGAGCCTTGGGGTATTCCACTACATACTTCCCTCCATGAAGATGCAGTTCCACTGAAGACTGTGGTTGGTCAGCCAGTTACAAATCCATCTGGTGGTGATCCTGTCTAACCCACATTCTTCTATTTTATCTAGTAGTAAGTAGTCTATCTTATCAAATGCCTTATTGAAGTTCAAGTAAACTATATCGACGGCATTCCTCTGGTCCACTAATTTTGTCACATTATCAAAGAATGCAATAAGATTAGTCTGGCATGATCTGTTTTTGACAAACCCATGTTGTCTTTTGGCTATTACTTTGTTTGCTTCTAGGTGTTCGCTAATTCGTTGCTTGATTATCTTTTCCAGAATCTTTCCTGGTATTGCGGTCAGGCTGATAGGTCTCTAGTTTCCCGGATCTGTTTTTTTCCCCTTTTTTGAAGATGGGAACCACATCAGCTCTTTTCCAGTCCTCTGGTAGTTCCCCGGTGCTCCAGGATCTCTGAAAGATATAGTTCAGTGGTTCTGAGATCTCGTCTGCCAGTTCCTTGAGAACCCTGGGGTGTAATCCATTTGGTCCTGGTGATTTGAACTCGTCTAGGGTAGACAGGTGCTCACTTACCATTTTCTTCCCTATTTCAACTTGTGTTCCTAAGCTGATTTTTGTGGTGCTGTTTTTGATAGGTTGGACTGTTTCATAAGACAGATGCAAAACATGAGTTAAATAGTTCGGCTTTCTCCCTGTTGCTTGTCACTTTCTTGCCACTTTCTCCCAGCAATGGACCAATTGTTTCCTTAACTTTTTTCTTGTTTTTAACATGTTGGAAGAAGCTTTTTTTGTTATTTTTTACTTTTGTGGCAAGCCTTTCTTCATTGTGAGCCTTAGCTTTCCTCACTTTATCTTTACATGCTCGGGCTATTTGCTGATATTCTGCCTTAGTTATGTCCCCTCCCCCCTTTCCACTTTTTATACTTATCTTTTTTGTCTTTCAATTTGTCAGAGAGTTCTTTATGCAGCCATGCTGGTTTCTTTTGGGAGCTGTAGTATAGACCTATGGCAATGTCATCCCCCCCCCCCAACCTTTAATATTGACCCAAATGCATTCAAGATAGTTCTCATCATTGTTGTGCTCTATTTCTGTCGAAAGGTAATTATTTCTTATATATAGTGCAACTCCACCTCTTTTATTTGGTCTATTTCTTTTAAATAATTTAAATCCTTCTAGCTGTATGTTCCATTTGTCGGTTTCATCCCACCAGGTTTCTGTAATGGCAACAATATTGTATCTGCCCTCATTTACTTGAATTTCTAAGACACCCTGTTTATTCCTCATACTCTGTGCATTGGTGTATAGACATTTGAGCCATTTTGATTAACCCTGTGTTTACTGTCTACATAACCTGTGTTATTCCTTACTGCCCCTGTTTTCTTGCCATTTGTATGATTCATTCACATGGTATGGCACTCATTATTAAATGCTTGGTTTTGCTTGTTCTATTCTATTCTATCTATCTTGATTAAAATAGTAAAATGGAATAACAAAACTAACAATTCCAAAAACAGTAGTACAGAAAAATTATAAAGACTGCAGACTCATGGAACAGTAAACAGCCAAACACATGCCAGATTATGGACACCTAACTTGTATGAATTGCTCATTGGGAGCTTTCTTTTAAAAAATCCAAACTTTTATGGCTCTCTAAAGCTCAACACAGTAAATATAGTCTGGTAATCAAGTAAAATAATCTTAGCCGTGGATTTATAAGGATTGGAAGGGCAGTCAAGCCCTGATTTCTAGCTTCCATCTCTACAGATCTGATGAAAGGAATTCATCGCTTTTCTAGGTAGTTGTTTCTAACTGCTGTAAGTACTGATAAATGAGAATATTTGTAACTCAGGGTTAAAATGAGGAGTCTTTGATGCTCTCTGAGCTGGGTTGTTTTCTTGCAGATGTTTCCTTATCCAAACTACATAACATCATCAGTGCTAGCTAGTGGCACTGATTGTATTACCAATTTTGGGTAACGAACAGGGGTGGGTTCCTGCCAGTTCTAACCTCTTCTATAGAAGAGGTTCCACAAATCTACCATGCTGTTTAGAACCGGTTCCAGCTCCCTCCCCCCGCCCATCTGCACCATACTTGCCCCACCCACCGCTCACTGATTGGCTGGCTCACCAATCGCCCCGCCCGCCTCTAAGAGTCCTATCTAAACCTTAAAGTCTTAAAGCTGTCATGTTTGAACACCCCTGGGGGGGGGGTTCTAAAGGGTTAGGGGTGCAAGGGTCTTGTAACTTGACAGCTTTAAGACTTGCGTGCTTCAATGCCAGAGTTCCTGAGCCAACATGACTGGAGGAGGAATTCTGGGAGTTGAAATCTACAAGTCTTAAAGCTGTCAAGTTTGAACATCCCTGGGGTTTTTTTCTAAAGGGTTAGGGGTGCAAGGCTCTTGTAACTTGACAGCTTTAAGACTTGTGTGCATCAAATGCCAGAGTTTCTAAGCCAACATTTTGGTGCTAAGCAAGAGCGTTGTTAAATGAGTTTCACCTCATTTTACAAGTTGGCCATGCCCACCCAGTCACATGATTGCCAAGCCACTCCCACTCGATCCCATGGCCGGCAAGCCGCTTCCACAAAGCAAGCCACACCTACAGAAGAGGTTCTAAAAAAAATTGAAACCCACCACTGGTAATGAAACATCCGCAAGAAAGCAACCAAACTCAGACAGCATCCGAAGACTTCTCACTGCTATACGTGTTAGGCAATTTACTTGCAAGCTTAGCTCAGCATCCTCTCGGTACCTGGGAAAACCTCCTTAACTTGAACCAATCACAGGCTTTGTTCTTTTTTCCTCCCCCTATATGATTTTTGCCAGAAGTCATTGCAGCATGTTCAGATGGCCCAACAAAGCAAGCTTGGGACAATTTGTTTATGTTATTCCATGAATGAAAGAAACCAGCAGTATCAGGCCTAATATTTACAACTAAAGCCAGTGGTTCCCAACGTGGGGGGCAATTTGATTTTTAATGGAGGCTATTTAAACTTTGTTTAAACCAAGTTAATGGCCTTTTAGGCTTCCTCCGTGTGAGTAGAGTTCATTTTTTAGTAAAGTAAGAATTATGTGTCACAGGTGGGGGGGGGGCATCGGGATTTTAGAGATGCTTAGGTGAGGCATGGCCAAAAAAAGTTTGGGAACCACTGAACTACACCGTCAGGCTTCTCTGTTTCAGTGGTGCGAAGGAACCTTAACTAAACTAATCTTTGTCTTCCACCATAGCCACTAAGTATTTTCTAGGGACGTTGTGGCTCAGTGGCTAAGACATTGAGCTTGTCGATCACAAAGGTCAGCAGTTCGAATTCCTAGCGCTGCGTAATGGAGTGAGCTCCCGTTACTTGTCCCAGCTTCTGCCAACCTAGCAGTTCGAAAGCACGTAAAAATGCAAGTAGAAAAATAGGAACCACATTTGGTGGGAAGGTAACAGCGTTCTGTGCACCTTCGGTATTGAGTCATGCCCGCCACATGACCACACAGTCATCTTTGGACAGCGCTAGCTCTTTTGTTTTGAAACAGAACAACACCCTAGAGTCGGGAACGACTAGCACATGTGCGAGGGGGAACCTTTTAAGTACTTTTTATTTATTTAGATGTTTTTAGCCTGCCCTCATTCTTTGAAATAATCCCAGATGGCAAACATAGGTTATAGTCCTTCCTTCTTTAATTTTTCCCACAATAACCCTGTGAGGTGGATTAGATTGAGTGGCCTAAGGTCATCCAGCTGGCTTTACTTCCCAAGGAAGGCTTAGAAATTATTGTCTCCTGGGCATTGGCTCAAAGTCACCTATTGGCTTTCATGCCTAAAGCGAGACTAGAACTCACAATCTCCTAGTTTCTAGCCTGATGCCTTAACCACTAGTTAGTTTAGTTAAGATGGGAGAAAATCATACTTCATAAATTATTGTTTGAAAATACCTTATTTATATCAGTTATAGCTTAAGATTAACAGTTTGTCCAATTTTAGATTATAAAATAAAATTGTAATTACTTTTAAATGGAAGTAAAAGTTTTCAATATTATGCGGGCACTCTGGAAGCGAGAATTGCTAACTGAAAATACATTGGAATCTGGGTTTACCTTTATACCCAAATGAATGCTCTACTATAGATGAAAAACTTTCCTTCTCAGGAAAAACCTTTCAGTAGCTTTCTGATTCATGATTTTAACCCAAATTATAATTTAATCTTAAATGTGTCTTAATTGGGCATGGTGTTTTATTCTGGTGCATTACATGTGCACACACAGTGATTTGTGTTATTCAAGTGTATATGCCTGATTTACAACTAAAAATATAAGGAGGAATCTGGCATCTGAAATTTCTGACTAATATATTTCTTTAAAAGGTATAAAACATAAACTGCAGCTTATGAAAATGTGTTTAATAAAATTTGTTAGAAAAAAGGTTTTTGGTTTTTCTTACAGTAGATTAGTACAGTTGCCCTCCTACAACATCTTAATAAGAGGGATTCTGAGGTGTGTGTGTGTGTTTATTTATTGTGTAGGAACTTCTGCTAAAAGAGTGGTAAATTGGCATGTCAAGAAATGGAATTGATGCTACATGCTGAGTTATCTAGAAAGATAACAGAACATTTTTTTTCTAAATCAGTGTCTGATTTTAAGTTCTTCTATTTATGTATTTCTTTCCCTTCAGCTCTGCTAGCAATCGGATAATTGGTGCTAAAGACCATGCTTCCATCCAAATAAATGTTGCAGAAGTAAGTAAAATATCTGTAACCCCAAGTTGAAATCTTACCAGTTTTTCAAATAAAATAAACAGCTAGTTGCAGTTGCATAGTCAAACATATTTGTATTTATTTTGGGGTGATAGATCCAGATGTATGGGCATTAGGCATTAAGCTGTATTTTCTAATGCAGGCCAACAAAACCAGAGCTTGATTGTTACGTTACAACTGTTAATCAAAAGCTTTCGGAATACAACTGAAAGCTAGCAATGAGAGAAAGAGAATAAATATTGTTAGAACAAAATATTACTTAAAGGAGGATGAGATCATCATTTTGTTTCACGTTTCTTTTAAAAGTTTAAAATTACTTCAAATTCTTCCTTTTTTCTCTTTCATTTCGATGTGCCTTGGAATAGCAGTAATGAAAAATATTCTTTAATAAATGGGATTTTTTTCCCAGCCCTAGCTCAGTAAATGCATCTTTTCCTTTAAACCCATTTGTTCAGGATGGGATTGGAGTTTGCTTGGTTGTCAAACTGGTTAGATCTATAAAACATAAAATGAATAAATATATTCTGTGCCTCATACCTCCAATCTTTCAGCTTGCAGTTATGATTGTGTAACAGTTAATTGAGCCCTCTTAATTCCAATGGCAGGTTGACAAAGCCACAGGCAGAGTGAATGGCCAGTTCAAAGCATATGCCATTTGTGGAGCAATCCGTCGGATGGTAAGTCTAATTGTTTTCCAATGACTCAGAGCTTGCCTATTTCTGAATAGTTTATAAACATAGAATGGGTAGTTTCATTCATTGTCTTTATACATGTTTACATCCATTCCAATTTTCCTTGTAGCAATTCAATTAAAGTGAAGACTTTAGGTCTAGGGATGGTTGTCTTCTGAATACGGAAATTAGTAAGAGCAGTGGGTATATTACACAAATAAATTGTCAGCATTTTGTTTGTATTACAGAAAGAATGCAGGCAAGAAATTTTGAATACCATACTGCATAATATTAGAGCTAGTTTGGTCTAATGGTTAATAGCAATAGCACTTAGACTTATATGCCACTTTACAGCCCTCTCTAAGCAGTTTACAGAATCAGCATATTGCCTTAACAATCTGGGTCCTCATTTTACCCACCTTGGAAGGATGGAAGGCTGAGTCAACTTTGAGCCTGTTGAGATCCGAATTGCCAAATTGCAGGCAGCTGGCAGTCAGCAGAAGTAGCCTGCAGTACTGCACTCTTAACCAGTGTGCCACCATAGCTCTTATGCATCAGGTTAGAAAGTGGGAGGCCGTGAGTTTAAGTCACGCCCTAACCATGAAAGCCAACTGGCTGACTTTGAGCCAGACCCCCTCAACCCAACCAACTTTGTTTGGGTTGTTGTGGGGAAAATAGGAGGGATATGTGTCAGCTATGTTCACTGAGTGGTACAATGGCCTAGAGGTGGAGCTCTTTCCTCAGAATCAGGAGGCTGTGAGTTCAATCCTAGGTAGTGGCAGATATTTTTCTCTCTGGGCACAATGAGTAAATATCAGCTGCAAACTCTGCATTGGCAACAGGAAGGGCACCCGGCCAATAAACACTCCACTCCATTCAGTTGCTCTGACTCCACTGGGGTCATTAAAAGACACAAAAAAATGTGTCGGATATGTTCACTGCCTTGAGTTATTTGTAAAAATACTAAAAGGTGGGACATGCATGCATACATACATACATAATAAAACAAAATAACATTCAGGAATAAAATGTTCCATCATGGAATGTTGTAACCTCAAACAGACCACCTTTCAAATTGTTCAAGAAACAGACAAACCTTAGAATGGACTTCTTTCAAGATCAAACCACTTCAGGACCAAACCATTTCAGTGTCAATGTTTTGTTATGGAATGCTTTACCTTCACTGTACAAATACTAGTTCTATATTCTAATTTTAGACTATTATAAATTCTTTATAGGTTTTCAATCTCGGCCGTTTTCTGACCTTAAAAACTTAGCAAATAAGTATGTGATAGTACTTGATTCTTAATATTAGAAACTTGTCCTTTTAGTTGCCAATGAATTTCCTTTGGACAACTTCCCAAATTCACCGAAGCATTTTGCAGATTGAAATTCAGGATGTGAATTCAATTTCTTCATCTTATCTAACTACAAAACTGTTTTTCAGGGGGAGTCTGATGACTCAATTCTGCGACTGGCAAAGAATGATGGAATTGTTTCCAAGTAAGTCTGGAAGCTGTGATAATGCATCTTTCTTTTCTGTTTTGTTTGATAGCACATCATGGATGTCATTGGGAGACATGTTATTCCCAAAAGATATGCCTTGGTGAAAATGGTTGTTTATTTATAAAGTTTACCATATTTTTCAGAGTATAAGATGCACCCTTTTCCCCCAAAAAAGAGGTTGAATAGTTGGGTGCATCTTATACACTGAATGCAGCATTTTTGGCCTACTGAAACGCTGCCCCCTTCACAAAAATGGACATGCAGAAAGTTTGGGAGGCCTGCAAAGTGCTCTTGGGGGGGTGGGGAGAGCAAAAACAAGTGAAAAACAGGCCATTTTTTGGTAAAAAAACGGGGCTGTTTTTTGCTCATTTTTGCCCCCCAACCCCCAGAAGCATGCCCCATTATTTACAAAAAATGAGGCGCGCAGAGGGTTTCAGAGGTACTGTATGCAGTGCAAAAAAAATTTTTTAAAAAATTGCCTCTTCAAAATCTTGGTGCGTCTTATACTTCAAAAAATATGGTATATAGCCATTCATCTCACAAAAAATAATTCTTATAAAACACCCATTTATCAGAACTAAGGAGAAATTTCCTGACAGTGAGAACAATTAATCAATAGAATGACTTGCCTCCAGAAATTGTGGTTTCTCCATCACTGGCGGTTTTGAAGAAGGGATTGGACAACCATTTGCCTGAAATGGTATAGGATTCCCTGCTTATGAGGGGGTTGGACGAGAAGATCCCCAAAGTCCCTTTCAGCGCTTTGGTCGCATTGACCGATGATCTCTGGAGAGCCAGAGATGGAGGCCATGCGTCCATCCTAGTTCTCCTTGACCTCTCAGCGGCTTTCGATACCATCGACCATGGTATCCTTCTGCGACGACTGCGGGAGGTGGGAGTGGGAGGCACTGTTTTGCAGTGGTTCTCCTCCTACCTCTCGGACAGGTCGGTGTTGGTGGGGGGCAGAGATCGTCCCCGAGGCCCCTAACTTATGGGGTGCCGCAGGGCTCGGTCTTATCCCCCCTACTATTCAACATATACATGAAACCGCTGGGTGAGATCATTCGGAGGCACGGGATAAAATACCATCAATACGCGGACGATACACAGTTGTATCTGTCCGCCCCATGCCAACTCAATGAAGCGGTGGACGTGATGAACCGGGGTCTTGAGGCCGTTAAGGACTGGATGAGAGCTAACAAACTGGTACTCAACCCAGACAAGACCGAGTGGCTGTTGTGTGTCAGCTGTGACCAGGGGGGCATTTGCCCAGGTTCGCCTGGTACGCCAGTTGCGGCCCTACCTGAATCGGGAGGCCCTCACAACAGTCACTCGAGCCCTTGTGATCTCCAGGCTGGAATACTGCAATGTGCTCTACATGGGGCTGCCCTTGAAGAGCATCCGGCGACTTCAGCTAGTCCAGAATGCGGCCGCGCGAGTGATCGTGGGCGCACCACGGTTCGCCCACATAACACCGATCCTCCGTGAGCTGCGCTGGCTACCTGTTGATCTCCGGGTGCGCTTCAAGGTGCTACTCACCATTCATAAAGCCCTCCATGGTAGTGGATCTGACTATTTGAGAGACCGCCTTCTGCCAATTACCTCCCTTCGTCCCATCAGATCGCATAGAGTAGGCCTCCTCCGAATTCCATCCGCCAGTCAGTGCCGACTGGCGACTACGCGGAGGAGAGCCTTCTCGGTTGCAGCTCCGACGCTTTGGAACGATCTCCCCGTGGAGATTCGCACCCTCACCACCGTCCAGACCTTCCGCACAGCCCTCAAGATCTGGCTATCCCGTCAGGCCTGGGGATAAGACCCTAACCTCGCCCCACCCGAATGCTGAATGAATGTTGTGTTTTACTGGTTTATTTTTTTATTCACATTTTTTTTCTTGTGTTTTGTCTTGCACTCCCTTCCTATTAATTGTAAGCCGCCCTGAGTCCCCTCAGGGAAAAGGGCGGCCTATAAATGTCAAATAAATGACTAAATAAATGAGCTCTATTATTCTGTAATCAGAAGGCAATCTCAACATTTTTCCCTATGAAAGCCTCCCCCTCTCTTGTTTTTCGGTGCTTCTGAGTATATTTTCAGATGTAGCATAGAGTTGCAGCCAAACATTTTATTTTAAGATAAAGTCAAATAGGGCAGGTTCCAGGGAAGAATTTCTGTGATCCCATGTCCTTAATGTCTTGGAAAGTTAACCATTCTGTATTTTGTTTTGTCTTTGCAGGAATTTTTAACTGAAAAAAAAAATGTCACGACGTGGGATTTCCTAGAAAATAAACCATTGGAAAACGTTTGTTGTACAGTGCATCATTTCAAGTCGTAACAGGCAGAGTGCTTTACCCATGGCTAATTTTGAAGTTTACGGCATTATCGATAGGTGTCATTTTAAGACAGTTTAAGAATACAGTCCTGTGTGTAATTAAATTGTTGATTTCGATGGCATTGATCCTAGAAAAGTATGTGTTTCCTAAATTACCATATTTTTCGGAGTATAAAACACCGAAGCATAAGAATGCACCAAGATTTTGAAGAGGCAATTTTTTTAAAAAAAAGTTTTTGCACTCTACAGACCTCCCAAAAATGGCCTGTTTTTTGTCAAAAAAAAAAAATGCCATACATAGTCTTTAGGAGTGCTCCGGGGGGAGGACGCAAAAACGAGCAAACAAAGGCCCATTTTTGCTCATTTTGCCCTCGCCAGCCCCCAGGAACACTCTGGAAGCCTCCTAAAGGCTATGCATGGCCATTTTTGCAAAGGGGATGGGGTTTCAGGAGGCCAAAAATGCTGTATTCAGCGTCTAAGATGCACCCAGGTTTTCACCCTCTTTTTTGATGGAAAAAGGTGCGTCTTATACTCTGAAAAATACGGTAAGTTTAAGAAACTGAAATAAGCAATTAATTTGGTGAAGTCTTTTTATTAAGATGTGGATTGATTAAAACATTCATAAGCCTTAGAAATAGGTGTATTAGATTCAGCTAAAAGATCCACAGTTTTGAGACACTTGGAGTTTGTCAACATGCAAGTTAAAATTTCTGAATTAAGATGCAGCCCACAATCATACATGGCTTCTTTACTTGTTTTTGTTGCAGTGTGACAACAGACAATCCATACACCTCTGGGTGATTTGAAGTATCATCTATGGATCTTTGTTGAGTTATTGACTGTGGGATTCTAATACTTGAGAGAGATAGAAACACACTCTCAGCCCTAGGAATAAAATAATGGGAGAATTGGACATGACTCAACAGAAATTTTAACAAATTAGGCAGGCTTCCATATATAGGTAGTCGTCAACAATAGTTCATTTAGGAACCTTCATTGTTACAACATCACTGAAGAAGGTACAGATGACACCAAGCTGGCAGGAATAGCCAATACTCCAGAAGATAGGCTAAAGATACAGAAGGATCTTGACAAACGAACATTGGGCACTATCTAATAAAATGAAATTCAGTGGTGAAAAGAGTAAAGTTCTACATTTAGGCAACAAAAACAAAATGCCCAGGTACAGTATAGGTGGTATCTTGCTCAATAGTAGTAACTGTGAGAGGGATCTTGGAGTCCTAGTGGACAATCATTTAAATATCAGCCAGCCATGTGCAGCAGCTGCCAAAAAAGCCAACACAGTTCTAGGCTGCATAAACGGGTAGAATCAAGATCACGTGAAGTAATACCACTTTATAATGCCTTGGTAAGGCCACACTTGGGATACTGCATCCAGTTTTGGTCGACACGATGTAGAAAAAATGTGGAGACTAGAAAGAGTGCAGAGAAGAGCAACAAAGATGATTAGGGGACTGGAGACTAAAACATGAACGGTTGCAGGAACTGGGTATGTCTAATTTAATAGAAGGACTAGGGGACACATGATAGCATGTCTCCCCTAGAAGAGGGAATCAAACTTTTCCAAGGCACCTGAGGGTAGAACAAGAAGCAGTGGGTGGAAACTAATCAAGGAGAGAAGCAACTTAGAACTGAGGAGAAATTTCCTGACAATAATTAATTAGAGATATTAGAAGACTGCTACCATGTCTCCCCTAGTCCTTTTCATTAAAATAGATATACCCAGTTCCTGCAACCATTTTTCATATGTTTTAGCCTCCAGTCCCCTAATCATCTTTGTTGCTCTTCTCTGCACTCTTTCTAGAGTCTCAACATCCTTTTCTACATCGTGGTGACCAAAACTGGATGCAGTATTCCAAGTTTGGCCTTACCAAGGCATTATAAAGTGGTATTAACACTTCACGTGATTAGTTTCCACCCATTGCTTCTTGTTCTACCCTCAGGTGCCTTGGAGAACAGTTTGACTCCCTCTTTTTTGTGGCAGCTCCTGAGAAACTGGAAGACTGCTATCATGTCTCCCCTAGTCCTTTCCATTAAACTAGACATACCCAGTTCCTGCAACCGTTCTTCATATGTTTTGGCCTCCCGTCTAAAACATATGAAGAACGGTTGCAGGAACTGGGTATTACAGATAGTCCTTGAATTTAGGAACAATTTTCATTGCTGAGCCAGGAGGTTCAGTGAATTATGCCTGATTTTATGACCCTTTTTTCCATGGAGCTCCTATCTTGCTTGCTGGGAAGGTCACAACAATCATATGGCCTCAGGATGATGCAACCGTCATAAATACAGAAAGTCCTCGGCTTACAACAGTTCACTTAGTAACAACAGCATTGAGAAAAAAAGTGACTTAATGGCCATTTTTCACACTTAAAACGACCCTCGCAGCATCCCCATGCTCACGTGATTCACATTCAGGTGCTTGACAAGTGACTTGCCTTTATGACGGTTGCAGTGTCCCAGGGTTACGTGATCCCCTTTTGCAACCTGACAAAGTCACTGGGGAAACAGGGTTCACTTAACTGTTACTAATGGAACAACTGCAATGATTTCATGGAACGAGTGTGGCAAGAAAAGTCAAAATGGAGGCAAAACTCACTTAGCAAATTCTTACTTAGCAACATAAATTTTGGTCCTCATTGTGGTCTACCACAATGGAGGACCAGCTGCGCACGCCAGTTGCCAAGCACCCATATTTTGATCGCATGACACCGAGGATGCTACAGTGGTTGTAAGTGCCAGGAGAATCACCCAACTAGGTAACATGATCAGTGCTAGAAGGGAATGAGTTTTGCTCTGTTTATATACTAGCACCCTGCTTTAGCAATGTTTTAGGAGTGTCTTGGTTCCTTAACTAGACACTTGTTTACTGTTTGTTTATCTGAGTAGATGGTTCCTTGATTGGAGAACAATATCAAAGCATTAAATAGTATTGTTTGCTGTTTGATTTTTGCCCTAGAATTGAGGGAGGGAGGTTTAGGAAGACAAAAGGGAAATAAATAAAATCTTGAGGGTTAATTTCAACTTCATCCGACTCTTGATTTCTGCTCCCCATTCCAGCGGTTAAAAAAAAACCTGATGCAGACTTTTTGGAAAGAGTTCCCTTTGTCATTCATGCACGGGTACGAGTAACCTAATTCCCCACCCAGCACTACAGTAGTATTTCTGCATTCAAGCGGCTACATAAAAACGCCTGTTCTCTTATCCGTTAGAAATAAGGTTTTGGGGTGGGGTGGTTGTGTGTGTGTGTGTGTTTTGCCAGCCTGGGCTCTTTTAGGGAATTTTTCCAGATGTATTTTAAGAATCGGCATGCAGTAAAACGCTCTGCGCTGTTCTCAGACAGAAATAGTTCAGATTTCAAAAGCGCCATGAAAGGGAATAAACGGGAGGAGGTTGGTGCCAAGGGTGCCCTCCTGCCCTTACATGGCTATTTTGCAGTAACGTGAAATTCTTATCCATTCATTTTAAAGGGACTGAACCCAATTGTGGTTGTAAGCCAGAGTCTACCTGTAATGGGGCCTCCCAAATAATCCATGATAAACGGCTTAAGAGTGGAATGGACTCTTTCAGATTGCAAATTGGATGACCATTTTAGTTTTGAAACAAGTTGCCTTCAGGCTTTGTGGATGCTCCAACATTGGGAGGCTTTTAAGAAGTGACTGGACAACCATTTGTCTAAAACAGTCTAGGGCCGTGATGGTGAACCTGTGGCAGGTGTGCCGCAGGTGGCATGCGGAGCCATCTCTGTGGGCACGCGAGCCATCGCCTAGGTAAGCTGTGCGCATGTCTCTCACCAGCCAGCTGATTTCGGGTCCTTGCTGAGAGACATGCACATATGCACAGGGGTGGGGGATCGTGTGTGCATTCATGGGAGGGTGGGGAAATGCACATGCATGCATGGAGGGTGGGGGTGATGCGGGGGGGCTCGCACCCCGATTTTGGTTCCAGGAGGTTTCAGAGAGACCTGCTAGGACCAAAAGGGGGTGGGTGGGTTCGGCTTGCCTACCCACCAATTCCCCATTTTGGTGCTAGCCGGCCTCTCTGAAGCCTTCTAGGACCAAAAGAGGGGGGGGGGTGCGACACACATCCCCTGAGCATGGTGGGGCATTGTGTTATGGGTGTTGGCACACACGTGCATGTTGTCACACACACACACACACACTCTTTTGGCACCAGAGGAAGAAAAGGTTTGCCCTCATTGGTATAGGGTCTTCTGCTTGAGCAGGGGGTTGGACTAAATGACCTCCAAGGTCTCTTCCAATTCTGTTATTCTATTCTAATACTCCTAATGTCTAGCTGTAAAACATGAATGAAAAAGAGAAGGCTTCAGCCCTCCATAAATATAATTTTCCCCCTAGAGAAAAATTCATTGTCCCTTTTCTTGGCCAAGAAGTCTTTCCAGAAAACACAGTCCCACCAAACTGTTTTGACGATAACAAGAGCTTTGGGTCATTCAAAAAAAAAAAAGTCATCTCTGGAGTCTGGACCTCTCCCAAAACTGGAATGTTGTCTGTGAAAAACCTGAGAAACACCCTTGGCAACTTCTGCCAACATTTGTTACACCGGGTGCCTTCCCAGGTTCTCATTGTCCAGGTATGCTGGTCCAACAGCTGCGGCTTTTGTGAAAAAGTGGCAATACAGCCTCGCTTAACTAGTTAATCCTATCTAGTTAATCTTTAGGGACACGGTGGCTCAGTGGCTAGACACAGCTTGTCGATCAGAAAGGTCGGCAGTTCGGCGGTTCAAATCCCTGCGTAACTGAGTGAACTCCAGTTACTTGTCCCAGCTTCTGCCAACCGAGCAGTTCGAAAGCATGTAAAAATGTAAGTAGAAAAGTAGGGACCACTTTGGTGGGAAGGTAACAGCGTTCTGCACGCCTTCTGTGTTTAGTCATGCCAGCCACATGACCACAGAAATGTCTTCGGATAGGCCGGCTCTTTGGCTTTGAAATGAAGATGAGCACTGCCCCCTAGAGTCGGGAACAACTAATACATATGTACGAAAGGAACTTTTACCTTTACTTTTTAGTTAATCTTTTCTCTTGGCAGTGTTGATTCTCATGTAAGCTGAATCAAGGCATCGTCAGTCGGCAATGTGCCATTTTCATCCTATAAATTGCAGAAACTTGCAAAAATATAATTTGTGGTGGAAACAGTAAATCTCTCTAAGCGTTACCCACAAGGTTAAGCTGGAAGCAAACAAAGGAAGGGCATTTAACGCTACTTCCAAAGAGGAAGGTTGCTATTGTTCAAAATCAGAGAAAATTCCCCTTGACACACCCCCTTCTTGGAATTCGCTCTCCCGGCTGCTGGAACCTAGGAAATTGGTGTGAGATTACAATAGGTCTAAATTTTCTATGTCAAATTGGCAACCCCGTGCACAAAGTTTGAATAGCTCAAAACACTTTGCAAGTTTGTGGAGTTTCAGAGAAGGCATATATTCTGGGGGAAAAAACAAACACAATGCAATTACTTCCAATATGTCTCAAGGGAATTGTTTGTGCATTTAGAATTGTGGCTGCCTCACCCTTCCTTCCCAAGGAGAGCAGATGTATGCACTCAAAATGCATGCCAGCATTCGTAACAGCCTAAATACCGGGCTTTCTGGATAATACTTTGATGTTGAGAATGGTGTGGGAAGAAGAGGACAATCAGTAACAATGTGGATGGACTTAGTTGCAGCAGTTGATGGGGTCATCATTGGAAGACCGGAAGGATCAACTTAAGGACAAATCAAAATAACAGATTTAGAAGGGATCTTGGAGGTCTACTACTCCAATCCACTGCTCAATCAGGAACCCCTACACCCCTACACCACTAAGAAGAGCCAACCTCTTCTTAGAAACCTCAAGTGTTGGAGCATTCACAACTTTTGGAGGCAATTTGTTCCACTGGTTACTTGTTCTAACTGTCAGGAAATTTCTCCTTAGTTCTAGGTTGCTTCTCTCCTTGATTAGTTTCCATTCATTGCTTCTTGTCCTGCACTCAGGTGCTTTGGAGAATAAGTTGGCATCCCCCCTTCTTTGTGGCAGCCCCTCAAATATTGGAAGACTGCTATCATGTCACCCCTAGTCCTTCTTTTCATTAAACTACTAGACATAACCAATTCCCACAACCGTTCTCCGTGTGTTTTAGCCTCCAGTCCCCTAATAATCTTTGTTGTTCTTCTCTGCACTCTTTCCAGAGTCTCAACATCATTTTTATATTGTGGCGACCAAAACTGGATGCAGTATTTCAAGTGTGGTCATGTCAAGGCATTCTAAAATGGTGATTGTCTTGGAAAATATCTATGTGGTTATTAGTATAGGTAGCCCTTGAGTTACGTCCTTAAGGGAGACTGTGATAAAATGGGTCAGTGAGTATGATAAGCTAGCATTTCCTCCTCCTTCCCATTTTCGTATTTGAATTAAGCTCATGGAGTTGCATAGTTGACCACAGCTGAGAGAGAGAAGGTAACTGATCCAAAGTGAATTTCACTACCGAGTGGTGATTTCAGTTGCCTACATTGGATAAAAACAACAGAAGTAAGATTCCTACAACATTAAGAAAACTAAGATCATGGCATCCAACTCTCTCAGTTGGCAAATAGATGGGGAACTAATGGAGGTAGTGACAGATTTTATTTTCCTGGGCTCAAAGATCAGCGCCGATGGGGAGTGCAGCCCAGAAATTAAAAGACGCTTGCTCCTGGGGATGAAAGCTATGGCAAATCTAGACAGCATCCTAAAAAGCAGAGACATCACCCTGCCAACAAAGTGCGTATAGTCAAGGCTATGGTTTTCCCAGTCGCAATGGATGGCTGTGAAGGTTGGACCATAAGGAAGGCTGAGCGCCAAAGAATGGAGGCCTTTGAACTCTGGTGCTGGAGAAGACTCCTGCATTGAGTCCCTTGGACTGCAAGGCCATACAACCGGTCAGTCTTAGAGGAGATCAACCCTGACAGTTCTTTAGAAGGCCAAATCCTGAAGAGGAAACTCAAAGACTTTGGCCACCTAATGAGAAAGAAGGACTCCCTGGAGAAGAGCCTCATGCGGAGAAAGATGGAGGGCAAAAGAAGAAGGGGAAGACAGAGAATGAGGTGACTGGATGGAGTAACTGAAGCAATAGGCATGAGCTTTAATGGACTCCAGAGGATGGTAGAGGACAGGAAGGCCTGGAGGAACGTTGTCCATGGGGTCACGATAGGTCGGACCTGACTTCACAACTAACAACAAAGCTTCCTATCATCAACAATTTGATAGACCTTCTCCAAAATCTGTATCTGCTCTCGGTTCCACGTGCTTTTCAAAGGCAGCCCCATCTGAAGGACATTGTAAATTATACTACAATAGTATACTACGATTACAGTAAACAAGAAAAAGGAAGCCTCAAAACAGTGCAGCCATTTCGCTTCGTAGTATTTTTTCCAGCCACTGTGGGGTTCCAGAGAGCTGTGTTTGTTTCAGCTGGAAAATGACTGAAGAACCAGTGCTTCTCAACCATGGCAACTTGAAGAGGCGTGGACTTCAAGGTGAAGTCCATACGTCTCCAAGTTGCCACAGCTAAGAATCCTCGGTGTGGACAAAACCCATGTTTACCTTTTTCTAGGAATCTACACAGCCCACTCCACGTTCGAGAGGGCTTGAGCATAAGCTGAATTTTTGCTGCAGACTCTTGAATTCTTTTTATGCTTGGTTGGAATGAAAGTTAATGATTGCTCACAGGCGCATGCTTTGCTTTTCTGAATACTTTCCCTTTGCTCTTCAGAGATTTTTATATGACACAGAAAGGCATGATATATAGGTGAAGGTGTGGGTGGATATCTTTTTTTCATTAAACCCGGCCAACGTTGCCAAACAAGTCAAAGCAATTAGACAAAAGAGTTATGGAATGAACTCTCATTTTTGTCAATGCTGGGTTTCACGGATATTAAATTTCCATTTGATTTATACATCACTGTTTTGATATAAATCTTCCTAAATGTATTTCTTCACTGGAAGATTTAAGAGCCAGTTTAAGACCTGACTTTCCGGAGCCCTGAGGCAGGATGTGTTGAGCAACTAGCTTGGATTTTAAAGGTAAAGGTAAAGGTTTCCCTTGCATATATGTGCTAGTCGTTCCAGACTCTGTTGGGGGGGGGGGGGGTTCCTCATCTCCGTTTCAAAGCCGAACAGCCAGCACTGTCCGAAGACATCTCTGTGGTCATGTGGCCGGCATGACTCAACGCCGAAGGGGGCACGGAACGCTGCTACCTTCCCACCAAATGTGGTTCCTATTTTTCTACTTGCATTTTTACATGCTTTTGAACTGCTAGGTTGGCAGAAGCTGGGACAAGTAACGGGAGCTCACTCCGTTACGTGATGCTATGGATTTGAACCGCCAAACTGCCGAACTTTCTTTTTTTTTTTTTTTTACAATTTTTTAAATTTTTATTAAACAAACAACACACTCAAAAAATAATCATCTTACATTACATCTTGTAGAAAGTGTGTCAGTTGGTTACAATTAGCTTTCGTGCATCTCTTCCACCAGAGGTGGGTTCCTACCAGTTCGCACCTATTCGGTAGAACCGGTTCGTCAAATCTACCGAACCGGTTAGAAAAGGTTCCACCAGTGGACCCGGAAAGCAGGCCACACCTACAGAAGAGCTTCCAAAAATTTTTGAAACCCACCACTGGCAAGGATCTTGTAACTTGACAGCTTTAAGACTTGCATGCTTCAATGCCAGAGTTTCTGAATAGCTACTTGGACCAACCTAAGTACTAATTCATAATTTCATATCCGGTCACATGGGCTGCAAGCCACTCCCATCCGGTCACATGGGTGGCAAGCCACTCCCACAAAGGAGGCCACACCCACAGAGTAGGTTCCAACAATTTTTGAAACCCACCACTGTCTTCCACAGTCATTATTTATATTCATATCAAATGTCAAAGTTCTTAATGAGTCTTACTTTCAGCATATCATCGTTCTCATTTGACTGAAATTGTTTTACTGTCCTTTTGCCTAGAATAATCCATAGTTAAAAAAACACAACCACCTAATGGCATTTCATTAATTATTACAGGGTCATCCAATCGCCTTAAACCTTTATTAACATATTCTAAACAAAAATTAGTTGACAAAATTTCTGCCGACCTTTCTGATTGACAATCTCATCATCTTAGCCACTGAGCCACCATGTCCTACTTGGATTTTACAACATTTCAATTCCAATCACCGGGTTTTTTGTTTTTTTTAATTGGTCAATTTGTGATTTTATTTCTTTGTCCTTTTGTACCCTGTTGAGAGTCACGTGGTCTGAGTTGGACCGCCATATAGATACTTACAATAAATAAATAAATACAGGTAATCCTGTTCTTGCAACAGATCATTTAGTGACGGTTCAAAGTTACAACGGCACTGAAAAAAGTGACTTATGACCATTGCAGCATCCCCACGATCATGTGATCAACATTCAGATGCTTGGTAACTGACTCATATATATGACAATAGCAGCATCCTGGGGTCATGTGATCCCCTTTTGTGACCTTCTGACAAGCAAAGTCAATGGATAAGCCAGATTCACTTAACAATCGTGCTACTAACTTAACAACTGCAATGATTCACTTAACAACTGCGGCAAGAAAAATCGTAAAGTGGGGCAAAACTCACGTAAGAAATGTTTCACTTAGCAACAGACATTTTGGGCTCAATTGTGGTCATAAATCGAGGATTACCTGTACGGAGAGTTCCCAACTTGTGTCCACAGTTTGGGAACAGAATTCATGTTTCAAAGCAAGGTAGTTTTTCAGTGGATCACAATTTTATTACCTTTTTGTCATGGTTCTTAAGTGAATCACTGCAGTTGTTAATTGAATCAGGTGGTCATTAAGTGAAGCTGGTTTCCCCAAAGATTTTCCGTGCCAGAAGACGGCCGAGAAGGTCATAAATGACCCTGGGTGTTGCAACCATTGAAAATACATCCTGGTTTTCAAGCACCCAAATTTGCAGCTGGGTGATTTTGGGCCAATCACCAGGAGACAGTGAGTTCTAGTCCTGCCTTAGACATGAAAGTCATCTGGGTGCCTTTAAGCCAGTGACAAGGAGACTGTGAGTTCTGGTCCTGCCTTAGGCAAGAAAGTCTGTTGAGTGACTTTGGGCCCATCCCTAGGAGACAGTGAGTTCTAGTTCCGCCTTAGACAGGAAAGCCAGCTGGGTGACTTGTGGCCAGTCATTCTCTTTCAGTCCAACCCCCTCGCAAGGGTGTTGTTGTTGGGAAAATAGGAGGAAAGAGTAGTAGGTATGTTTGCCACCTTGAGTTATTTATAAACAATAATAAAAGTGGGATAAAAATCAATAATAAAAAAATCCTTAAAGTTGTCAGTATTAAAGAATGGCTTATATCTATACCATTACGCATGAGGCTAAGGGTACCCATTAGAAAAAAACACACCACCTAAATATTGACCCGGCAGGCTAAAACCCAGAAAATAGCAAGCACATTTAAAAAACCTCTCCTAGTTTTGAACCTAAAATACAGAAAAAGGGAAATTCCCCCCCTCCCCCCCAAAAACCAGGCCGTTTTCTGGGCTGCTCCCTTCCTTCCCAGTTGAGCAGCTTTGAAAATGTAAATGGAAATGATAAAGAGTTAAACCCTTCAAGATTCCCATCGTCCACTGGCTTGGAAAAATACCATATCAAAAGCTTTCCCTCCAGTTAAGCTCTCCAGAAGTCCAGTACACTGATGGGAGATAAAATGTTTATCAGGGGATCCCCATAAATCTGAACACATTTTAAACAAAATGTCAACCAGCCTCTGCGTTTCCCTTGCTCTGGATCGAATTTAACCAAGATATGCAGCTGTATCCGTGGGCTGGCAACCGTAACATTTCCTGGATCATCTCGGAGAGTCAATTGGGTGATGTGTTTCCCATCCAGCCGTTTTTGGGAGCCACAGAGGAAGTGTCCCTCTGGATGACAGATAAGACCAAGGCACATTGATCTGAAACCTGAATTATTTTTGTTGGGGATTTTACTAGAAACTTACAGTAAAGAAAATGTATATATATTGATAATTCATGTAATAACTGCAGCTAGGAGTGTATTTGCCCAAAATTGGAAAAAGAAAGATATCCCTATGGACGAGAATGTGATTAGGAAAATATTAGAATGTGCGGAAATGAATAGGTTAACACTTGAAATTAAAGAGAAGGAACAATCTAATTATTATAACATATGGGAATTATTTTATCAATGGTTAGAGAATAAATATGAAAAGTGGAAAAAAGCAGAGGACTGAAATAGAGAAAATGTTTTAACAAAGTTAAATAAATTAAGAAGAGAATTGTTATAGTATTAGGTACGGTACCATATATATTAGTATTAAGTTAAGAATAGATAAAGTAATAAATATGGATATAAATTGTAATTGTTATCGTATAAAATATTTGCACAAATATATATACCCAGACACTGTTTAATGGAAGATGATGTTTGAATCAAAATAATATATATTATATATTTATTTATTTATTTATCAGCACAAATGCAACACACACACACACAGACACACACATATATACATATATACATATATACATATATACATATATACATATATACATATATACATATATACATATATACATATATACATATATACATATATACATATATACATATATACATATATACATATATACATATATACATATATAACCAAGGCATGATCAACAAACATATTCTTTCCCACCGTCCTGGACCATTTCTAAATACACTTGCAAATTTGACTAAACATTTTTTTCGAAACCGTTTCTCGTCTCCCAAATTTTTAGTAGTTTATCAAAATATAAAATACAAAGTAAATGAGAATCATAGAAAAGGCAAGGGGAACGGAAAGAGGGGAAAGGGTAAGGGAAAAGGGAAAAGAAAATGAAAAGCATTGACTTCTGACTCTTTTTGGAGCAGTAAAGGCAATAAATACAAGTTTTTACTTTTACATAATAATAGATACCAGACATTTCTATAATGACAAGCCTAATCTAATCAGTAAAATCAACATTTCATTTTTTCCCCATCTCAAGCACAAAGTCCAGAAGTGGTTTCCAAGTAGAATATAAATAAAAATAGAAGAAATAGAAATAGGAATAGGGAATAGAATAGGAATAGGAATAGGTATAGAATTTTATTGTTACTTTAAATGTACACAAATCAGCAAAGGTGGCTCAGTGGCTAGGATGCTGAGCTTGTCAATCAGAAAGGTCGGCAGTTTGGTGGTTCGAATCCCTAGGGCCACGTAATGGAGTGAGCTCCCATTACTTGTCCCAGCTTCTGCCAACCTAGCAGTTCGAAAGCACGTAAAAAATGCAAGTAGGAAAAATAGGAACCACCTTTGGTGGGAAGATAACAGCGTTCCGTGCGCCTTCGGCATTGAGTCATGCCTGCCACGTGACCACGGAGACGCATGGACAGCACTGGCTTTTCGGCTTTGAAACAGAGATGAGCACCGCCCCTTAGAGTCGGGAACGACTAGCACATACGTACGAGGGGAACCTTTCCCTTTCCCTTTCCCTTAATCAGCATACATTAACATGACATTTCATTACATTCAGCTCTCAAAGGATAACCATTATGCATATACCCACATACGCATACATATATCAGTGGTGGGATTCAAATTTTTTTACTACCTGTTCTGTGGGCATGGCTTGGTGGGTGTGGCATGGCTTGGTGGGCGTGACTTGGTGGGTGTGGCAGAGGAAGAATACTATAAAATCTCCATTCCCTCCCCACTCCAGGGGAAGGTTATTGCAAAATCCCCATTCCCTCCGGATCAGCTGGAACTCAGGAGGCAGAGAATAGATGGGGGTGGGGCCAGCCAGAGGTGGTATCTACCGGTTCTCCGAACTACTCAAAATTTCCACTACCGATTCCCCAGAACTGGTCAGAACCTGCTGAATACCACCTCTGACATATATGACACAGAGAAACATCACAGTCTAGTTTGAATACGTACATATACATGGCGGGGAAAAAGAATCCTGTGAATTTACAAGACGATTGGCCTAAGGAACAAAGCTGTTACAGAATCTAATAGTTCTGCTATAGATACTTCTAAACAAAATTAGCTGTTTTCTTTTCTTTAATCCAAGCAGTCAATTTAGTCATCTCTGCTAACTCCCTCAACTTTTGCAGCCTTTCCTCCACTGTAGGAATCAAAGCATCCTTCCATTTTTGTGCACAGGATGTTCTTGCTGTTGTCAGCATATATAATATCAAAGTTCTGGTTTTTTTTTAAAGTTCTTTGTCCATTAAGCCCAAAAGAAAAGTTTCTGGTTTTATCTTTATATTCACTTTAAGAATCTTCTGTATTAAGATGTGAATCCTTCCTACTCCAATATTTCTTCGCTTTGACACAAGTCCAGCATAAATGGTAAAAACGGTCCTTCTTTGGCGTTACAGTGTTAGGCATGAAAGATGGCTGGGTGACTTTAGCCAATCAGCAGGAGACTGGGAGTTCTAGTTTCAATTTAACCATGATAGATGACTGGGAGACTTTGGGCTAGTCACTTTCTCTCAACCCAACCCACCTCACAGGGTTGTTGTTGTGGAGAAAATAGGAGAAGGAAGGAATTTTAGGTCCGTTCTGTGCTTTGAGTTATTTATAAAAATAATGAAGATGGGATAAAAATAAATAATGCCCCAGGAAAAATTTGGGCTGTTTTCAATATTGATTTAATTTGTACAAGCAGAGAATATTGGAAGTAGACTTTTAAAGTAGAGAACCGAGTAGCAAAGTCTGCATGTTTTCTATACATCTTCTATGTAGCCAGCCGTGTGCAGCAGCTGCCAAAAAAGCCAACACAGTTCTAGGCTGCATAAACAGAGGGACAGAATCAAGATCACGTGAAGGGTTAATACCACTCTATAAAGCCTTGATAAGACCACACTTGGAATACGGCATCCAGTTTTGGTCTCCACGATGTAGAAAAGATGTGGAGACTCTAGAAAGAGTGCAGAGAAGAGCGACAAAGAGGATTAGGAGATTGGAGACTAAAATATATGAAGAACAGTTTCAGGAACTGGGTATGTCTAGTTTAATAGAAAGAAGGACTAGGGGAGACATGATAGCAGTGTTCCAATATCTCAGGGGTTGCCACAAAGAAGGGGAGTCAAACTATTCTCCAGGGCACCTGAGAGTAGAACAAGAAGCAATGGGTGGAAACTAATCAAGGAGAGAAGCAATTTAGAACTGAGGAGAAATTTCCTGACAGTTAGAACAATTAATCAGCTTGCCTCCAGAAGTTGTGAATGCCCCAACACTGGAAGTCTTTAAGAAGATGTTGGTTCGCCATTTGTCTGAAGTGGTGTAGAGTTTCCTACCTAAGCAGGGGGTTGGACTAGAAGACCTTCAAGGTCCCTTCCAACTCTGTTATTATATGGCTCTTAAAGATTAAAAAAAGAAAGAAAACTACTAATAAATCCTCAACAATTCCTAATAAAATGACGTTTACTTGGTAATAGCTTGTGATGCTAAAAGAACATTGGAATGGTTGCCAAACAGTCGTTCCATAAATGAAAGAGCTATTGGAAAATTACTGTGATTATGTTCCAGTTTAATTTGTGCCCAGAAGCTTTCCAGTCAACCCTGATATCCAGATTAGACCAGACTCACCCGCCACTCAGTTCTGCCAGTAAGAAGATAGCTTAATGTTTATTTATTAAACATCAGCAAACATCAAAAGAGAGGGGGGGGGAAGACAGGAACAAATGCAGACAAAAGAGGAAAAAAAACACAGAGAGAATAAGACAGGAACAACAAGCAATAATTTGTGTTAATTCTATATCCAAAGGGACAGAACTTTCCAGAGCCATAATGTGGATAATTAGCATTAACTAAAGGGAGTGGTGCCTTTTGATTGTTCAAGCTTTAACCCTTTTATGTAAACAGCAATAGCAGATGGAAAGTAGGACAACAGGTGATCCCTCCTCTATTCTGTACCACAAGGTGGTGGACAGGGATGATGAATCCAAGAAGGGCCACCAGTATCTCTCACAACCACTCTGGAATTTTGTGTAAGGAGGCACTCGGAAATATTATTTGAAAGGATGGCAGAGGTGTCTGTGGAGATTCTCAGTCATCCAGGTCATGGTTGTCCCAAAGGTGCATTTGAGGGGTGGAGTCTGGCCAACTGAATGAAGCTAGCAGAGTGTTTAATGGCCGGATGCCCTTCCTCTCGCCAATGCAGAGTTTTGTTCAGCAGATACTATTCTCATTGTGCCCAGAGAGAGAAATATCTGCCTCTATCTAGGATCAAACTCACAACCTGCTGATTATGAGGCAAGAGCGCCACCTCTAGGCCACTGCACCACTCCTAAGAGAGGCAACACACAAACAAACAAATATTTTAAAAACCCAGACCAAAAGCCACGGAATATGATCAAAAGCAATTTCTTTGCAGAAACTTGAGAATTGTATGGTTCTGCCTCGTCATCTTCTGGCTAAAACACAACTTTTCCCCCTCCATTAGCTGCCCATCTGTGCACTTCTTATTTTGATTTGCTTTTTTAAAATCAAGATAAAGAATATTTCGCTACCGCTCCATATCGCCCTAACCCAGGACACAAATCTGCAGTCCCCTATCCTGAATTGATAGAACACCCATCGAGCGAGTGTATCCATTTCAAGGAGACCCTTTTCATCAGCCAAAGCCAGGAAGCCTTGAAGAAAAAGCAAAAGAAAAGAAGAAAGGAAAACAGCTTTCTGCTTTCTGGCCAGCTGCCAAGAAGCCTCCAGCTAGCTTTGAAAGAACCTGCCTCAAACTTTTCACACAAGAGGCTGCTTTCCCGGCCTCTGGAAGAAGAATTCTTCATCACAATTGTGCAAAAGCCCCATGAAAATTACAATAAGAGCAGGCGTGGGCTGCTACGGGTTCGGCCGGATTCGGGAGAAGCCGTAGCTAACATTATGGCCAGTTCTGAGAAACCCCAAATCCCACCCCTGGCTGGCCACGCCCATCCCATCCTGCATCTCCCACCCTGCCCAGCCACTCCCAGGAGTCTCCACGTGGCCCGTTTTGAATGCGAGGTAAGTGCAGGGCCCATGCGGAGGCTCCGGGAGGGGAGAAAACGGGTCTCCTGGAAGTTCCAGAAGGCCTCTGGAGCCCGGGGAAGGATGTTTTCACCTTCTCAGCATGGGGAAGGTGAAACCGCCCTCACTGCCATGGTGCAGGAGGCTGACTCAACCACACCCATCATGGCCACGCCCACCAGCAACCGGGCAGAGAACCCATTGCTGATATTTTCGAAGCCCAGCCTTCAACAAGAGGATGCGACAAATGAATTGAAATGGCCAGGGCTGCACATTGCAAACCAGAGAGGAATCCCGCAAGGCAACCTAGAGATTTATTTATTTATTAAAAGAATGAATTCAACAGATGATAAAGCAACCAAATCTTTTCCTCATTAGCCGGGTCTGAATAACACGGGGGAATAAAATATAAGTACAGGTAGTCCTGGACTTACGACCAGAATTGAACCCAAAAGTTCCAATGCTAAGTGAGACAATTGTTACGTGAGTTTTCCTCCCTACTTTTCTTGCCACACTTGTTAAGTGAATGGTGAGCTAGTAACCCAGTTGTTAAGTGAATCCGGCTTCCCCATTGACTTTGCTGGTCAGAAGTTTGCAAAAGGAGATCCATCAGATGAGGATGTAATTCCGAAAATATTAGACTGTGCAGAGATGGATAGATTGACTTTGAAACACAGAATATTACTTAACATGGAGTAGATTTTATGAATGGTTAGAGATAAGAGGTAGAAATTAGATGAAGAAAGATTAGTGCTATGTATGAATTAAATATAAAGATGGTTTATAATTATAAATATGCTAATATAATTAACATAATTATGAATAACCTTATATAATGAAGAAATTGACCCAAAATTATTATGTTATATTATTACTATTGTTACCAATATATGTGTTAATATTTCATTTTGTTTCGTTCTTGTTTTCATTTTGCATTGTATTCAAAATGTTTATGACATAAACATTCCAAAACTGAACACTTCAACAAGAGAATAATTATGGAAGCTATCGAAAAAGAGAAACACCCCCACAACATGAATAAACGTGACGATACCTCCCGCCTACCAGATATTTGAAAACCAGCCCTAGTCAACAAATGAGCCCTACCCAGCACCCAGGTCATTACAACACAAAACAACAACAGACACACAGCCAGCACCAATCAGCACCAATCTACCAATCATGATACAACCACACAGCCAATCAATCCACTTACTGAAACAAAACCAGCACTCCACACACCCCCACCCAGATTTATAGAAAGACGGCAGCTCCGATCACGCTTTAAGCTGAAAACACCAGCCTGAAGATGACGAGTGAGACCTCGCCGAAACAAGACAAGACGATCTTAATCTTACATGGAAAACAAGACAATCTCAATCTTACACGGGAAAAGACCCAAATACAACAAGACCAGCATATATGATCTCAGGACACTGCAATAGTCATAAATATGAATCAATTGCCAAGCGTCTCAATTATGAATATGTGACCATGGGGATACTGCAACTCTCGTAAGTGTGAAAAACGGTCAATTTTTTCTGTCCCATTTTACCCTTGAGCGTTCACTAAACAAACTTCTTGTAAGTCGAAACTTCTTATATTTATAACCAAACCAGCTGGATTGGCACAAAACCCTAAAACAAGCAAGGAGTTAAAGGGGCTGGAGCTTCAATTGCAATGCTGTGTGTTAGGCGTGCCTCATTCAGTATCCAAGAAAGAAACCCCCCCCCCCCAACTTTTACTGGACATGAAAACAACTAAAGTAAAGCAAGATCTGAAGCAAAAAAGTGCAAACATGTACATCTCAAACCCAGTTACCCCAACCCAATGTCCAATCTGCAACTCCCAAAGGTGTCATGTGGGGTGCATCCTCAAGTGGCCTCATTCATCTGCTATGCAGAGATGGTTGACCTTTACCAAGCCAAAACACGAGCCATCAGTATGCACAGAAATTGGTGAGAAGAAAACTCCCTACATGATAACTCCTCCAGTACCTAGTAATTCCCGCCCCCCCAATACAAATGAGCCCGCACCCTCCCCATTACTATGGCAGCCAATGGCGAGCAAGCAAAGTAGAGGCTGACACTGCGGCTGCCATCTTAGCAATAGCAATAGCAGTTAGACTTATATACTGCTTCATAGGGCTTTCAGCCCTCTCTAAGCGGTTTACAGAGTCAGCATATCGCCCCCACATTCTGGGTCCTCATTTCACCCACCTCGGAAGGATGGAAGGCTGAGTCAACCTTGAGCCGGTGAGATTAGAACCGCTGAACTGCAGATAACAGTCAACTGAAGTGGCTTGCAGTACTGCACCCTAACCACTGCGCCACCTCGGCTCTTGACTTTTTTGACCCTGGTCTCCTTCTACATGTACTGTAATTATCAATTGATTTGTCGTTACTGCTTTTCCTTGCAGTCAGCCACAAGTAGCCTCCCACCGTCCAGTGCGATCCCACAGAGTTGGCCTCCTCAGGGTTCCGTCAGCCAGACAGTGTCGGCTAGCGACCCCCAGGGGGAGAGCCTTCTCTGTGGGAGCGCCTTCCTTCTGGAATGAGCTGCCCCCGGATCTTCGCATAATCCCCGACCTCCGGTCCTTCCGACACGCCCTAAAAAGTTGGCTTTTCCAGCAAGCCGGCCTGGCCTGAATAGAATAAAATATAGGATTAATTTGGTTGTTAATTTTAATTTAATTTTTAAATTTTTATTGTAAATATCAATTGGGGTTTTTTTTGGATACTTTATTTAATGCCCCTTTTAATTTTTGTAATACGTGTTTTCTTTTATGTTGTACGCCACCCTGAGTCCTTGAGAGAAGGGCGGCATATAAATCCCATAAACCATAAACCAATTGTCCAGGTAGATGTCTCCTACCAAGAACAAACAAGATTAAACCTGATGTATAAATGCAATCTTGGTTGATGAAGTTAAGTTAATTAATTAATTAACAGATAAACGGATGAGTGATAGGGGACAAATGCAAGCCAACTCTCCTTCCAGCCTTAGGTATTTCTAAAACTGCCTGCCTGACTGGAGATGTAAAAATGAAAAAGAAACTTACCCAAAAAAGAAATTCAAAGAAACGACTTTCTTTGCAACAGATATACGTATAAATTTAGACTAAGCTTTTGCAACGTAACTTTTATTTTTTTCCTAGCATTGACTTTTTTAAAGTCCTCAAATCCATATATATCATTTCATTTTTTTCCCTCTTTCACACAAAAAAGTCCAGAAGAGCTACTAATCAGCATTAAAATAAATCCATGTCTTTTCTCTAATCAAAACTATCAATTTCGCCATCTCAGCTAGCTCCATTTTTACCCTCCATTTTTCCACTGCGGGTAATGTCAAATCTTTCCAGCCTATAAAAGTTTCATTGCTGTTACCATGCAATATACAAAAGCCTTTGCCTAACATTTTTTTCTAACTGTTTGTCCATCAGTCCCAAAGGGAATCTTGCTGGCTTCAATCGTATATTTGTCTTCAAGATCTTTTGAATACATTCATGTTTTGATTCTGAATATTTTATATGTCCATCAGGCTCATTACCAAGATTCGTGATGCCAAATAAATGCTTGATTTATTTATCCCTTGCTTTGTTGCCTGGCAGATGAAATGTTCCTATATCTGTGCTTATTTATATGGTTTTCCTTCGTTAAATATATTCTTGTGCCTTATCACATACCTTATCAAACTGCCAAAGAGTTTCAGTTCTGATTCAGTTCTACAGTCTGTCATCTACACTTCCATAATTGTGTGGTTTGGCTCTGCAACCAAACAAGACAGACAAGAGTTTAACTGATAAGTAGATCTGCAGAAAAAAAAACAATTTCTACCAATTTGCCTTCCATTATACTGCACGAATCAAAAAGAGTTCTGTGAAAATATCTACAGACCCCTCACATCCTGGACATAAATTGTTTCAACTTCTGCCCTCAAAACGATGCTATGGAGCACTGCACACCAAGACAACTAGACACAAGAACAGTTTTTTTCCCCAAATGCCATCACTGCTTAACAACTAATTTCTACAACACTGTCAAATAATTTACTAAGGCTGTATTACTATTATTTTTCTCTTCCTTCCTAATACCTATCTCTTCCCACTTATAACCATGTTGCTTGTATCTTTCAATTTATATTGTTTTATTTGTTTACTAGTATGATTTGATAGCTTACTAGTAACCTGTGATTATCACTAAGTATTGTATCTTATGATTCTTGATGAATGTATTCTATTTTATTTTTCTTTATGTACACTGAGAGCTTATGCACCAAAGACAAATTCCTTGTGTGTCCAAGCACACTTGGCCAATAAAGAATTCTATTCTGTATGAACCTCATCAATGGTTAAAATAGTTTCTTCCCCCACCCCCATTATTTGGCTGTCTGAGTTGAAGCGCTTTTGACAGTTTCCTGCTTAATCCCTACCCATCCTTAAAAATCCACAGACTCTAATCTTCAAACATGCCTCCAAGGCAGCTAATCAGATCAGTTGTTAAATGGATCAAAGTGTGTTTGTTCAGAAAAGAGCCCAAAGCATTTCCTTCTCAAGACTGCAAGATCTCCCCTTCCCTCCCCCAAGACACATCCAGAGATCTAGTTTGATTGTTGGGTTCTCAGAAGGTCTAAACTTCAGAGGAGGTTCATCCAATTATTTTATTTATACTTTGAAGTCTGATGGGATTTTCGTGGCCCTTACAAAATCATTGGCTGATCGCTGATAGAATCATCAAAAGTTGTAGAATAGTGATCTCACAAAGCTGTGTTTTAATTTTTGTAGGGCAGCCACAGAGAAGAGGGGGGTCAATTTATTTTCCAAAGCACCAGAAGGCAGGATAAGAAACAATGGATGGAAACTAATCAAGGAGAGAGGCAACCTGGAATTAAGGAGAAACTTCCTAACAGTGAGAACAATTAGTCAGTGGAACAGAAGTTGCCTTCAGAAGTTGTGGGTGTTCCATCGCTGGAGGTTTTAAAGAGACTGGATATTTGAAACGGTATAGGGTCTCCTGTTTGAGCAGGAGGTTGGACTAGGAGACCCCCCTTCCAGCTCTATTCCAATTCAAAACTTCCTAACTGTTGTTGTTAGTCGCAAAGTCGTGTCTGACCCATCATGACCCCATGGACAACCTTCCTCCAGGCCTTCCTGTCCTCTACCATCCTCTAGAATCCATTTAAGCTCATGCCGACTGCTTCGGTGACTCCATCAAGCCACCTCATTCTCTGTCGTCCTCTTCTTCTTTTGCCCTCCATCGTTCCCAGCATGAGGCTCTTCTCCAGTGAGTCCTTCCTTCTCATTAGGTGGCCAAAGGATTTGGGTTTCCTCTTCAGGATCTGGCCTTCTAAAGAGCAGTCAGGGTTGATCTCCTCCAGGACTGACCGGTTTGATCACCTTGATAGTTCAAAGGCCTCCATTCTTTGGCGCTCAGCCTTTCTTATGGCCCAACTTTCACAGCCATACATTGCAACTGGGAAAACCATAGCTTTGACTATACACACTTTTCTTGGCGCGATGATTTCTCTGCTTCCTAACAGAGACAATATCAAAGTTAACAAAAGGAACCTCTCAAAATTTGTCGGCTAAGAAACCAGTCAAGTCTATTTTTCACCAAGTTCCTGACAGCAAATTTTATAATGCTGGTTTAATGCCTACAAAAGAAAGTTTTCTAGGGGGGTGGGGGAGTTTCTTGCAATCCGTAACCTACATTTCAGCTTTCTTCCTCTGTGTAGCTAAGGCTTCCCTCCTCTCTATTTTAATCAAAGGGCAAAAGACAGAGGGCTTTCCATAAAACAGGCCCAGGAGCAATGAATTCCACCAATACTTACTTACTTCCCCCACAGGAATTGCCTGCCTCCTTCTCATCTGACTTTTCACCTTCCCATCCTAGAAACCAACAAAGAGCAGCCAAGATTTGAGATTTACAACTTTGTGCATTCTGAATTCACTCAGGGTATTATCTGTGAGTTTGTAAGTGGCACAAGAGGGTGGGGGGAATCCTCTCTCTCTCTCTCTCTCTCTCTCTCTCTCTCTCTCTCTCTCTCTCTCTCCCTCCCTCCCTCCCTCTGTCTGTGTCTCTTTATCTCTCTGTGTCTCTGTCTGTGTGTGTGTGTGAGAGAGAGGGGGGGGAGAGGGAGAGAGTTATGACAGAGCAGGAGCCCTCAGGGAATGATTTCACAGCAGAAATATGTACCTGAGCCTCCAAGGCAAAGAATTTGCCATTCCTCAAAAGCTATGTCATTTATCAAACCATCCCCACTTCCTAATGTTAGGTGTTACATTTAGAGAGGGGAGCAGTGAAGCGAGGAAGCATGTTCATTGACAATATATTTTTTTTAATACATATTGTATTTGATCCGCTGTTCCTCAACTCTAGATTGCACTGCCCAGCATATCATTAAACAAAAGTGAAATCACCTTTTGGTCTTCTATCCGAAGAAGGTGAGTGAATGCTGTTCGCAATTTGTGACCAATGGGCCTTTCTCCTTCCTAGGGTTATCACCCATAGAGGAAGTACTGAATAACAGGGCCTTTTCTCTAATTCAGAGGGCACCCAAATATAGTAGCTATAGAAGATGCAGATTTAAAAGCTGCAAAATGTGGAAAACCATTCTATTCCTGCCTTAAACATGAAAGGTGACTGGATAGGTTTCGGCCAATCACCAAGAGACTGTGAATTCTAGTTCCGCCTTTGGCATGAAAGTCAGCTGAGTGACTTTGGGCCAATCACCAAGAGACTGTGAGTTCTAGTTCTGCTTTAAATATGAAATGTGACTGTATAGGTTTTGAAAGAGTGTTAGAGTGGGGGCTATTTTATTATTTCGTTTTACGTTTTATTTTGTTTTATTTTATTTTTGGGTTTTGTTTTACTTTTTTTAATTTTTTATTTCATTTATTTCATTTAAAAAAATATTTTAATTTATTTTATTGTATTTTTATTTTAATAAAAGTATGTATTTATTTTTTATTAAATGATTTTAATTTTTAGATATTTAAAATTTTTAAATTAAATTCATTTTTTATTTTACTTCATTTTATTTCATCTTTTAATTTCATTTTATTTTTTCATTTTATTTTTACATTTTTTAATTCTTATTTTACTTTTTTGATTTTCTGTTTTCCTTTATTTTGTTTTGTTTTGTTTTGTTTTTAGGTTATTTTTTATTTTATTTTATTTCTAATTGATTTGACCATGCCTGCATTCTCTCCTTCCCTACCTCGTAGCTCTGGCAGGGATGGCAAAGCACGAAACCCTCACCAATCCATGCCCGGTTCAGCGAGAACATCCTTCCCTGTCCAAAAAGGTCAGAGATCAGATTTGGCAAGCAGATAGGATTTTGTGATAAAGAAATTATTTGGATTGGGCAGGAAAGCTTTCCTGTTAGTGAAGATAAGCAGAGAGCTTGCATGAAAATTTCACAGGACCCCCCATTGCTAATCCTTTGGTTATAAATATGATGGATGGAATGTAAACTCTATAAAGATTAACACAATCCGAAGAGAATGGAAAAACAGGGATCCTCTTTCCAAACCAAGGGGCTTTTCTGCATTCCTGAAGAACGTTCTTTTGGTCCTCCTGGATTTAATCTTTCTGGCAGATTTGCTATCCCAGTTTTAAAAAATGCTGGTTTAACTGTTGGAAGAAATGTCCTTTGGGGTTCAGTTCCAAGTGGGGGGGGGGGGAAGACACTGGGAACATGGAGGCTGCTTGGAAAGATGGTTTAATGGTGGACAGGATCACATGGTTTGAGCTCCTGAACAGAAAATGGAATAGAATAACAGATTTGGAAGGGACCTTGGAGGTTTTCTAGTTCAACCCCCTAACTAGACAGGAAACCCTATGCCATTTCAGACAAATGGATATCCAATAGGGGATCTGATGTTGAGTGAAGAAGAAAAAAAGACTGAGATGCTGGAAATCCCTGGTTTTATGCCCTCTCTGGGCTTTGATCTTAAGCTTGTATTCTGATTGGTTGTCAGACTCCCATGGGGCCATGCAGAGGCAACTCTCTAGGCTGCGATTTGAATCCAGGTTTGGTTGAGTGTTGCTTCTTCCCAGGTGCCCTGTGGTGCCCTGTGGTGAGATGGGGAAAGGGCTAATACTATCATGCCTTAATCCCATCACCCCGGAGCTGAAGGGGGAGGTCTTTGTTATGTAGAGCAGACTGCCCCAGGCATTTTAATGCCCCAAAAGTGGGGGCTATTAAGAGTGAGTCTGCTTCCTGCCTAAAAACACGCTTCTCCATTTCTTACCCAGGGAAATGTAATATTCTGCCTTTTCAATATTTCCCAAGATATTTCATTTTTCTAGGAAAGGGATGGGTGCTAACTCCTACATAACAAAAGCCATCTTTTATATGAAACCATTCTCTCTTGTCTCCTTTCCAACGCTATATATTTCTGAGTTATATATGAAAAAGTCTGAAATAGAAGTGCTCCCACAAACTCTTTGAACAGGTATGGTCTCTGCATTTGGAGATACATTGGTTTGTTTATTTATTTATTCTAATTGGCTCAGTAGTTTTCAAACCTGGCAACTTTAAGATGGGTGGACTTCAACTCCCAGAACACCCTAATGTTCCCGCCATGGGTGTATTACTTGGAACCCTGCACCTTGCCAGTATAACTTTTAGAGATCCCACCTGGGTAATCTGAGGAGAAAAAGAATGTTTGCTGGAGATGCCCATCTACTGGAAGGGACAATGGAAATTAGTTCAAAAACAGACTCTCTAGAACATGGGTGTCCAAACTTGGGAGCTTTAAGATTTATGGACTTCAATTCCCAGAATTCCCCACCCAGAATGGCTGAAGAGCCGAGGTGGCGCAGTGGTTAGAGTGCAGTACTGCAGCCTACTGCTAGTTGCAGTTCGGCGGTTCAAATCTCACCGGCTCAAGGTTGACTCAGCCTTCCATCCTTCCGAGGTGGGTAAAATGAGGACCCAGATTGTTGGGGGCGATATGCTGACTCTGTAAAACCGCTTAGAGAGGGCTGAAAGCCCTATGAAGCGGTATATAAGTCTAACTGCTATTGCTATTGCTATTGCTATTCTGGGAGTTGAAGTCCACAAGTCTTAAAGTTCCCAAGTTTGAACACCCCTGCTCTAGAACAAGTTGCCCCCAGAAGTTGTAGATGCTCCAATCAAGGAGAGATCCAACCTAGAACTAAGGAGAAATTTCCTGACAGAACAATTAATTAGTGGAACAACTTGCCTCCAGAAATTGTGGGTGCTCCAACACTGGAGATTTTTTAACAAGAGATTGGACAACCATTTGTCAGAAATGGTGTAGTGTGTTATGTTTGAGCAGAGGGTTGGCCTAGAAGACTTCCAAGATCCCTTCCAATTCTGTTATTCTAAGAAATTTTCACATCATGAGAAAGTCTTGTTATTGATGTCTGTCTGTAAATATATATAGTATATACTTGTATGTTCCGGAAGATATTTAGAATTTCTCAGATCCAGGAATGGCATTATTGTGATTTGGTTGGTTGGTTGATGGAAAGAAGGGAAGGAGGGAGGGAGGGAGGGAGGGAAGGAAGGAAGGAAGGAAGGAAGAAAGGAAGGAAGGAAGGAAGACAACCAAGCAGACAGGGAGATAATTAACTAGATAGGTAACAGAATAAGAGTTGGAAGGGATCTTGGAGGTCTTCTAATCGAACCCTCTGCTCAGGCAGGAAACCCTACACCATTTCAGACAAATGCCTGTCCAGACTCTTCTTAAAAATCTCCAGTGTTGAAGCATCCACAACTCCTGGGGACAATTCATTCCCCTGATTAATTGTTCTCTCAGGAAATTTCTCCTTAGTTCTAGGTTGGATCTTTCCTTGATCAGTTTCCATCCATCCAGGTAGGCAGGCAGGTGGGTAGGTTGAATGAGTGTTGAGGCAGGTTAAGTGTCATGTTAAACAACAAACAACAACACCCTGTTGGGAAGTCAAATCCTAGGGCACCAAAGATCACAAGTCGGCTTGATTGTTTTTTCCATGTCTTTGTCTTGCTAATGTAGCCCTTGTGGTAACCTTATCAGAAGACCACCCAAGACCTTCTGTTCCTATCTGAGCTCTCCCACTGAGAATGTAAACTGTACATCCCAATTCCTCTAGAAAAAGGCTGATTTATAAGGCAATTTGCATCTGGGGAATGTTTCAAAATCTCCTAAGCCCATCTCTTTCCCCCAGAGGAACAAAAATGTTAGCAGCACAGTCATTGTTTAGTGGCATCTTCGTAACTTGCCGAAAGTTCACACTTTAAATGAGCAGGAATCGTATTTTCTGATTCAACAGAAAGGAAGCACAGGAAATAAACACTGATGTATTCAAAATGTGAACTTTTAAAGTTAATTTTAATTCAGGGTAGAATCCATGGTAGCTGGAGACTGGTAAATAAATACAGAGGGGTTGCAATTAGAAATTGAACTGGATTATTCAGAATTGTAACCAGGGGTGAACTACTACGGGTTTGCCTGGGCTCGGGAGAACCCCTAGCTAATGTTATGGCCGGTTCAGAGGACCTCGAAATCCCACCCATGGCTGGCCCCTCCCACCCTGCCCCACCCCTCCCACCCAACCACACCCCTTCCAGGAGTCTCCACGTGACCCGTTTTGAATAAAAAATAAGTGTAGGGCCCACGCGGAGGCTCGGGGACAGGGGAAACGGGCCTCCCGGAATGCCTCCAGACCGCGGGCGAGGCAGTTTTCACCCTCTCAGAGGCTTGAGGAAAACCTCCAAAGCCTGGGGAAAATGAAAATGCCCCCCCCCCGCCGCCATGGTGCAGGAGACTGAGTAAGCCACTCCCACCATGGCCACGCCCACCCAGCAACTGAGCAGAGAACCTGTTGCTGAAATTTTTGAAGCCCACCCCTGATATGCAAAACATAGAAAAACAGCACGTTCTGTGTGATTTTGCCAGAAAATGATCATTATTTTGTAATCAAAGTTGTTTAAATCAGCTATTATAACTTCAAAGCATCTCTCTATATACAGTATATATATATACAGATACATATTTGCAATACATTTATGGAGGTCCCAGAGATGCTTTTTGGACTTTCTGGAGTGAGATTCTTTTTCCCCTTTCAAAATGTTTTGCTTCTAATCGATGACAGAGAATATTTTTGGATAGAAAGCAAAACTCATTCAGAGGAAAATCACACCAAGAAGATCCAGCTGCTTTTTGGAAAAAGCATCCTTGGGGCATATCTGCAAGATAGGGAAACTGAAGCTGGGAATAACGGCTGTGATATAATTGTTAAGATCGTGGAATGCAGTTCCCTGCAATGCAAGTTTAAATCCATCCCCAGACATTCGGGACGTGGCTTTGAGCCAGTTCTTCTCTTTTAGACCAAAATGTAGGGTGGTACGGTGGTTAAAACAGTGTTTCTCAACCTTGAGAAGATTATTGCAGTCCTTGGTTACCATGAGGTCTTCAAATCTTGCTGTGCATTTACAATAGTCTCATTACATGAAATAAACAGGTATAGGTACGGTAGGAGTAGTAACTGTGAGAGGGATCTTGGAGTCCTAATGGACAACCATTTAAATACAAGCCAGCAGTGTGCAGCAGCTGCCAAAAAGCATAGGATGCATAAACAGAGGGATAGAATCAAGATCACATATATTAATACCACTTTATAATGCCTTGGTAAGGCCACATTTGGAATACTGCATCCAGTTTTGGTCACCATGATGTAAAAAAAGATGTGGAGACTCTAGAAAGTGCAGAGAAGAGCAACAAAGATGATTAGGGTACGAGAAACTAAAACATATGAAAAACGGTTATGTCTAGTTTGATGAAAAGAAGGACTAGGTTGACATGATAGCACTCTTCCAATATCTCAGGGGTTGCCACAAAGAAGAGGGAGTCAGTCAAACTATTCTCCAAAGCACCTGAGGGCAGGACAAGAAGCAATGGGTGGAAACTAATCAAGGAGAGAAGCAACTTAGAACTGAGGAGAAATTTCCTGACAGTGTAACCAATTAATCAGTAGAACAACTTGTCTCCAGGAGTTGTGAATGCTCCAACACTGGAAGTTTTTAGGAAGAGATTGGATAACCATTTGTCTGAAATGGTGTAGGATTTCCTGCCTAAGCAGGAGGTTAGACTACAAGGCCCCCAAGGTCCCTTCCAACTCTCTTATTCTATTCTATTCTAAAAGGAAAAGACATCAATGGAACAAAATCGTCGAAGCTCATCAATCTGGCTGGAGAAGGTTTTTTTATACTTGTCTAAGTTCCGCCTGTTCATCACTCTGATTTTTGCTATGAGCGAAAGAAAGGGCATAAAACCTAATCAAATGAAATGAGCCACATGGAATTAGACACACCACATTTTGGGATAACATTTGCAGAGCAGAAACTGATCTTGCCTTAATGGCCTTTCCAGAACAACAATAAAATTGTCTTATGTGCTAACACTCTGTGTGGCTTGTACAGCTTATTTAGTGGCTTAGTTTTTATGAGCGACTCAATTTTGATGTTTTATGTCCAATGATGTTGGGTACATCATTGGCACATGGAGAAAAGAGAAACAGCTTTGAAGTTGCAGACTCCCGGAGAATCCGCAATACCCTCTCTGCGGGCACATGAGCCGTCACCCAGCTCAGCTCTACTGCACATGCGCGTGCCCCCTCCCGCCAGCCAGCTGATTTTCGGGTCTGTGCTGCGCATGTGGAAGCTGCATGCACATGCACAGGGGGAATTTTTGCACACGTATGCATGAGGGCATGGGGCATGGGGGAGAGCGGCGGCGAGGCAAACCCGTTTTTGGTTTCGGGAGGCTTCAGGGAGGCCTGCTCAGCCCAAAATGAGGCACGGGGGGAGGTGTAGCATCCCTCCTTCCGCAGCCCATTTTGTTCCCAGGGAGGCCTGCTAGGCCCAAAACAGGGCCTGGCAGGGTGCCGCGCCCCTCTCACAGCCCATTTTTGGTCTCAGGAGCTTCAGGGAGACCTGCTAGGCCCAAAACAGGGTACTCGGCTGTCATGTGCATTTGTGGGGGATTGTGCGCGCATGTGCAGGTGGAGGGGCGCATTGTATTGTGGGTGTGGGCACACACACGTGCAATTTCGGCACGTGAGGACAAAAAGGTTATCCCATCACTGCCTTAGAATGCTTTGCATTCTGGGGTGAGTTAGCATTACAATCCCAAATTCCAATTTGGAGAGTGGTGAAATGAATACTGGCAGTCCCTAATTTACAACCGTTTGTTCAGTGACCGTTTAAAGTTGCACGACACCGAAAATAGTGGCTTATGACTGAATGGAGACAGGCCTATCTCTGCTCTAGGAACTGTTGGAAGTGATGAGAGACTACATGTTCTCCAAAGCCTGACAGGCGTTTATCAGAATGTAAACGGTAATTGAAAGTGATACCAAAAGGACATTCAAAATAGCTTTCCCCTGAGTTGACCTTTAGGTAAGGAGAGTGAGTCCAGACAAAATATCTTTCATCATGCAAGATAGACATTCTCAAATGCTGGATGTCTCCTGCTTCCTAAAATGCTTAAATGAATATGCGTCCTCCTTTCCCTCAATAAAAACTAATGCTTTTATTTGGGGTTAGGGCTAGAGAAGGAAGAAACATACAATGCTCTTTTAATCATAATATTTTAATCTGCATATCAAATAAAGCCAGCCTTTCGCTTCTTGTCTCTGGATTTCATGCTTTCCAGAATTTGGGACTTATGATTTTTCAGAATTCAGAATAGAATAGAAGGGACCTTGGAGGTCTTCTAGTCCAGCCCCCTGCTCATGCAGGAGAACCGTCTTAGACAAGGAGACTGTCCAGTGGATTTTAATTGCAAATTCCCCAGAGTCTCTTTGCAGAGTAAGACGGGCAGCATATAAATTTAACAAATAAATAAATAAGCCAAACCTTAATGTTGATCAATTAAGTCACCTGACAAACCGATAGTCCAGAATGCAATTAGGAAAAAACAGTTATTTGGCTTTGTGTATTACAGGGAGTCTTTGACTTACGACCACAACTAAGCCCCAAATTTCTAGGGCTAACCTAGGCTGTTAAATGCGTTGTCTCATTCCATAACCATATTGCCACAGCTGTTAAGCGAATCACTGTGGTTGTTAAATAAATGCCAGTTTCTGGTTAAAATGTTGAAAATCAGTGTCATGTGACCAGGGGTGGGCTTCAAAGGTTTCAGCACTACTGGTTCAGGTGTACAGGTCCAAACCGGCTGAATACCACTTCTGTTTGGCACCACATTTTAAAAAAAGTCAGAGCAAAAGCAAGAGGTGCAGAGAAGGGCAGTCAGGAACTGAAAATTTAACTCTGTACAGATAGTCCTCAACTTATGACTACAACTGAGTCATAAATAAGTTCTCTTATGTGACTAAGTGAAACATTTGTTAAGTGCGTTTTGCCCCATTTTACAAGCTTTTTTGCCACCGTTGTTAAGTGAATTGCTGCAGTTGTTAATTTAGTAACGTGGCCATTAAGTGAATCTGGTTCCCTCATTGACTTTGCTTGTCAGAAGGTCGCAAAAGGGGATCTTGTGACCCTTATGAACCAGTTGACAGGCATCTGAATTTTGATCATGCGACTACAGGGATACTGCAATGGTCGTAAGTGTAAAAAACATCCCCTTTTTCAGCACCATTGTAACTTCAAAATGGTCACTAAATGAACTGTTGTAAGTCAAGGACTACCTCTATATTTTCATTGTCACCTTACAATACAATACAATAGCAGAGTTGGAAGGGACCTTAGAGGTCTTCTAGTCCAACCCCTGCCTAGGCAGGAAACCCTATACTGTTTCAAACAAATGGCTATCCAACATCATCTTAAAGACTTCCAGTGTTGGGGCATCCACAACTTCTGGAGGCAGGTTGTTCCACTGATTAATTGTTCTCACTGTCAGGAAATTTCTCCTCAGTTCTAAGGATTAGCTGTATTTATTTTGCACTTCGGCTTTTACGAGATCCGGCTCCTTCAACCCGAGCTTTGTAGAAACGTATTCGACAGTCCCACTACATTAACCCGCTGAGAAACTTTTTAAGCTGATGGCTTTCCAAATGACAACGGAACTTGCAAACTTGGCCAATTTGCTAGAGCTTTTATCTCCAAGTTTCTCAAGGATTTCAGGCAAATATTTGCCATTCCAAATTTCCCACTCACGCTCAAACAAAGTGGGAGAGAACAACTAGGACAGCAGCTGAATGCCGACATGAAGGAATATAAAACTGCATCTGGCAAGAGTTTCTTTGCTTTGTTAACCACACCAGCTATGGTAACAGGTGGAGAAAGTTGATGGCTGTCACATCATCAAAAGCTTGATGCTCTTGGCTCTTGTCTACAAAAGCCATGCAGGATTTTTTTTTTTTTAAACAGTTCAAAAAGTGACTAACATGCAATAAAACTGGCCAGAGAAAAAAGAGTCAGAACGAAGAACAAAGGAAGAAATTATCCTGGGAATTTAGCAAGTAGGAAATCTCACTTAAAAGTACCACTTAATTTAGGATAGCAGTAACTCTGCCATTAGCCACAGATACCCTGCCTTAGTCACATAAGCAGTGTTCCAATATCTCAAGGGTTGCCACAAAGAAGACGCAGTCAAACTATTCCCCAAGGCACCTGAGGGCAGAACAAGAAGCAATGGGTGGAAACTAATCAAGGAGAGAAGCAACTTAGAACTGAGGATAAATTTCCTGACAGTTAGAACAATTAATCAGTGGAACAGAAGTTGCCTCCAGAAGTTGTGAATGTCCCAACACTGGAAGTCTTTAAGAAGATGTTGGATAGCCATTTGTCTGAAACGGTATAGGGTTTCCTGCCTAGGTGGTTCCTATTTTTCTACTTGCATTTTTACATGCTTTCGAACTGCTAAGTTGGCAGAAGCTGGGACAAATAACGGGAGCTCACTTTGTTACGCGGCACTAGGGATTCAAACCGCCGACCTGCTAACCTTTCTGATTGACAAGCTCAGCGTCTCAGTCACTGAGCCACCAAGTCCCTTTTAATTCCTGGCATACAACCATTAAATGGAATAATTAGTAATTTTAATTAATAGTTATCTATTGAAATCATAAATCACAACTTTAGAAGATTTTCCTTAGATAAATATCAAGGAAAATATAAGACTCCGGATAAACCAGAAGTCGATGCTACTTTGCTTTTAAATTAGAGGCAACTTTAAAACTCTAAATTCCAAAGGATGAGTTACTGACGTTTTACATAGGCACAATATTAAGCTAAGAGACAAAGTAAAAAAATTTAAAAAATAATAACTTCTAGCTAAACATTTTATTCTTTCACTGTGTCTCTTTTCCTCACTTATTCCTGAACTTTCCTTCCAGTTCCCTGGCAATTGGAGTCTGTATATTCTGAGGAGGTGACATAAACCCCGTTTCTCTTCTCTGCCTCGGCTCCTAACTTCTGCATTTAATTTAAAACAAAAAAGAAAAATATTAGGGACAATCTCCCTTTGTATATGACCTCAGGCCATGCCTCAGACAACTGGGATGGAAACTGAAACGCAAGCGAGAACATGGGATACGTCTGCCTGTTGCATGTGAGCACAATTCTCCCACCTCCCACTGCAAATTAATTTAACAGAACAACAGCAGTGTTGAAAGCAGCGATGGGTTGCTGCCAGTTCAGCCCGGATCGGACGAACCATTAGTAGCGGTGGTGGGAGGCTCCGCCCACCCACCCGGACGCTTCTGTGCATGCGCAGAAGCGTCGTCCATGTACAGGAGTGCGCCCGAACCTATAGTAAAGATTGGCAACCCACCTCTGGTTGAAAGGTACCTTAGAAGCAGGAGTGGGTTCTGGCAGTCACTACCGCTGGTTTGCTTGTGGTCACGCCCCATGCATGCTCTGCACATGCGCAGAAGCAAAAAACAAAATGGCGCCGCCATAAGCTGCCAGAACTGGTTCAAAGGTGTGGCAGGCCTGGATCACTGCCGGTTTCTAGTATAACGCCCTGCTCAAGGAGACTGTATATCACTCCGGACATACTGTATGACTATCCAATTTTTATTTTTTTGAAAACTTCCAGTGATGGAGCAGTCATAACTTCTGTGGGCAAGCTGTTTCACTGATTAATAGTTCCCATTCTCAGGAAATTTCTCCTGACTTTTAGATTGGTTCTCTCCTTGATTAGTTTCCACCCATTGCTTCTTGTCCTGCCCTCAGGTGCTTTGGAGAATAGCTTGACTCCCTCTTCTTTGTGGCAACCCCTGAGATATTGGAAGACTGCTATCATGTCTCCCCTGGTCCTTCTTTTCATTAAACTAGACATACCCAGTTCCTGCAACCGTTCCTCATATGTTTAAACCTCCTAATCATTTTTTGTTGCTCTTCTCGGCACTTTTTCTACGGTCTCAACATCTTTTTTATATCTTGGCAACCAAAACCCGATGCAATATTTCAAGGGTGGCCTTACCATTATAGATTAACTTCCATGATGTACCAAGCATAATTGATTTACGTACTTAACTTTCCCTAGTCAGATGTTTCTGCCTTCAGATGGGTGAGATTTACAGATGCAATCGTAAGGATCCTGGTATTTGGAGAAAACAGTATTCAATCTTTTCCCCTTCGTCTTCAAAGGACCTGGGCAATTCCTCATATTTTGATATATTTTTTTTTAAAGTAACCAAAAAGTTGGTTGGAATGATAACATAGGAAGGATCAACACCATCAAGTTGATGCATGATATTATCGTGTTGATGATTTCCTTGCATTTTTGTGGGAATTAGTGGGGAATTCGTTGGCTTCTTTTTCCTTTTCTATTCAATTATGGGTAAGTGTTTACCAAAAAACTTTACTGTCTGGATTTTGCTGGGTGGTCTGGGGAAACTCCATATCTGTATAACAGCCTCACCATCCACCACAATTAATTCCAATGTGATCATTATCTTAGCACCTACCACATTCTCATATGCACAACATTCTCAATATACACTAGCCCTGTTCTGGCTTAATTTATTGTGCCTTCCAAAAACTACAGTTATGGTGATGTTTAGGAAGGGTGGTTTAATCTTGATCGGTAGCTAATTTAACTTTGCCATCCTGACCCAGATTAAATGATCTATGGTCTATGCTTAAACTATGTTTATTTGACTGCTTTGGGATGTTCCTTCTAAAACATGCCAACAACAGTAATAAAACTGAACGAGATCTTTGCCCTGCTGAAATACAAGCAGCCCTCAACTTACCACTACAATTGAGCCCAAAATTTCTGTTGCTAAGCGAGAGAGTTAAGCGAGTTTTGTCCCATTTTACCACCTTTTGGCCCATGGTTGTTAAGTGAATCGTTGCAGTTGTTAAGTTAGTCACATGGTTGTTCATTGAATCTGACCTCCCCATTGACTTTGCTTGTCAGAGATGCGCAAAAGGGGATCATGTGACCTCGGGACACTGCAACAGTCATAAGTACATGCCAGTTGCCAAGCGTCCGAATTTTGATCACGTGACCATAGAGATGCTGTAACGGTCGTAAGTGTGAAGAACAGTCATAAGTCACATTTTTCAGTGCAGTTGTAACTTTTTTTTTGTATAAAGTTTTTTATTTTTCATTTTCATAACATATAACCACATGTATACTATTACATAACCAGCATCGTATTGTATTATTAAATGTTTACACCAATTTGTCTTGCCATCCACTCCCAAAAATAATTATTGGCTCTTCTGCTCTCCATACACCATATTTGTACCTTATCCATCACTTTCTTCTCCCTCTCTCCTCCCCCTCCCTACCTCCTCCCTTCCCTCTCTCATCCTTCTCTACTTCCTCTCTCCTCTTCTCTCCCCTTTCCACTCCTTCTTTCTCTCCTCCTCTTCCCCCACCCTGCTCTCCAGGGGTGGGTTCCTGCCAGTTCTAACCTCTTCTATAGAAGATGTTCCACAAATCTACAGTGCCATTTAGAACCGGTTCCAGCTCCCTCCCCCCGCCCATCTGCACATCATCAAGATGAAGAGCGAGAGGAGGAATTCTGGGAGTTGAAGTCCACAAGTCTTAAAGCTGTCAAGTTTGAACACCTCTGGGGTTTTTCTTCTAAAGGGTTAGGGGTGCAAAGGTCTTGTCACTTGACAGCTTTAAGACTTGCGTGCTTCAAATGCCAGTTTCTGAGCCAACATTTTGATTGCTAAGCAAGAGCGTTGTTAAGTGAGTTTCACTACATTTTACAAGTTGGCCATGCCCATCCAGTCACATGACTGCCAAGCCACTCCCACTCAGTCACATGGCTGCAAGCCACTCCCACCCAGTCACATGGGCGGCAAGCCATCCCACAAAGCAGGCCACACCTACGGAAGAGGTTCTAAAAAATTTTGAAACACACCACTGCTGCCCTCTCTCCTTTCCCTCTCTTCTTCCCTTGTCTCTCTCCTCTACTTCACACTCTTCATCTCATTTACTTGCTGTATTTCAGCTTCTGAGAAAGCTCCATTTTATGATTATGGTATTTATAATTTCTTTTCAATATACATATTTAATTTTAATATATATCTTCCTCCTTTTTTTAAAAGAGAAAAAAAATATACATATATAATAATTGTATTTTTGAAAAAAAAAAACGCAGCCTATTTTTGGTTGAGATGTGGACCTGGTTACAATTCTTAGCTATTCTCATTATTAGGACAGAGAACCGGTTGTTAAATTATCTGAATCCCATCACTGAGATCAACCTATACATCTCATGCTATCTAAATGGTCATTAAGAGTCAACATTGGCCTCATATCACATAATTATCAATCAATGTTGGTATTATGTCAGTAAGAGCAATAATTAGAAAGGTACTCGAATGTGCAGAGATGGACAAAATGACCATGGAGTTAAAAGAAAGAGAAGAATCAGATTTCTATAAAATATGGAATAGATTTTATAAGTGGCTAGAAAACAGAAGCCAAACCAGGAAAAAGATGTCTTTGTTTTTGTTTTTTTCTAAAGTAGTACTGAATAAAAATTAACCAAAGTTACTAATTACTATCAAATTTAAAGTATTGACCACAATGTAAACATAATGGGGATATGAGCAATTAATATTATTACAAGTGTTAGTACAATTGTTATTACACTATTACAGAAGTTAAAACCGATAGGAAGGCAATATAGAACGAATAACTACAAAGGCTAAACATGTATGCCAATACAGAAGGCTGTATAACTATTTTATATTGCTACGTTTGTCTTTTTTCTTTTTTTGTTGTGTTTTTTTTCTGTTTTTAAAGGTAAAAATGTTTAATAAAAACTATTAAAAAAAAAGAGAAATCAGTTTAACTGAGTACAAAAACAATACTTTTTTTGGCAAGGGGTTTTCTCCAAAGAGAAAAATGTTATTTATTTTGTTATAGACTCCAGAAAGAGTGCAGAGAAGAGCAACAACGATGATTAGGGGACTAGAGGCTAAAACATATGAAGAACGGTTGCAGGAATTGGGTATGTCTAGTTTAATTAAAAGAAGGATTAGGGGAGATGTGACAGCCAGGGGAGGTATTCACTTACCTTCCCTACTGGTTTGCAAATGTGTGTGTGCACCCTGTCCCCATATGCACTCAGCCTTCTGCGCATGCACTTTGGCTAAAAATAGTGCCTAAATGGGCTGGCATCGGGAGTGGGGGGCGGTACTGGTTCAGATGAACTGGTCCAAACCAGCAGAATACAACTTCTGATGAGAGCACAGTTCCAATATATCAGGGGCTGCCCCAAAGAAAAGGGAGTCAAGCTCTTCTCCAAAGCACCTGAAGGCAGGACAAGAAGCAATGGATGGAAACTAATCAAGGAAAGAAACAATCTAGAACTAAGGAGAAATTTACTGACAGTTAGAACAATTAATCATTGGAACAACTTGCTTCCAGAAGTTGTGGATGCTCCAACACTGGAAGTTTTGAAGGAGAGATTGGACACCTATTTGTCTGAAATGTTATAGCAGTAGCAATAGCAATAGCAGTTAGACATATACTGCTTCATAGGGCTTTCAGCCCTCTCTAAGCGGTTTACAGAGTCAGCATATTGCCCCCAACAATCCGGGTCCTCATTTCACCCACCTCGGAAGGATGGAAGGCTGAGTCAACCCTGAGCCGGTGAGATTTGAACAGCCGAACTGCAGATAACAGTCAGCTGAAGTGGCTGCAGTACAGCACCCTAACCACTGCGCCACCTCGGATCTTGTAGGGTCCCCTTCTCTAGCAGGGGTTTGGGCTAGAAGATCTGTAAGGTCCCTTCCAACAGTGTCATTCTGACAAGATGAAGAAAACATCTGGAAGCAAACAATATCTGTCTTGTTGACAAGGAAACTACTTGGAAATGTCCATTTAGTCCCTAAGAATCTGATTTGATTTGAAGAGAATGTTACATGTTAAAATGTTATGTGAATGTGAATGCCCCAACACTGGACGTTTTTAAGAAGAGACTGGATAACCATTTGTCTGAAACGGTATAGGGTTCCCCGTGGAATGACAAAACCGCGCTCGTCAAAATAGCGGTGATAAAACCGCATCGCTAAAGCCGCGACATCATCACCGCGCGTCATCACCGCCGCGACAACAGCGCGGCGACAGAAGGGCGCTTTAAAACAGCGCGGCGGCAGAAAGCCGATTTAAATTAAGGTAAGGGTTAGGATTAGGTTTAGGGGTTTGCTTTAGGGTTAGGGTTAGGTTTAGGTTTAGGGTTAGGGTTAGGTTTAGGGTTAGGGTTAGGTTTAGGGTGCTGAGTGCTTCGGAAGGCACGGATTTGCCCTCCGCGATTATGTCATCGCGGTAGGGTCGCGTTTTTCCTTAGCGCTTTGAACGGCGCGGATTTGCCCTCCACACTTATGTTGGCGCGGATAAGGGCTTCCCGGTTTTGTGGTGAAACCAGGGTTCCCTGCCTAAGCAAGAGGTTGAACTAGAGCAGGGGGTCACCAACCTTTCGGACTTCAGGGACTACTAAATTCATAATTTTAAATCCTGCGGACCACTGGTATGCTTTTTAAAAAACACTAAATAGTATTTACTGCAATATTTAAAAAATGCAAATAATTTTTCTGCAAACCACCAAAATGTTCTCTCTGATCACCTCCATTTGGTGACCACTGGACTAGAAGACCTCCAATGACCCTTCCAACTCTGCTATTCTATTCTATTTTTTTTTAATGCATGCTTGCTCTCCCAAAGTTACCATCCTATCCCTGGGGATTGAACCTAAATATTCCAAGATGCCAAATGATTTTATTTTTCCTCCATAGAACTGAAAGCATGTTTCCCAAGGTCTAAAAGATTCCCATTTTGGATGCAGAAGCCCCATGCTTTTTCCCCCCCTGCTTCTTTTAAGTTTTTACTGGAATTATTCAAATTCTTTTGAAACCAATGAATCTCATGCCCTTGGGCCATTTTTAAAAAATGGTTGAGTTGGTCTAGAGGGATTTCTATATTTTGCTTTTGCAATCAGTGCTATTCCTGTTTTCTCCTCCGTTCCAAAGTTGGAGCAAAAAAAAAAAAATTGCTGTCCTTTTTTCAGCTTCTTGAATGTTATTGTAATAGTGCCCTCATGAGAACTGATGAAGAGAGCAAATGTTTGGGATACAGATGGCCCTAGTTTTAATTCCTGGGATTTTCAGAGAAAAGGATGAGGTACAACAGGCAGAAGCGACGCTTAGAGCTTCCCTAGAGCCTTAGCCATGAAAGAGGAGACCGCGAGTTCTAGTTCCATCTCCGGCGTGAAAGTTGACTGGATGACATTGGGCCAATCACTAGGAGACAGTGAGTTCTAGTCCCGCCTTATGCATGAATGCTGGCTAGATGACTTTGGGCCAATCACCAGGAGACAGTGATTTCTAGTCCCGCCTTAGGCACGGACATTGAGTGGATGACTTTGGGCCAATCACCAGGAGACCGCAAATTCTAGTTCCACCTCTGGCATGAAAGTTGACTGGGTGACTTTGGGCCAATCACCAGCAGACAGTGAGTTCTAGTCCTGCCTTATGCATAAATGCTGGCTAGATGACTTTGGGCCAATCACCAGGAGATTGTGAGTTCTAGTCTCGCCTTATGCATGAATGCTGACTGGATGACTTTGGGTGAATCACCAGGAGAGAGCAAGTTTTAGTTCCACCTCTGGGATGAAAGTTGGCTGGATGACTTTGGGCTAATCAGCAGGAGACAGTGAGTTCTAGTCCCGCCTTAGGCCAGGTAGTTGAGTGGATGGTTTTGGGCCAATCACCAGGAGACCACAAATTCTAGTTCCACCTCTGGCATGAAAATTCACTGGATGACTTTGGGCCAATCACCAGCAGACAGTGAGTTCTAGTCCTGCCTTATGCATAAATGCTGGCAAGATGACTTTGGGCCAATCACCAGGAGATTGTGAGTTCTAGTCCCACCTTATGCATGAATGCTGACTGGATGACTTTGGGCTAATCAGCAGGAGACAGTGAGTTCTAGTCCCGCCTTAGGCCAGGAAGTTGAGTGGATGATTTTGGGCCAATCAGCAGGAGAAAGCGAGTTCTAGTTCTGCCTAGGTACGAAAGTTGAGTGGATGACTTTGGGCCAATCACCAGGAGACAGTGAGATCTAGTTCTGCCTAGGTACGAATGTTGACTGGATGACTTTGGGCCAATCACCAGGAGACAGTGAGTTCTAGTCCCGCCTTAGGCACAGAAGTTGAGTGGATGACTTTGGACCAATCACCAGGAGACAGTGAGTTCTAGTCCTGCCTTAGGCATGAAAGCCGGCTGGGTGATTTTCGGCTAATACCCTTTCTCTGCCCAATCCACCTCACAGGGTTATTGTTGTTGGGAAAAATAGGAGGAGGAAGATGTGTGGGATATGTTTGGGATATGTATATTATTTGTAATAAAAATATAGGTGGGAAACAAATAAAGATAAATAAAAACAGAAACCTGCTGCCACTGGAATATTCTGGAATAGGCAAGATGGCCCCCAGTACCAATGGAATATCTTTTGTACTGCAATAGCGATAGCAATAGCACTTAGGCTTGTATACCACTTCACAGTGCTTTACAGCCCTCTCTAAGCAGTTTACAGAGTCAGCCTATTGCCCGCAATAATTTGGGTCCTCATTTTACCGACCTTGGAAGGACAGAAGGCTGAGTCAACCTGGAGCCTGGTGAGATTCGAACTGCTAAATTGCTGGCAGCCGGCAGGCAGCAGAAGTAGCCTACAGTACTGCATTCTAACCACTGCACCACTATGGCTCATATTAGCATTCTCACCAGTTATTAACTAATTGATTTCCTGTTTTTAATTTCAGGGCCAGCCTTAATTGCTTATCATAAGTGACGAGCCATGTAATAGACTCTGTGGGAATTTAGTATGGCAGCAAGCAAGCCTATGGCAAAGACGGATACTGTCACAGGTGGCTTAATGCATTCTGTCTGAGACAAAGAACAAAATGGGGTACTGTTTGTGCAAATGTGCAAATCTGTTTGGATTGGCAATTATTAGATTGGCAGCTTTCCTCCAGACTGAAGCTTGCCTCGTGCCAGCAGGCGAAATTAACAAGAGGAACAAATGCAAACCGCCTTCACGCTGTCTGTGTAGCCTCTGACAAGGGCTTACGTTTCTCAACCTTAAAACGTGCGGACTACAACTCCCAGAATTCCCCGGGGGAAAGGCTGGCTGGGGAATTCCGGGAGTTGAAGTCCACGTGTTTTAAAGGCCGTTGAAGTCTACACACCAAGATTGAGAAACATTGGTCTAGTACTCGAACTCGATTTCACTGAGGGCTGCATCAGGGTTGTGTTTGACCTCAGGAATGGGGTGGGGGTGGCGTGACCTGACAAAAGGGCAAACGACTAAACCGCGCCCGACTAAACCGTGTCGCTAAAACCGCAACGTCATCAACGTGCCGACAACAGCGCGTCGACAACAACGCGTCGAGAGAAGAGCGATTTACAACAGCTGGTCGGCAGAAGGGCGATTTAAGTTAAGGTAAGAGTTAGGTTTAGGGTTAGGTTTAGGGTTAGGTTTAGGGTTACATTTAGGGTTAGGGTTAGCGTTATGTTTAGGGTTAGGTTTAGGTTTAGGGTTAGATTTAGTTTTACAGCGCGCTTCTGTCGCCGCACTGTTGTCAGCGCGATTCAGCGCTCATTCGTCGGAGCGCTTTAGAACACGCGGTTTTGTCACCGCGGTTTAGTGGGGCGCAGTTTTGTCATTTGCCCTTTTGTCGGTGAACCGGGGGTGGCCAGTGTGGGCGGGGCCAGCTCGACATCACTTGTGTTTGGGCTGCCTGTAGTAGCCCAAGCGCTCTGCCAGCTAAAACAGAGCTTGGGAGGGCCACAAAGACACCGGGGCTGGTCCCTTGCTGCTTCCAGGATGGCCCTATGGGCAGATCTAAGCACCCCACGGGCCGAATGCAGCCCGCAGAACTGGAGTTTGACACCCTGGTTTAATAAAACCAGCCCTGTATACAGGTAGTTCTTGATTTACAACCACAAGAATTTCCATTGCTAACCAGGTGGTCGTTAAGTGAGTTGCACTGAATTTTACAACCATTCTCCATGGTTGTTAAGTGAATCATTGCAATAGCTATAGAGGAATGTGATAGCACTTAAGACTTATATACTTTACTCTTTACAGTGCTTTATAGCTTTTTCTAAGTGGTTTACAGAGTCAGTCCATCACCCCCAACAATCTGGGTCCTCATTTTACCAACCTCGGAAGGACGGAAGACTGAGTCTAACCTAGAACCTGGTGAGATTCGAACTGCTTCTTGCAGGATCACTCCTAGGCGATCACTGCAAGCAAGGGGTTGGACTAGAAGACTTCCAAGATCCCTTCCAGCTCTATGCAAATGAATGGATGGATTTGAAATTATGCGAAGTTGTACGGTAGCTTCTTTATCCATGTTTTACAGGTCAACTATCATGCTAGATTGCAAACCATGATTTGACAGCTATTCTTGTGGGATTCAAACACCAAAGTATTCCTAAACCAAGCCAACCACATTTATAAAGTGCTCTGGGGCTGCATATCCTTGCTGCGTTTTACATTTATAATTCCTGTCGGGGCTTGTCAAAATAAATTAGGATGGTTGCCAGATTTATGAATGAAAGGAGCCAAGAACTGAAGTTCTATTCTTGTCCATTGCCAGAGCTCTCCGAACTTGGTGACTTTAAGACTTGTGGATTTCAACTCTCCAGAATAGGCGGCTGGGGAATTAGAATATAGAATAATGGAGTTGGAAGGGACTTTAAAGGTCTTCCAGTCCAACCCCCTGCTTAGGCAGGAAACCCTACACCACTTCAGACAAATGGCTAGCCAACATCTTCTTAAAAACTTCCAGTGTTGGAACATCCACAACTTCTGGAGGCAAGTTGTTTTACTGATTAATTGTTCTCATTGTCAGGAAATTTCTCCCCAGTTCTAAGATGCTTCTCTCCTTGAATAGTTTCCACCCATTGCTTCTTGTTCTACACTCAGGTGCCTTGGAAAATAGCTTGACTGCCCCTGAGATATTGGAAGACTGCTATCATGTCTCTCCTAGTCCTTCTTTTCATTAAACTAGACATACCCGGTTCCTGCAACCGTTTTTCATATGTTTTAGCCTTCAGTCCCCTAACCATCTTTCTTGCTCTTCTCTGCACACCTTCTAGAGTGTCCACATCTTTTTTACATCGTGGCGACCAAAATTGAATGCAGTATTCCAAGTATGGCCTTATAAAACCAAGGCTTTATAAATTAGTATTAACACTTCACATGATCTTGATTCTATCCCTCTGTTCTGGGAGTTGACGTTCACAAGTGTTAAAGTTGCCAAAGTTGGACATCGTGTTCTGACACCGTAGAATTTGCTTGTTTTTTTTAAAATTACTAAATAGCCTTGGAGATTGCCATGGGGTGGTGGTGGTGGGGGAGTAATGAGGAACTAATTATAATTTCTTTCCCTGTGTTCAGATTTGCACCCTCTTTTAAACTTCTCTCTCATTGGTCAGAGAAGAAGGAAGTATTTTATATTTTCCTCTCACTAAAAGAAAAATCGTTTGAGGTGTTGTGATTTTTGTTTTCAAGGGAAAGAGGGTAGGAAGGAGGGAGAAAGGATTAAATCCTTTCCCCACCCATTCTTCTCTCTCTCTTGGCCCTTATCCTTTTCTTATGTAATATTTTTAAAATGTATATTTCGGTAGGGAGTTAGCGCCCACTCATCTCCTAGGAAAATGAGATATTTTAGGAAATATTAAAAGGGCAGAATATTTCCCCTAAAAGGGAGACAGAAATTTGCTCCCCACCCACCTTTGTCAATGGGCCATTAAGGCCTGAGCCAGTCTAGTCTCCATAACAGGCAGAGCCATAGTAGGAATTGCCCAAAGCCTTTTCATTACATAATCACCCAGCAAGAACCAACCAAGCCTGGGATTCAAGACACAACCTACAAAGTTACCCTGCATGGCCCCATGGGAGTCTGACAACCAATCAGAATACAAGCTCAAATTCAAAAGCCCAGAGAGGGCATAAAACCGAGGCACTCTCTGCATCTCTTCTCTTTTTGCTTAGGACTTCAAACCATGTGGTCCTGTCCACCATTAAAAACCATCTTTCTAAACAGCCACCATTGTTTCCAGTGTCTTTTTCCCCACTTGGAACTGAACCCAGATGGACATTTCTCCCAACACTTTGTTGTGTGTAATTTGGCCATATGGAATGACCCCCAAAGGGCTCTTGTCAATTGCTAGGGAAAAACGAATAGAATAGAATGGAATGGAATGGAGTGGAGTGGAGTGGAATGGAATGGAATAGAATAGAATAGAATAGAATAGAATAGAATAGAATAGAATAGAATTCTTTATTGGCCAAGTGTGATTGGACACACACGGAATTTGTCTTTTGTGCATAGACTCTCAGTGTACATAAAAAGACAAGATACATTCATCAAGAATCATAAGGTACAACACTTAATGATAGTCATAGGGTACAGATAAGCAATCAGGAAACAATCAATATCAATATCAATCGTAAGGATACAAGCAACAAGTTACAGTCTTGCAGTCATAAGTGGGAGGAGACGGGTGATAGGAACGATGAGAAGACTACGTACCTTCCCTACCTGCTTGCAAATGTGAGTGCGCGCTCATGAGCTTTTGGTAAAAAAAAAAAGGGGGGACCCACCCGCGATTTCCACTACTGGTTCGGCCGATCCGGTCTGAACTGGTAGAATACCACCTCTGGTTTGTAATATTTGTACTTAAAATTTTATATATATATGTGTGTGTGTGTGTGTGTGTGTGTGTGTTTGTTTTATATTTGTGCTGATAAATAAATAAAGGGAGACTAGTATAGATCTGTTTCAAGCTATTTAGCTCTCATCAGCTAGCCATACCCTTAATGATGAGAGCTGATGAGAGCTAAATAGCTTGAAATAGATCTATACTAGTCTCCCTTTATTTATTTATCAGCACAAATAAAAAAAACACATTTATAACAAAGGCAACAATAAAAATATTGGGTTTCTGTCGTGATGGACTCTTGTGACGAGCCGATTGACAGATGATGGAAGCAGTTAGCTTCCTCCCATAATTGGGGCTTACCAGGAGTTGTGACTCTCTCTCTCTATATATATATATATTTCTTTTTAAAAGAGAGAGAGAGGTTGCATTGCTCACAGGAAATATAGATCCACCATTCTTCTCTCCAGGTGGCTGATTTAAGGCAGAAATTAGGTTTCTTTAAGCAGAACCAAGTCAGGTGAAAAAAAAGCTTCCTGGCCTGGTGAGAAGCTGGCACTAAAAAAACAAGGCCCGCTTTTAAAATTCCCAAGCTTTAGCGAGCTATTCAAAGCAAGCGTTTAAATGTGGCGTTGAAAACTCTCCAGGAAGTCATTCCTAATTGAATGAGCTCCGTTGCTGTGCTTCAACGCTCCTATGCAAAAGGGGGGCCGAGGAGGCACCTTGGGTTACACGAAAACGGCGCTTGGAAGTCGTGACATCATGTCAATGCCATCTCCAGCAGCCCTGTGCCAAGACTGGAGCAGCTGGAGGGTGAAACGGCTTAAGCTCGCGGCCTCTTAGCGTGTCAGTCGAACGTTTTGCCGCAAACCGCCCAATTCACCCGAGAAACTTTTGCTGAGAACGCAAAAGTGGTTCCTACCCTCTGCGACAATAAAAGAATCGGGCCTTTGTTTCTCAGGACAGCAGCTAAGTTATTCAAGGGCCTTAGGCCGCATCTCACTCAGTAGCAAAAAAATAAAATAAACCCTGCCGGAGTACAACAGGAGATTCATTCAGCGCGAGGAAAAACACTGCAGCCCGACAAGTTCAAAATCCGGCATCGAAATGGTCATAACAAAAACAAGAGAGGGAAGGTTATGCAAACAGACAGGTGGTGGGCCATGGTGGAAGAGGCCACCACGTTAATTTTCCCCCCCAGCTGCAAACACCCCCTGCCTCTTATTTTGCTTTGAAAAGGCCTGGGGAAACCGGAGCAGAAAGTCTCTTAAGCAGAGGTGGGTTTCACATAATTTTACCACCGGTTCGCCGCGCAATGAAAATGTGAGCACGCGCTTTCCACGCATGCACTTTGCTGTGTGTGCTGCTTGCAGGCTTAGAAAACGTGGCTAAATAGGACGGCATAGTGCCAGTACAGGTGGGTGGGGTCCAGAGGACGCCACTACCAGTTCTCCTGAACCGGTCCGAACCGGCTGAATATCATCACTGCTTAAGAAAGGATAGTGCTGTGATGCTGAACCGATGCCACGTGTGCCCGAAGTGGCATGCAGAGCCATGTCGCCTGGCATGCACGGTGTCTCCCATTCCTCTTACAGATTTCTGGCATGCATACACAGACGACAATCAGCTGGCCTTTGTGCGTGCGGCACTGCCAGAAACTGGAAGAGCTACTCTTCTGTTTTCCGGCATGATCATGTGCGCTGGCCAGCTGATTAGCATGTGCGCATGCACAGCAGTAACCAAAAGACTTCATGCCGGCACGTATGCGCATGCTGGAAACTGGAATTTCATTTTCTGGTGCTTACATATATCCCCTGGGCAGCACCTATGCCTATTCACAGCCCAGACGAGTGCATGCACGGGCGCAAAGTGCGCATGTGTGTGTGAAGTGCTCCCTTTTCAGCACTTGGTGCTACACACCATTGCTAGGATAGTGAAATATCTGGACTTTTATTGGTGAAATCCAGGATTTTGACCCAAAAGGATCATTCAAATATTTCGTTTCCTGCAGTTGTCTCAAAACCTCACACATCATCCATCAACCTAACTATAATAAATCTCATCTTTCTTTATCTCCTGTGATGAGGAATATCCAGACTGCCATATTACAGGTACTCCTCGACTTATGACCGTAATTGAACCCCAAAATTCCCACGGCTAAGCGAGCCAGTTTGTCAAATGTCTGGATTTTGATCACGTGGCCATTGGGATGCAACGACGGTCGTAAGTGCGAAAAAGGGTCACACGTCACTTTTTCCAGTGCCGTTGTAACTTCAATCACTAAATGAACTGTTTTAAGTCAAGGACTGCCTGTAGTTATTATTGTTTTAAAAACTGTTGGTAACGATCATATCAAGTGATCAAGAACCGTGGTGGCGCAGTGGTTAGAATGTGGTACTGCAGGCTACTTCTGCTGACTGCCGGGTGCCAGCAGTTTGGCAGTTCAACTCTCACCAGGCTCAAGGTTGGCTCAGCCTTTCACCCTTCCGAGGTGGGTCACATGAGGATCCAGATTGTTGGGGGCAATAGGCTGACTCTGAAAACCACTTAGAGAGAGCTGTAAAGCACAGTGAAGCGGTATATGTCTAAGTGATATAGATATAGATATAGATATAGATATAGATATAGATATAGATATAGATATAGATATAGGTAGGTAGGTAGGTAGGTAGGTAGGTAGGTAGGTAGGTAGGTAGATAGATAGATAGATAGATAGATAGATAGATAGATAGATAGATAGATAGATAGATAGATTGATAGACAGACAGACAGACAGACAGACAGACAGACAGACAGACAGATAGATAGATAGATAGATAGATAGATAGATAGATAGAATAAACATTCATCTACTAATGCTCATTGAACCAGCATGGAAGGTTGCAATTCATAACTTTCAATGAAAGCTCAATATCTTGCAGTGGTGTGATCTGAGCTGATAATTAAGTGTGACAAAGGAATTGCCCTTGTTTAGCCTTGAGGAAATGTGCCTCACAGGCAGAAGGATAACATCTTCAAGCCTTTGAGATGACAGCTCTCCAAATACCGAAAAGAATGTCATGCAGGCTTGTTTAAAACTGCAGAATATAGAGGTCATACTTTCAAGTTACAGGAAGGAAATGTCTGGATTCCATACAATAATTAAACTGCTTAACGACCGCAATGGAACCCAAAATGTCCATGGTTAAGACCCTTTTCAAACTTTGTCCTATTTTTATGGCCTTTCTTGCCACAGTCGTTCAGTGAATCACTGCAGTTGTTAAGTTAATAACAGGGTTGTTAAGTGAATCTGGCTTCCCTATCGATTCGGCTTGTCAGGTCATAAAAGGGGATCCCATGACTCCGGGACATTGCAACCGCCATAAATGCGGGTCCGTTGAATTTTGGTTATGTGACCATGGGGGATGCTGCAACGGTTGTTAGCGTGAAAAATGGTCGTAAGTCACTTTTTTCAGTGCCCTCGAAACTTTGAATTGTCATTAAGTGAATGGTTGTAAGTGGAGGACTACCTGTATTCATTGGAAGACATAATCACCATCCTCTTTTAATGACCCCATAAAGCAGTGATGGCTAAGAGTTTTGCCATCGAGTGCCAAAAGCAGTGGGAGTGAGGGAGACTCGCGTGTGTGCCCACACCCAAAATTCTATGTGCCCTCTCTCCCCCCGCGCATGCGCGTGCAACACCCCCCTCCGTGCTTCCCCCACTTTTGCCATGTGACGGCACGCTGGACCTGTTTTTCGCCCTCCCCAGGCTCCAGACTCTTTCTAGGAGCTTGGGGAGGGTGAAAAAGGCCTTCCATACACACACCCGGAGGCCTTCTGGAGGGCGAAAATGGCCCGTTTGCCGACTTCCGGTTGGACCAGAAGACCTGTTTTTCAGTTCCCGAACTTCCGGTTTGCATGTTGGGTGGTTTTTCGCCCTATGGAGGCTTCAGGGAAGGTTCTGGAGGGCGAAAAACAGCGAAATAGCAGCTGCCCAGCGCACTGGAGCTGACAGGGCAATGCCTCGTGTGCCCTCAGAAATGGCTCTGCATGCCATATATTCGCCCTAATGGCCATAATGCCTTGCTGGGTGGAGTCTGGGCAACTGAATGGAGCTGAGTGTTTCCTGGCCGGATGCTCTTCCTGTCACCAATGCGGAGTTCTTTTTTTCCAGCAGATACATTCTCAGTCTGCCCAGATAGAGAAATATCTGCCCCTACCTAGGATTGAATTCACAGCCTCCTGATTGCGAGGCGAGAGCGCCACCTCTAGGCCACCGCACCACTTCTTTGAGAGACATCATGACCCAGAGAAACTGAGAGGGCATTGAATCCAATGCCCTCTCAATATACTTTTATAACATATTTTGGGAGGTATAAAGCAGAGTTGTGTTTGCAGGTCTTGCATTTTTATATGAATGTGAATCACATCACAAGAACTGTGGTGGCTCTGGGCACTTTCGGACTGCTCCAATGCTGACCTGGCCACAATTTGGCATTAGCTGCAAAGTTTTCCATCCTTCTCAGCGAAAAGATCTCGCATAGCTTGGTTGCGTCCGCTGAGTCCCGCCCAGCCGCCCTGTTTAAGATAACCCGCTCCCTATTAAATAAAAGGGAAGCGGGGGAACCCTTGCAGGGCAGAGCTGAGGATTATGCCCAATTCTTAGCGGACAAAATTGCTCGGTTTCGGTCGGACTTGGACTCCATCCCCGCAGTTCCAGCCGAGGCACAAGAGGATCAAGTAGAACATCTCTGGGTTGAGTTTCAGGATGTTACCCCCGGGGATGTGGACAAGGCCATGAGGGCTGTAAGTGCCTCCACCTGCGTACTGGACCCGTGTCCCTCATGGCTGGTTACTAACAGCAGTGAGGTGACACGAGGCTGGATCCAGGCGGTTGTGACCGCCTCTCTTCGGGAGGGGAACTTCCCCGCCGCACTGAAAGCGGCGGTGGTGAGACCCCTCCTAAAGAAGCCATCTCTGGATCCAGCTGTTCTTAATAACTATCGCCCAGTCTCCAACCTTCCCTTCCTTGGGAAGGTTGTTGAGAAGGTGGTGGCCTTCCAGCTCCAACGGTCCTTGGAGGAAGCAAACTATCTCGACCCCTTCCAGTCAGGCTTCAGACCCGGTTACAGCACAGAAACCGCTTTGGTCGCATTGACCGATGATCTCTGGAGAGCCAGAGATGGAGGACATTCCTCCATCCTGGTCCTCCTTGACCTCTCAGCGGCTTTCGATACCATCGACCATGGTATCCTTCTGCGACGACTGCGGGAGGTGGGAGTGGGAGGCACCGTGTTGCGGTGGTTCTCCTCCTACCTCTCGGACAGGTCGCAGTCGGTGTTAGTGGGGGGGCAGAGATCGTCCCCTAGGCCCCTAACATATGGGGTGCCTCAGGGCTCGGTCTTATCCCCCCTACTATTCAACATCTACATGAAACCGCTGGGAGAGATCATCCGTAGGCACGGGATCCGATACCATCAATATGCGGACGATACCCAGTTGTATCTGTCCGCCCCGTGCCAACTCAATGAAGCGGCAGACGTGATGAACCGAGGCCTTGAGGCCGTTATGGACTGGATGAGGGTTAACAAGCTTGTGCTCAACCCAGCAAAGACCGAGTGGCTGTTGTGTTTCCCTCCCAAAGATTCGACCAATATTCCATCACTCAGGCTGGGGGGTCAAATTTTATACCCCTCAGAGAGGGTCCGCAACTTGGGAGTCCTCCTGGATCCACAGCTATCGTTTGACCACCACCTGACGGCTGTGACCAGGGGGGCATTCGCCCAGGTTCGCCTGGTGCGCCAGTTGCGACCCTACCTGAATCGGGAGGCGCTCACAACAGTCACTCGGGCCCTTGTGACCTCTAGGCTGGAATACTGCAATGTGCTCTACATGGGGCTGCCCTTGAAGAGCATCCGGCGACTTCAGCTAGTACAGAACGCGGCCGCGCGAGTGATTGTGGGTGCACCTCGGTTCACCCACATAACACCTATCCTCCGCGAGCTGCGCTGGCTACCTGTCGATCTCCGGATGCGCTTCAAGGTGCTATTAGTCACCCATAAAGCCCTGCATGGTAGTGGATCTGGATACTTGAGAGACCGCCTTCTGCCAATTACCTCCCTGCGACCAATTAGATCTCACAGATTGGGCCTCCTCCGTATTCCATCGGCCAGCCAGTGCCGGCTGGCAACCACAAGGAGGAGGGCCTTCTCAGTAGTAGCCCCGACCCTTTGGAACGAACTCCCCGTGGAGATTTGTACCCTCACCACCGTCCAGGCATTCCGCACAGCCCTTAAGAACTGGCTAGCCCGTCAGGCCTGGGGATAAGGATAGCCGCCCCTCCCGAATGATGAATGTATGTTGCTTATTACTTTTATTATATGTGTCTACGTCATTGTTTGTATTCCCCCTCCCTGATTTTATGTGAGCCGCCCTGAGTCCCCTCAGGGAAAAGGGCGGCCTACAAATGTTAATAAACATCTTAAAACATCTTAAACATCTCATGTTCCTTGACTTAGGGCAAGAGTCGGCAACCTTAAACACTCAAAGAGTCACAAAGGTTCTAACTAGAAACCCACTGTTCAATTCCGGAGGCAACCAGAAGTCCAGTTTCCCCACCATAGAGTCTCCTCCTAGTGTGGTGTCTTTTCCTCTTCCTGTCCTAACCGAAAGCCCTATCAATTGTGGAGCCGATCAGAAGTCCTGTTCCCCCACCATAGAGTCTCCTCCTAGTGCAGCATCCTTTTTCCTCTACCTGTCCTAACCGAAAGCTCTATCAATTGTGGAGCCAACTGGAAAAAGGTAACCACTGCAGCGGGATGAAAGAGCCACATGCAGCTCGAGAGCCGAAGGTTGCTGACACCTGACTTAAGGGAGCACCTGGGGAGAAGAGCTGTTCAAGAGGCATGGAGAGCCGTGTCTTGTGATCCACATCCAGCCTGAACCATTTTTTGGTGCCGCTGATTGGATGCACGTTTCAGGCCAGTGAGAATCTTCTCTAAAGACAGGTAGTCCTCGACTTAGGACTACCACTGAGCCCAACATTTCTGTTGTTAAAGGAGACATTTTCTAAGTGAGTTTTGCTCGATCTTACAACCTTTCTTGTTAACACAGTTGTTAAGTGAATCACTGCAGTTGATAAGTTAGTAACCCGGTCGTTAAGTGAATCCGGCTTCCCCATTGACTTTGCTCATCAGAAGATTACAAAAGGGGATCACGTGACCTTGGGACACAGCAAAGGTCATAAGTGTGAACCGTTTGCCAAGCTTCTGAATTTTGATCACAGGATCACGGGGATGCTTCAAAGGTCGCAACTGTGAAAAATGGCCATAAGTCACTTTTTTCAGTGCTGTTGCGACTTTGAATGGTCACTAAATGAACCACTGTAAGTTGAGGACTACCTGTAAAATTTCCCCATTGTCTTTAATGTCCTTCCTCCATCCCCTCCCCCCTCAAATACAGGTAGTCCTCAACTTACAAGAGTTCATTAGCGACTGCTAAGTTAGACGGTAGTGAAAAAAATGACTTATGGCCATTTTTTCACAGTTACGACCACATGTGTGACCAGCATCCCCATGGTCACGTGATCAAAATTTAGCCGCTGGACAACGGACTCGTATTTATGACGGTTGCAATGACCCAGGGTCACATGATCCCCTTTTATGACTTTCTGACAAGCAAAGTCAATGGGGAAACCAGATTCACTTAACAACCTTGTTCCTCACTTAACCACTGCAGTGATTCACTTTAACGACCGTGGCAAGAAGGATTTCTGTTACTGTTCTTGGTTATACCTGGCTAGGTGGCTCAGTGTCTAAGACGCTGAGCTTGTCGATCAGAAAGTTCGGCAGTTAGGAGGTTCGAATCCCTAGTACAGGTCTCCTGCGTGTGCAGGGGGTTGGACTAGATGACCTCCAAGGTCCCTTCCAACTCTATTAATTTTAAAAAGTCCGTAAGGTGGAGAAAACCTCACTTAACAAACGTTTCCCTCAGCAAGAGAAATATGGGGCTCAGTCAATGATGTCTCCAAGTTGAGGACTACCAGGTGTTGCTGCAAACCCACCCGTGTCCCAACCCCCATGCTGCCCAGAGGTAAGAACAAGAAGCAATGGGTGGAAACTAATCATGGAGAGAAGCAACCTGGAACAAAGGAGAAATTTCCTGACAGTTACAACAATTAATCAGTGGAACAGAAGTTGCCTCCAGAAGTTGTGAATGCCCCAACACTGGAAGTCTTTAAGAAGATGTTGGATAACCATTTGTCTGAAACGGTATAGGGTTTCCTGCCTAGGCAGGGGGTTGGACTAGAAGACCTCCAAGGTCCCTTCCAACTATGCTATTGTATTGTATTAATCCCAGGCTAGCTTGCCCGGACTCGTCTTTCTGGGCGGTGAGGAGGGGGGGGGGAGAAATCCTTGGATCTGCTCGAGCATTTGCAAAGAGGGGAGGGTCTTTAAAAAAAAGGGAGAAGAGAATTTTGGGGAATGGGTGTCTGGGGCTCCACCGGGCGCCTCTTTCTCCCCCCCCCCTCTCTCTCGCCCCAGCGGCCGCTGCTAGGCGAGACACGCGCGCGCGGACTTTTCCCTCTTTGTTTTTCTCCCTTGCCCCTTTTCCCCTGGCCGGCCGACGGGCAGAACGGGTTAACCGGGGACAAGAGCCGCGAGGGCGGCCGACACAATGGGCAGCCTCCGACAGGACTAATCCCCGCGTGGCCCCTCCCTCCACTTCCCTCTCGGGGCCGCCGCCGCCGCTGCGAGCCGCAAGAGGAGAGAGGGAGAGAGAGCGAGAAGCCAACTGCGCTCCGAACCCAGCGGGAGCCGCAGCGCAGGTTGCAAACTCGGAGCGCCCAATCGCCTCTTTTCCTCGGGCTCGGCGCCTCTTTGGCCCCGATCCGCACCGGTCCGGCGGAGGGGAATCTTCCACGCCCGGCTCTTTCCAAGTGGCCCGGGGAAAATGGCGAGCCGGCCGGTGCCCGCTGCTGGACTCCGGTGCCCGCTGGCTCTGCTGGTGGTGGTGGCGGCGGCGGCCCTGCCGGGGGCTTCGTGGGCTCAGCCGGTCTCCTTCCAGGCCGACGTGAACGGCTACAGCTTGCACCCGCCTTACTTCAACCTGGCCGAGGGCACCCAGATCTCCGCCACCGCCACCTGCGGCGAGGAGGAAGCCGGCGGCCGGAGCCCCCCGCGCCCCGTGGAGGATCTGTATTGCAAACTCGTGGGAGGGCCGGTCTCCGGAGGGGAGCCCAACCAGACCATCCAGGTAGGGCGCTGCCTGGCCCGCGGGAGCTCTGGGTGTGTGTGTGAATGCGGTCGCAACAAGTGTGGGGCTCGGCGATCTCCGCTTCGGACTGAGCGGAGAGCCCGCCGTGCTCCGCTCGGTCTCCCCCTTTATGGAGATGATGAAGACCATCAGCCCCCGGATGGTCGCGGATGGGGTTTGGGAGTTGGAGGGGTTTGGGAAGGAGAAGCGTGGCTCCAAAGCGGACTCGTCTCAACTTCAGGTCTTGTTACTCTTCGCAAGAATGCAAGGAAGCCCTGCCCGCCTCCCATTACCTTGGTTTTCTGCAGCCCTCCCCCCTTTGCCCAAGAAATTGGGACTCTGGGTAGCCCTTCCTTCCCTCCCTCCCTCTCTCCTTCCTTCCTTCTTTCCTTCCCCCTCTCCTTTCTTTCCTTCCTTCCTTCTATCCTTCTCCCTCTCCTTCCTTTCTTCTTTCCTTCGCCTTCCCTCTTCTTTTTTCCTTCGCCCTCCCCCTCCTTCCTTCTTTCCCCCTCTCCTTTCTTTCCTTCTTTCCTCCCCCCTCTCCTTTCTTTCTTTCCTTCCTTCCTTCCTTCCTTCCCCTCTCCTTTCTTTCCTTCTTTCCTTCCCCCTCTCCTTCTTTCCTTCTTTCTTTCCTCCTCACCTTCCTTCCTTCCCCCTCCCTTTCCTCTCTCTCCTTCCTTCCTTCCCTCTCCCCCTTTCCTTCCTTCCTTCTTTCTTTCCCCCTCACCTTCCTTCCTTCCCCCTCCCTTTCCTCTCTCTCCTTCCTTCCTTCCCTCTCCCCCTTTCCTTCCTTCCTTCTTTCTTTCCCCCTCACCTTCCTTCCTTCCCCCTCCCTTTCCTCTCTCTCCTTCCTTCCTTCCCTCTCCCCCTCTCCTTCCTTCCTTCTTTCTTTCCCCCTCACCTTCCTTCCCCCTCCCTTTCCTCTCTCTCCTTCCTTCCTTCCCTCTCCCCCTTTCCTTTCTTTCTCTTCCCCCTTCTCCCCTCCCCCCTCTCCCCTCCCCCTTGCTTCTTCCCTTCTTCTTCTTATCTCTCTCCCTCCCTCCATTCATCCATTCATCTCTAGATTATGTGTATCTTCCAATTTTCTTCGCTTCTGACCTGATTCCCACTTATAAGACAAATGCACAAACCCTCTTTTGAGGACTGTGGCTTTACAACATACACTTCGCATTTCTCAGGTGCCCTTCAGGGCTTTATAAAAGGGTTTCCCCACCCTCCACATTTACTACCTTTCTATCTGAAAAGGATCTCTAGTGCTCCTTACCCAATATGTGTTGGAAAAAGTCCAAGAAATCACTTGCTAAGCTGAATTTCTGGGCTGGGTAGCTAAGTGAGGGAGAGAAAAAAAAAAGTTAATCAGAACTAAAGTAATGAGATGAAGGATTTGATCTCTTAAAAGGATCGGAGAGCGGTAAATAGAATTGGTTTCTCGAGAATTATGTTATTACAGGGTGTTCAGTCTTAAGAGCAGAATGGCATGCTGCTCGGCACAAAATATGTTTGGACTTGTTGAGTGGGAAGAACAGAAAAACCCTTGCTAAAATTATCTGCTGAAATAGAAAACATTTAAGATTTTGCTAGGGAGACCAACTTTGGATGTACAAAGAACTTTTTAAAGACGCAAAGTACTTTTTAAAGACCCAAAGCAAATTGATCCATTTCATTAGTTCTGTTTGATAACCACAATTATTTAGGGGACTCCTATATCCATATTGTAACTTAGTCCCTTTGTGGGTAATGAAACACCTTGGTTTTACTCAAAGTTTGGCTGGGGTTGAAATGGGGAATCGTCTTAAGCATGTTTTTGAATTGATTATTGCCTTGGGTAGCTTACTTGGATATTCTTTGAAGACCTAGGGAATATGCTGGGTTAAAGCAGCGGTAGACAATTAAAGAAAAGAGAAGTTAGATATAAAGGAATGTAAAGGAAATGGTGTTTGTCAACATTTCAAGGTTTTGAGATAAAATGAAACGAGCCGCACACAGATGTCATCCCACCTGCAACTTTCTCTACAAAATAATTACTTTTATGATGGGCACCCCTAGTAAGGGGTTCAGAGATCAACCAAATTGCAAATGAACTATGCATCATGAATGATTTTATATAATATTTCCACCTTGGATCTTTTCAAATCTGAACCATAGAGGTGTAATCGTTAAGGTGCTGGCCTACAAATCAGGAGACTGCGAGTTCTAGTCCTGCTTCAGGCGTGAAAGCTAGTTGAGTGACGTTGGGCCAATCACCAGGAGACTGTAAGTTCTAGTCCTGCCTTTGGCATGAAAGCTGGTGGGTGACTTTGGACCAATCACAAGGAGACTGTAAGTTCTAGTCCTGCCTTTGGCATGAAAGCTGGTGGGTGACTTTGGACCAATCACAAGGAGACCACGAGTTCCAGTCCCACCTTAGACATGAAAGCTGGCTGGGTGGCTTTGAGCCCATTCACAAGAGACTGTGGATTTTAATTCTGCCTTCGGCATGAAAACCGATGTGTGACATTGGACCAGTGACTCTCTCACCCCAACCTACCTCTCAGGGCTGTAGGGAAAATAACAGGAGGATTGACTATGTCCACCACTTTTGCTTACTTATAATAAAATAATAAAAGGCAGGATACAAATCGTAGAAATAAAGAGTTCAGAGAGAGGCAATACATTATTTTGCCAAGGTGGCGCAATGGTTAGAGTGCAGTACTGCAGGCCACTTCAGCTGACGGTTATCTGCAGTTCAGCGGTTCTAATCTCACCGGCTCAAGCTTGTCTCAGCCTTCCATCCTTCCGAGGTGGGTAAAATGAGGACCCAGATTGTTGGGGGCGATATGCTGACTCTGTAAACCGCTTAGAGAGGGCTGAAGGCCCTATGAAGCGGTATATAAGTCTAATTGCTATTGCTATTTTTTTAATAAAAGAATTTAAGGTGGCGATATGATAATAGCTGTCGTCCTTGTACTGTAGCAGGTTTATACACAAAGTTCATTTGTTCTGATCAATTTCATTTGATTTGAATCAGAAACAGAACAGAGCTGGAAGGGACCTTAGAGGTCCTTCTTCTTCTAGTCCTGCCCTCTGCTCAAGCAGGAGACCCTATACCATTTCAGACAAATAGCTGTCCAGTCTCTTCTTAAAAACCTCCAGTGATGAAGCATCCATAACTTCTGACTGCAAGCAGTTTCATTGGTTCATTGTCCTCCCGGTTAGGAAGTTTCTCCTCAATTCCAGGTTGCTTCTCTCCTTGATTAGTTTCCATCCATTGTTTCTTGTCCTGCCCTCTGGTGCTTTGGAGAAAAGTTGACACACACCCCCTCTTCTTTGTGACAGTTTGTCAAATACTGGGATACTGTTATCATGTCCCCCCTAGTCCTTCTTTTCTCTAGACTGGCCATATCCAATTCCTGCAACTGTTATGTTTTTGTTTCCGGGCCCTTAAATATCTTAGTTGATATTTCTTGCACTTTTTCCAAAGTCTCAACATCTTTTTTGTAATGTGGTGACCAAAACTGGATGCAGTATTCCAGGTGTGGCCTTACTAAGGCTTTATAAAGCGGTATTTATACTTTGTGTGATTTTGAGTCTATGCTCTCTGCTTCACCGGCTCAAAGTCGACTCAGCCTTCCATCCTTCCGAGGTGGGTGAAATGAGGACCCAGATTGTTGGGGGCAAGTTGCTGACTCAATTTGCTAAAAAATTTGTAAACCGCTTAGAGAGGGCTGAAAGCCCTATGAAGCGGTATATAAGTCTAATAAATAAATAAATATAACCAATGATTGCATTCGCTCTTTTGGCTGCTGCCACACACTTTATGATTTGTTTCAGTCACTTTTTATAGCTCTGGGAGAAAGATTGGATAGCCATTTGTCTGAAATGATAAAGGCCAGGATTTCCTGCCTAAGCAGAGAGTCGGATTAGAACAGGGGTCCCCACCCTTTGGGACCTCAGAGACCCCTAAATTCATAATTTTAAATCCCGCAGACCACTAATATGATCTGCCTAATGACTGGCTGGGTGGACATGGCCAATTTGATGTCACTCACATTGAGGGGCGCCTCGCCGTCCTCTACTCGTCCCTCCCCTCCCAGCCACTCCTCGCCTGCCCGCCCGGGCTCCTTAGGACCCCAACAGGAAGTAGTTGTTGGAGCTAAGCAGCCGCCATGAGAAAGAGTTGACAAAACAGCTGGCTCAGTTCAAATTGGATCTGACCGAGAAGGCGCCTCAGCAGAAGCATCTCACTGAGGACTATGAGCATAGGCTTTCAAAGCAGAGGAAAGACCTGTGCGTGTGCAAGGCCAGATACCGGCGCCTTGAGGCTCAGTGGACTGAGATGGTCAGCCAGTTCCAGGCCATGATGCAGTCCCACTGGAACAAGATCCTCTGGCCCTTCGCCACCAGTGTCACTTCCCTCCAGCCTTCGCCCAAAGCCCCCCACCAGGAGGCTGAAGGAGACCTCAAGTCAGAATTTCTGCCCCCCTCCGACCCACACAAAAAAAAACCCCAAAGGGGGAGACATTCTGCAGCAGCACAAACGTTCATTGCATGTATCCGTCCCAGGGGGCGTAGTTTGAGGACCCCTGATTTAGTGCAATATAAAAAAATGGAAATAATTTTTCTGTGGGTCACCAAAATTTTCTCACAGACCCCCAGTGGGCCATGGACCTCTGGTTGGTGGCTGCTGGACTAGAAGACCTCCAAGGTCCCTTCCAATCTGTTATTCTATTCTACTCTAAAGCTAGAGGGTGTTGGGGGGGGAGGGTGGGGGGGAGGGGGAATATATACCATGTGTTAGATTTCAATGTAATGCGACTTCACATGTATACTGTTTCTCTTTAATTTCTCTGTAAAAATAGGACGTTGAGTATATTGACATATAGTAGAAATACACCAAGGGGAGGAGGAGTGGGATAGAAGAAAGATGGGTAGAGAGGGCAGGAGAGAGGATGGGAGGGAGGGTGAGAAGGAAGGGAGGGAGTGGACTGGGAGAGAGGAGTGATAGAGGGGGAGGGGAAGTAGGGTAGAGGGGAATGATGGAGGGAAGATAGAAAGTTGGAGGGGGGCGGAAGAAGGAGGTGTATGGAGAGTGGAAGAGGTATATTGGGTTTCCATTTTGGGGGGTATTGTTGACAAGAGGAATTGCTGTGATTATTGTTTAATGTTGTATGGGCCCGGCTATGCACAGTATATATGTGAGTGTATGAAAATGAAAAATGGAAAATAAAAACATTTTAACCAAAAAAAAAAAAAAGCTGAATTGGAGAGAGAGAGAAAAAAGCACACTTCGTGTGTTCCCCGGTGTGCTACGTGGGGGGGGGAGTATTTGTTTGTCCAACTTAAGCTGAGTTGGTTGCATTTTGAGACTCTTGATATAATGAAGTCCTCAAATTGTTTGCAGGAATGTGGGTGGGAGCGGAGGGAGGGTGTGTTAAAGATAAACAATTATTACAGCTTTATGTCAAAGTAAATGTCGGCTTAAAAAGGGCCCTCAACTGAGAAGCCACAAGCCCCCGGGAACAGGAATTTCCCAGGAATGTGGATAGCAGAAGGGTGCCACTCTTCAGGAGCTGCTGCTTGTCAAAAGGCTAACAATCCTGAACATCTGGATGGAGAAATCCCAGTGGCAAGAGGGGATTTGTTCACAGAAGGAGCAGAAGAAGAGCGCGGAGCCGTTCACGAAAGCTTTGATTTCCCAGAGTTGTTGTAAATCTTGGGAGGGCAACTTCAGTAGTTGGGAAAAGAAATGGAATCTGAAACCTTCCCCGCTGGGGGAAGATAAACCAAAGCAGCAGGATCTCTTGTGTTTGCTCCTGGATGTAGGAAGCCGCTAAGATCCCATTTAGCAGAATATCGGAGTTGGAAGGGACCTTAGAGGTCTTCTAATCCAACCTCTGGCTCAGGCAGGAGGTGCTATATCAGGGGTGTCAAAGTCGATTTCATTGATGGCCACGTTACGGTTGTGTTTGACTTGGGGGGGGGGAATGGGTGTGGCCAGGGTAGGCGTAGCCACTTGTGTCGGGGGCGTCTGTGGTGGCGTGAGTATTCTGCCAGAGAAAATGGGCTCCCGAGCTCCGTTTCCGGCTGCGATGGCCTCCTGCAACCCGCTGCCAGTAAAAACGGAGCTCAGGAGGGCCGTGTGTGGCCTTCCCGAGCTCCATTTTGGCTGGCAGAGGCACCGCAGGCCACCGCTACTTCCAGGGTGGCCCCGCGGGCCAGATCTAAGCACCCTGTAGGCCAGATCTGGCCCCCGAGCTTTGAGTTTGACCGTGGCACGACAAAACCGCGCTCGACTAAGCCGCGCCCGATTAAACCGCGTCGCTGATGTCATCAACAGGGCGACAACAGCGAGCGCGGAGAAAGAAGGGCGCTTTAAATAGCGCTTTGAAAGCAAGCCGATTCAACTTAAGGTAAGGTTTAGGGTTAGGGTTAGGTTTAGGGTTAGGGTTAGGTTTAGGTTTAGGGTTAGGTTAAGGGTTAGGATTAGGTTTAGGGTTAGGTTAAGGGTTAGGGTTAGCTTTAGGGTTAGGTTAAGGGTTAGGGTTAGGGTTAGGGTTAGGTTAAGGGTTAGGGTTAGGGTTAGGGTTAGGGTTAGGTTAAGGGTTAGGATTAGGTTTAGGGTTAGGTTAAGGGTTAGGTTTAGGGTTAGGTTTAGGGTTAGGTTAAGGGTTAGGTTTAGGGTCAGGTTTAGGATTAGGTTTAGGGGGGTTAGGTTTAGGTTTAGGGGTTAATTTTAGGTTTAGCGTTTACAGCGTGCTTCTGTCTCCGCGCTGTTGTCGCCCTGTTGATGACGTCAGCTACGCGGTTTCGTCGAGCGCGGTTTCGTCGAACGCGGTTTTGTGGTGGAACCGAGTTTGATACCGCTGCCCTATATCATTTAGTGTGAATGGCTATACAATGCCTGATTCAAAATCACCTCCAGTGATGAAGAACCCACAACTTCTGAAGGCAGGCTGTTCCATTGTTGAGCGGCTCTCACTGTTGGGGAATTTCTCCTTGGTTTTAGATTGCTCCTCTCCTCACTTAGTTTCCATCCATTGTTTTCTTGTCTTGCTTTCGGATGCTTTGGGAAATAGGACTTCATTATATCAAGATTCGCAAAATTCAACCCATCCCAGTTCAACTGGAGAAAGAGATACTGTTTGTTCTCTTTGTGGCAGTCCCTCAAATGATGGGACAATGTTATCATAACAGAATAACAGAATATCAGAGTTGGAAGGGATCTGGGAGGTCGTCTAGTCCAACCCCCAGCTTAGGCAGGAAACTCTAGTCCAGTAGTTCTCAACCTTTTTTTTTTGGCCATGCCTCACCTAAGCATCTCTAAAATCCTGATCTCTCCACCCCCGTGACATATAATTCTTATTTTACTCAAAAAGTGAACTCTGCTCAAACGGAGGAAGCCTAAAAGGCTTAAACTTGGTTTAAACAAGGTTCAAATTGCCCCCCGCCCCATTAAAAAATCAAATCCCCCCCCTGTGGGGCAATGAACCACTGCTCCAGTCTATACCATTTCAGACAAATGGTTATCCAACATCTTCTTAAAAACCTCCAGTGATGAAGCACCTACAACTTCCCGAGACAAGTTGTTCCACGGATTAATTGTTCTAGCTATCAGGAAATTTTCTCCTTAGTTCTAGATTGCTTCTCTCCTTGATTAGCTTCCATCCATTGCTTCTTGTCCTGCCTTTGGTTGCTTGGGAGAATAGGTTGACCCTCTCCTCTTTGTGACACCTCCTCAAATACTGGCACACTGCTATCATACCCCCTGATAGTCCTTTTCACTAGATTAGGCAAACCCAATTCCTGCAACCGTTCTTTATACATTTCCCTAATCATCATCTTTGTTGCGGTTCTCTGCACTCGTTTTTTAAATAGTTTTATTGTTTTTCAATTACAAAAATAGGCTTTCCATCTTTCCTTATGCAGTGTGTTGTCTGGGTACAAACATTTCTGTGCAACATTGTTCCTCTTTTGCCACATCTTTACGTTCATATTAACATTATTCCCCTAAGTTTAGTATTGTAATATATTGATTAATGTTTAATTATAAACATTATAAAACTCTCTATTTTTCTTCTTACTAACTTCTAGTAATACTATATCAACACTAAACATCATTATTCTTAACTTACACATGCTAACCATTTTATATCTTTATCTAAGTGTATTATCTACTTGTTTTTTAGTTTTCTTCATTTCCAAACTCCTTTTTCCCCCCCTCCAACCATTGGCAAAATACTTCCCAAATCATACAATATTCAGTTTGCTCTTTCTCTTTAATTGCTAATGTTAGTCTATTCATTTCTGCACATTCTGATATGTTCCTTATCACCTTCTCATCAGTAGGGATCTTTACACTTTTCCAATGTTGCTCTGCACTCTTTCTAGAATTCACCTGGACTTTATCCTCCGTGGGTGGGTGAGAAGGACTAGCCTGTATTCACAGATAAAACAACTGTTCTCGCAAAGAAGTGGGGGAGTAACCATAACAAAACTCAGGGTGGGCTTTGTTTCTAGGGAAGTAATGCTTTTACCAAACCGGTTTGATTGTTGTCTGGGTTTGGAAGATAAGCAGGTTGAGGCTAGATTACTATAGTTCATTGATTGAGTCATTCATTGGATTTCTAGGTTGCTGACTGAGAGGAAACTTAGTTGAAGGAATAGAAGGGGAACTCATCAAATTTGCCGATGACACTAAGCTGGCAGGAATAGCCAGACACCCCAGAAGACAAGCTCAGGATCCAAAAAGATCTTGACAGACTTGAACTATGGGGCCCTATCCAACAAAAGGAAATTTAATGTGAGGGAAAAGCAAGGTTTAACATCTGGGCAGGAAAAACCAAAGGTACCAGCAGTTCACAGAGTCAGCATATTGGAGGGTCACATGCCCATGCACGTTTGGGGTGTAGGGAGTACAGGGATGTCATGTTTGCATGCACAAAGGGCCGGGATGCACACGGGGTGTCATGCACGTATTGAATTATAGGTGTGGGCATGCGTGTGTATGTGCTATCGTGCACGCACACGTACTTTCAGCACGCGACAACAAAAAGGTTAGCCATCATTGTCCTAAGCCAAGCTTCAAGTCAAAAACAGAGCTTGGCTCTCAGACAAATCAGCCATCAGTAGACACCTGGAGATAAACCACGTTTACACACCATTGTTGTTCATATGATTCATTGCACAGTCACCCAGATATTCAGACTGCACCATTATTGCGGTTTGTCACACAGTCAACCAGATGTTTATTATTATTTTTTTCCTTTGCACAGCCAGCTGGATGTCCAGACTAAATTTGAGGTTTTTAACCACCTGTCAAGTTCTTTCCTGGGATGGCCAGGGATGGATGTTTGATGGTGTTACAGATTTTGTCGCAGATGTAAGCTGTTCCAAGTAAAGCTGCCTTTTGCAATTAACTGATGGTGAATTTGTCAATGGCAATGGTGTTCAAGTGATGCTCTGATTGTTTTGGGAATGCGCCCAAGCACCTATTACAGGTAGTCCTTGACTTACAACAGTTCATTTAGTGACCATTCAAAGTTACAACAGCACTAAAAAAAAGGCACTCATGACTGCTTTTCACACTTATGACCATTGCAGGTCACGTGATTTACAACGAATTCATATTTAGTGACAGTTGCAGGATGTCCCGGAGTTCTGTGACCAATTTTTGCAACCTTCTGACAAGCAAGGTCAATGGGGAAACCAGATTCGCTTAACAACTGTGTTACTAACTTAACAACTACAATGATTCACTTAACAAACGTGACAAGAAAAGTCGTAAAATGGGGCAAAACTCATTTAACAAATTTCTCACTTAACAACATAAATTCTACGGTCAATTGTAATCATAAGTCGAGGACTACCTGTACTGTTATTATGATTAAATTTATTTGCTGTCCATCTCGCAGTTCGAGAGGACTCTGAGCAACGTTCAAAATACACAATAAAAGCGTTAAAACAGGAAACAAAAAGACCAGCACACCTCCTCATCGGCAATCAACACCCAGATAAGCAGGGATTAACACCAGACAAACAATCAAGTAGTAAACAGTATCCGAATCAAGGAATTATCAACTAAGACAAACAATTGAGCAATAAAGAGCAACCTAATCAAAGATCTACCAAGGAGAAAATCACATCCCCACCAGTACTGACAGGGTAAGCTACTGTATATAAACCAGGAGCAAACCGCACGCTCACTAGAACTGATGAAGCTACCTAGTCAGGTAAGGAAATGTCTGCAAGAAACATCCAACCTGGGAGAACACCAAGGAACCCAAAGACTTTTTAGTTTTTTCTTATTCCTTTGACTGATTATGTGCCAACAAGTTGATGTTGATTCTTAGCAATCACATAAATTTCCTCCATGACAACCTTTCCTTAACCTAGTCTTTCAGGTCTTCTCATGTACCGTAGTATGTAGTCAATCCAATTTTGGTGATGAACCAGTTCCAGTGAGTTTCAAGCAGGTTAAAATTAAAATTAAAATTGGTAGGCTATAAGGAACATGAAATTAAAAGACGCTTGCTCCTGGGGAGGAAACCTATAGCAAATCTAGACAGCATACTAAAAAGCAGAGATATTACCCTGCCAACAAAAGTGCTTATAGTCAAGGCTATATAACCTTATAGTCAAGGCTTTCCAGTTGTAATGTATAGCTGTGAAAGTTGGACTATAAGAAAGGCTGACTGCCAAAGAATGGAGGCCTTTGAACTCTGGTGCTGGAAAAGACTTCTGTGAGTCCCTTGGACTGCAAGATGATCAAACTGATCAGTCCTAGAGGAGATCAACCCTGACTGCTCTTCAGAAGGCCAGATCCTGAAGGTGAAACTCAAATACTTTGGCCACCTAATGATGAAGGACTCACTGGAGAAGAGCCTAATGCTGGGAAAGATGGAGGGCAAAAGAAGAAGGGGAAGGCAGAGAATGAGGTGGCTGGATGGAGTCACCAAAGCAGTTGGCGTGAGCTTAAATAGACTCCAGAGGATGGTAGAGGACAGGAAGGCCTGGAGGAACGTTGTCCATGGAGTCATGATGGGTTGGACATGACTTCGCATGGAACAACAACAAAAGGAACATGTGTTTGAAAAGGATCTGAACTGAGCTTTGGACTCATCTTCTTTCCTTCTTCCCTGACCACAAGTAGCTTTAGATAAATTCTACAAGAGACCCTTGCAGCTCATAATCTTAAAGGGCTGTGCATGAGTAGACACAGATATGGGATATCTACCTAGTAGGGCTCTATTATTATTACCCTTCTCATGTTTCCTATTGCCTATTTCCTTATCTTCTTATGACTACAACTTTGTTGCTTGTATACCGGAATTATTTTTATTAGGTATATTAAGAGGAAATTACTGTAAAAAACACAATATATCATGTTACATGTTACACATAATAACAGCGGCCAGAATCATATATGTGCCAAACTGGAAAAAAAAATAGCATCCTCTCTGATGGAATGGTGATAAAAAAAAGTGTTAGAATGTGCGGAGATGGATAGGCTACCAATGGAAATAAAAGAAAGAGGAGAAACGGAAAACGATTTGATTTGGGACACATGGTATAATTGGTTAGAGAATAGAAGTAATGAACAAGAACGTTAAAGTAAATTAAGAGGTGACAAAAATGTGTTATGTTATATATATATATATATATATATATATATATATATATATATATATAAAGTCACAACCCCTGGTATGCCCAAATATGGGAGGAAGGTCACACTTCCACTCTCTGTCTTCGGCTCGTCACAAGAGACCATCCAGACAGAAACCCAATATTTTTTACTGTTGCCTTTTTGTTACATTTGTTACATTTATGCTGATAAATAAATAAAGGGAGACTAGTATAGATCTATTTCAAGCTATTTAGCTCTCATCAGCTAGCCACACCCTTGCTGGGAATCGAACCTGTGCTCTATTGTATATATACATCTGCCTGAGAGGCAATAGAGCACAGGTTCGATTCCCAACAAGGGTGTGGCTAGCTGATGAGAGCTAAATAGCTTGAAATAGATCTATATACATACATATATATATATATAATGAATGATGTAATTATAATAATGGCAAACTGTATAAAATAGATATGTGCATAAATGGAAAGGAAGAATAATGTAAATAACTTGTATTATGAGATATACCGATACCAGAGGGTTGTAAAGATTGAAATAGTAACACAGGAAAATAGTAATAAGGAAAATTGTATAATAAACACTATTTTTAAAAAAAGAAATTGTGGCAATTACCACCGTTCACTCTGTATCCAGTCTGGGGACCTTAGTAGCCAAGGAAGGACATCTGAATACAGATAGTCCTCGATATACGACCGCCATTGGACCCAAAATTTCCACTGCTGAGTAAGGCAGTTGTTCAGCGAGCTTTGTCCCACCTGTTGTTAAGCGAATCACCGCTGTTGTTATGTGTAACATGATATATTGTGTTTTTTTACAGCACTTTCCTTTTAATATACCTAATAAAAATAATTCCGGTTTTAAAACTATTTGGCACAATTTCTAAGCAGCAGATTTGCCCAGTCTTAATATCCCAAGTTTCAGCCAACATTTGAGTTTCAAAAGAAGCTTATGTCCTACTTCTTTTGAACATCCTGGCTTTTTTGGGGGGTAAAACTGGCTGCCAGAACGATGAACGAGTCCAGCCGTCCTGAAAACTGGCTTTTTATTTTGAGCTCTGAATAGGAAGATCATCCTTGGAAACCTTACTTCAGATTTTGCTAGTGAAACTCAAAAGAGGCTGTGTTTTTCCCACTCAGAGGCTTCCGTGAAGGAGCGACTGACATGTTTCTTTCATTCCACTCCAAGTTGAACATGGGGCTGTTTCGGCGTCCCGATAAGCTTAGAATTTATGAGAATCCTGGCTTATTGTGAACGGGATAAATGGGCTGGTGTGAGGCAGCCGAATTGTTTGGCGTTTTGTGCCAAGGGGAACACTTGAATTGTAAACATTTCTTTTATGCTTCCTTTTATTGTGGTTCCCGAGCTTCAAACCAAAACAAATCATGGTTTCTGGTCAAGGGGAAAAATCTGGGACTTACTGTGTACTTTCCAAAAAAACAAGCCATGGAAACAGCTTGAGGGGTTGGTTAGCTTTCCTTGCAGACAGCAGAAATCAAACAAGAAATCTATACAGGTAGTCCTTGACTGAATTCTTTTGTGGTTAGTTGCGAAGTCGTGTCTGACTCATCGCGACCCCATGGACAACGTTCCTCCAGGCCTTCCTGTCCTCTACCATCCTCCGGAGTCCATTTAAGCTCACACTGACTGCTTCAGTGACTCCATACAGCCACCTCATTCTCTGTCGTCCCCGTCTTCTTTTGCCCTCAATCTTTCCCAACATTGCTGAAAACTGAGATCGGGAGCCCGTACCCAACAGGCACCGTTGACACGAGTGAGGTTGAGCTGGCCGTGCCCCTGGCCATGTTCTCCCCCCCCTTACAGGTCAAACACAACTCTGATAGGGCCCTCAGTGAAATCAAGTTTGACCTCTGCCTTACAGATTGCTTTTTTGAGGAAAATAAAGCGAGAGCAAAGTATTGATTATATTTGCCACCTTCAATTATTAATACATGCATACATAAAGGTAAACATGTGCTAGTCGTTCCAGACTCTAGTGGGTGGTGCTCATCTCCCATTCAAAGCCGAAGAACCAGCACTGCCCGAAGACGTCTCCGTGATCATGTGGCCAGCATGGTTAAACGCCAAAGGTGCGTGGAACGCTGTTACCTTCCCACCAAAGGTGTTTTCTATTTTTCTACTTGCATTTTTTACATGCTTTCGAACTGCTAGGTTGGCAGAAGCTGGGACAAGTAACAGGAGCTCACTCCGTTACGTGGCACTAGGGATTCGAACGGCCCAACTGCCGACCTTTCTGATTGACAAGCTCAGCATCTTAGCCCCTGATCCACCTACATACATACATACATAAGTTTATATCTGGAGAAGAACTAAACATAGTAGATAACTAAGATGAACAAAGACCTGGGGACCAAAACATATGAAGAACGGCTGCAGGATTTGGATTTGGCTAGTCTAGAGAAAAGAAGAATTGGGAGGATATGATACCAGCATTCTCTGGTCTTTATTTGAGTGGTGAATTTTTCTCTGGTTGTTAAGTGAGTGGCTTTTTCCTATAATCGCAGAGAAGCAAAACAAGACTTGATAATTGATGGTTTTTCATTAATTCCATTTACGGCTTTCTGTAGTTTTTAGGGACTCAATTGGTGGTGGAAGGTGTGGATGTATTAAGGGCTGCATCTGGAACAACAATACTAAATTCCAGAGTTTATGTTTCGGCAATTGAGTTTGTTTGACCCTTTAATCTGCTCGATATCATATATCGTGCAGTAAGAAAACTAAGCTAAAAGCTGGAACAGCTTAGCAGAAGTTCTGAAAAAGCTTCTCTCTACCTAAATGCTAGCTCTTGTTAGAATGGCCAGCTGTGGATTTCCTACTGAACATAATTTCCATTTTTGACAAAAAGAATATGGAGTTTAGCCGGAAGAACTTTCTTTTTTTAAAATATATTTTTATTATTTTTACATTTAAAACAATGCAGTACCGTGAAGTCGGAGTGACTATACATTCACATTATATACAGCTAGTCACAACTATTGACAGTTAGCCTACTTAATACATTATCAATCCTTCTGTCCAATCACAATATATACAGTTTGTTCCAGTCTTGTCACCTTGTCTTATACTTAGTCATAAAATCTATTCCAGACTTCAAAATATTCTGATTCCCCTTTATTTTTAAGTTCAAGAGTGAGCCTATCTGCTTCCGCACAGGTCAACACTTTTCTGATTATATCTAGCTCTGGTGGTGTATTTTCTTTTTTCCAATATTGTGCATAAGTTATGCGCGCCGCAGTTAGTACATGAATAATTAAGTCAAGTGTATCTTTCTTAAACCCCTCTGGTATTATACCTAGGAGAAAAATTTCCGGTTTAAACAAGATTTGGTCTCCCACCATTTGTTCTAATCATGATTGAATCATTTTCCAATAATTTTTTTGCCTCATTGCACGTTCACCACATATGATAAAAAGTGCCTGGTGTTTTTTTACACTTCCAACAATTTGGGGTCAGATTTTTAAACATTTTGGAAATAGCAATAGCAATAGCAGTTAGCAGTTAGACTTATATACTGCTTCATAGGGCTTTCAGCCCTCTCTAAGCGGTTTACAGAGTCAGCATATTGCCCCCAACAACAATCCGGGTCATTTTACCCACCTCGGAAGGATGGAAGGCTGAGTCAACCCTGAGCCGGTGAGATTTGAACTGCCGAACTGCAGATAACAGTCAGCTGAAGTAGCTGCAGTACAGCACTCTAACCACTGTGCCACCTCGGCTCTTATGGAAAGCCGTGATGGAGGGAGATGTCATCTGTAGAACATCTTATAAAGGTTTTCTTTACACGCTGTAGCCATTGTTAGTTTCTGATTAAGTATCCAAAGTTTTTCCCACTTAGCCAATTCCACATTGTAACCGAAATTTTTTGCCCAGGCGAATACAGTTTCTTTGACATGCTCTGCCGGAAGAACTTTCTTATGACAGACAGTCCCCGTTTGTTTAGTGACCGTTGGGAGTTACAGTTGCACTGAAAAAAGTGACTTACAGACGGTCCTCACACTTACAACTGTCACAATATCCTCAGTCACGTGATCAACATTAGGGCACGTGTTAAAGTTATGATTTCTTCAGCTTCATGTTTCTTGAGAAACTGCAATGACCACCATTGACTTCCAAATTTCTCTTGCTCAAGAAAATAGGGGTTGGGTTAATTTTGCTCCGTTTTGTGACCTTTCTTGCCACCGTTGTTAAGTGAATCATTCCAGTGGTTAGGTTAGTAACACAACGATTAAGTGGATTTTCCTGTGCACCGCTTGGAGAGTCCAAGCGACGGGTTAAATCAGTCTGGTTGCCCTGGGACTGAGGAATCTTTTTCCTTGGCCACTCGTCCTGGTGTTACTGGGCCCCAGAATTCTTCCTCAGTCTGCCCGTTCAGGACTTCCTCAGTCCCAGGGCAACCAGACTGATTTAACCCGTTACTTGGACTCTCCCGCGGTGACCCTTCGGGTAAGCCAATGGTCATTCTCCATTGGCGTTGCTTCTCAAAAAGGGTGCAAATGGGGATCACATGACCCCTGGACACTGCAGCTGTCGTAAATAGGAATCAGTCACCGAGTATCTGAATTTTGATTATGTGGTTGTAAGTGTGGAAAAACGGTCACACTTGGTTGCGACTGCAATGTTTGTATGTTTGAAAAACAGTCCTAAGTCACTTTTCAGGGCTGTTTTAAGTTGAGGACTACCTGTATAATGTTATAGTACAGTGATGGCTAATCTTTTCAGTGCACCGGAGCACAGGACCCCGGAAGAGAGCAGCTGGCCAATGCACATGCGTGTGGCGGCCCGCTGCTCTTCTGGATTCCATGACATGGATGTGCGCTGGCCAGCTTCTCTCTTCCAGGTTCTGGCGTGCACATGCACACCAGCCAATTGGTCTTCACATGAAGATGAGCTGGCTGCTGCACATGCGTGCACCGGAACCCAAAAGAGCAACTGCCCACTGCAGGCACAAGGACTGTTGATAAAAATGCCAAGATTTGGAGTAAGTGGAATTTGGCAATGGTTATTTTCCTTCCTTCCTTCCTTCCTTCCTTCCTTCCTTCCTTCCTTCCTTCCTTCCTTCCTTCCTTCCTTCTCCCTTCCTCCCTCCCTCCCTCCCTCCCATAATGGCTCATTTTGCAAACAAGACCCTTCCTCATTCCAAAGTGACCCTTGTGCCGCATTTTGTAGCTCCTTATTCAGCATACGTTTGATTCTAATCTAGTCAGAATAGCAGTCATTCTCCTGTTTCCTGCTCGCATTCCAACGTGACAGTGGGATTTCTTTTTATTTCCTTTTTTTGCTAGAGGTTTTAGTACTTTGGAGGAAAAATATTTTTGGGGAAAAAAATGGGAATTAAGGGAGGAAAATGGGGAGATTCCTGTTTCATGCATCCATTTACTGCAATTTAGCCAAGAGATAAAAATACAGTATTAATTGGCTCAGAAAGAAGTTTTAAAATTCCAAACAAGGTTTGTGTTTCAGAGCTCTAGGTGTGGGTTTGACTTGTTGGGAGATCAGGTGTGTGTGTGATGGGGGGTGTGTGTAGAGAAAACCAAGAAAGCCCCACCCCTTTTGTACAGGTAATTCTTCACTTAACGACTGCAGTTAAACCCCAAATTTCCATTGCTAAGCAAGAGAGTTGTGTAAATTTTGTCCCGTTTTATGACCTTTATTGTCACAGTCGTTAAGTGAAACCCAACAACGGTTGTTAAGTGAATCTGGCTTCCTCATTGACTTTGCTTGTCAGAAGGTTGCAAAAGGGGATCACATGACACAGGGACACTGCAACCGTCATAAATGTGAGCCAGATGCCATGTGATTGTGAGGATGCTGTTATGATCGTAACAGAGAAAAATGGCCATAATTCTTTTTTGTCCGGTTGCAACGTTGAACGGTCACTAGTTGAGGACTACCCCTGAAGACTAAACCATATGAAGAACGGCTGCAGGTTTTGGGTTTGCCTCAGGGGTGGGTTTCTCGCCCCGTTCCAACCGGTTCGGTTGGAACGGGGCCGGCGGCGTCCTCGTGGGCGCGCGCGGTGCACGCATGCGTACTAGCGTCTGCGCGACGCTCCAGCTGCTCCTGGACGATCGCGCAGGCGCTGTATGCGTCCTGCGCATGCGTGGAAGCGCAGAACTCATCAAAACCGGGTAAGGACTGCGGGCTCGCGGGCGCGCCCTTCGCTGTTCCCGGAAGTTACTTACTTCCGGGTTCGGCGACCAACCGGTTCACAGGGACCGCCGCGAACGGGTTGAAACCCACCCCTGGTTTGCCTGGTCTAAAGAAAAGAAGATTGAGGGGTGACCCGATAGCAGCATTCCAGTATTTGAGGGGCTGCCACAAAGTGGAAAGGGGCTCAAGTTATTCTCCAAAGCACCAGAGGGCAAGACAAGAAACAATGGTTGAAAACTAAACAAAAGAGAGAAGCAATCTGGAATTAAGGAGACAGTGAGAACAATTAACCGGTGGAACCTCTTGCCTTTAGAAATCATGGGCCCTCCTCAGTGGTGGGTTTCAAATTGTTTTTAGAACTTCTTCTGTAGGTGTGGCCTGCTTTGTGGGAGTGGCTTGCCGGCCATGTGACTGAGTGGGAGTGGCTTGCCAGCCATGTGACTGAGTGGGCATGGTCAACTTGTAAAATGTGGTGAAACTCATTTAACAACGTTCTTGCTTAGCAACCAAAATGTTGGCTCAGAAACTCTGGCATTTGAAGCACGCAAGTCTTAAAGCTGTCAAGTTACAAGACCCTTGCATCCCTAACCCTTTAATGAAAAAAAAACCCAAGGGGTGTTCAAACTTGACAGCTTTAAGACTTGTGGACTTCAACTCCCAGAATTCCTCCTACAGTCATGTTAGCTCAATAACTCTGGCATTGAAGTGTGCAAGTCTTAAAGCTGTCAAGTTACAAGACCCTTGCACCCCCTAACCCTTTAGAAAAAGAAAACCCCAGGGGTGTTCAAACCTGACAGATTTAAGACTTGCGGACTTCAACTCCCAGAATTCCTCCTCTCGCTCTTCATCTTGATGATGTGCGGACGGGCGGGGGGAGGGAGCTGGAACCGGTTCTAAACGGCACTGTAGATTTGTGGAACCTCTTCTATAGAAGAGGTTAGAACTGGCAGGAACCCAGCCCTGGCTCTCTATCACTGGAGGTTTTTGAGTCTAGAGTCAGACACTTATCTGAAATGGATCCATGATGGCGGAACCTATGGTACGCATGCCGGAAGTGGCACGTAGAGCCATCTCTCCAGTCACACGAGCCATCGCCCATCGCTCTTCCAGGTTCCGGGTGGTCTTTGCAAGCATGGGAGCCCCAGAAAGCGGAAGAGCAGCCGCCTGGTGCGCATGTGCACACCAGGAAGATGATCTTCTGTTTTCTTGCGCATGCATTCACGCTGCCCAGCTGGTCTTCGAGTTTCTGCCACCCATGGAAGACCAGCTGGCCGGCGCATATGCGCACAGTGAGCCAGAAGATAATGTTTCCAGCACATGCATGCACACTGGGTGGCTTCTGTTCTGGTTTATGGTGCACATCCATGTGCACACTCCCGTTTTGGCTCGGTGCCAAAAAGGTTTGCTAACACTGGTATAGGTTCTCCTGCTTGAGCAGGGGCCTGGACTAGAAGACCTCCAAGGTCCCATCCAGCTCTGTTCTATTCTAATTCTCTGTATGTATCGCTGGTAAAAAGCACTTGGATTTGGGCTTTGATCAGACAGTTGGAGATGCCATTTGGGTCAGATGTGTCAAAAAACTCCTGGACCACTCTGTGGGAGACATTGAGAATGGCATAATAGGACCAAGACTAGACAAATGCCTCCTTTTTCATTCTTAGTTTCCTTGTTTTTTAAAACATTTCATGTCATTCATAAGATGGGAAAAATATATATGGCGATTTAACCAGCAAGCCTAAATAAAGACACTGATGTGTTTTACTTCCCGAGCTTAAGGCCAGTTACATTTCTAATATGTTTTATCCTTTACTGAGATGTTATTTTGAAAACATTGCAATGTGGGATGTTATATCACCAAGGTGGCGCAGTGGTTAAATGCAGCACTGCAGGCTACTGCTAGATCAGCAGGTCAGCGGTTCAAATCTCACCGGCTCAGGGTTGACTCAGCCTTCCATCCTTCCGAGGTGGGTAAAATGAGGACCCAGATTGTTGGGGGCAATATGCTGACTCTCTGTAAACCGCTTAGAGAGGCCTGAAAGGCCTATGAAGCGGTATATAAGTCTACTGCTATTGCTATTGCTATATCTTGGCTGCAGTTATCCAAAAGGACCACTAGGTGGCAGTATGGAGATCCCAAATGCTTTTTCTCCTTGCTGCCACCTAATGGGGTGCTGGGATTTTGCAGGCCATATCCCCGGGATGGCAAACCTATGGCACGCGTGTCACACGTGGCACATGGAGCTATTTGTCAGCTGGCCAGCGCGCATACGAACACTGGCCAGCTGACTTTAGCCTTTTTTTTTTTAGGCCATTTTTCACCCTCCCCAGGCTCCAGAGGCTTTATAGGAGCCTGGGAAGGGCGAAAAGAGTCTCCCTGAAGCTTCCGGAGCACAAAAAACTGGCCCTATGGGCAAACTGGAATTTTGGGAACGGACTTCTGGTTTCCTTGTAGAGCCAGTTTAAGCCCTCCGGAGCCTTCAGGGAAGTCTCCGGAAGGTCCCTGAAGCCTCCAGAGTACTAAAAACGGCTCTATGGGCAAACTGGAAGTTTGGGAATGGACTTCCGGTTTGCTTGTAGGGTCCTTTTTTGTCCTCCAGAGCCTTCAGGGAAGTCTCCAGAAGGTCCCTAAAGGCTCCAGAGGACTAAAACTGGCCCTATGAGCAAACCAGAAGTCCATTCCCGAACTTCCGGTTTGCCCATAGGGCTGGTTTTTTCTGCTCCGGAGGCTTTAGGGAAGCTCCTGAAGCCTCCGGAGGGCCTCCAGGGGGGCGGGGAGACTCTCCCCCCCCTGGCTCCTATAAAGCGAAAAAGGGCAGGCGAAAAAAGCATACCAAAAATTGGGGGTCGTGCCTGTCATGTGCGTATGTGCAATGGGGGCCTGTCACGCATTGCATTATGGGTGTGACATGCCCGCACACAACCTCCCTGCACTCCCCTCCCTTTTGGCACACGAGCCAAAAAAGGTTCACCATCACTGCCATATCCAATAGCCCTAAACTCCTATTATTTGGATTACAACTGGGTTAGACCAATGATTTTATGTTGAGTCTGGTAAGTGATAGTGAGTGGAGCTGTTAACTGTGAATTAAAAATGCATGCTTTTCTCGGGGGTTTCTGACCATGTATTTTCTGTCTTCTGGCCACAGGGACAGTATTGTGACATCTGTTCGTCATCCAACAGCAACAAAGCCCATCCCATCACGAATGCTATCGACGGGACTGAACGCTGGTGGCAGAGCCCCCCGCTGTCTCGGAGGCTGGAGTTCAATGAGGTCAACGTCACATTAGATTTGGGACAGGTAAGGCGATCACCTGCTTTCCACTAAAATAAATATTGGACTATAAGATGCATCTAAATTTACAGTAGGAAAACAAGAAAAAAAATAGTTTTTGGCCTCCGTTCACCACATGTTCACTTTTCCTGGCCCTCAGAAGCTCTGCACAGCCCGTTTTTGCCAAAAATGAGCCTGTTTTGGGGGCTCCCAAGCCCTCCATGCGTCATGTTTTCACCCTCCCTGGCCCCCGGAAACCCTCTGCAATGCTCCGCAAGCCCTGTTTTTTGCCAAAACCTTGCTTGTTTTCACTAAAAATGCTCCCGTTTTTGGCCTGCAGAATGCTTGGGAGGAATGCACGGAGGGTTTGCGATGCCAAAAATGTCCATATTCGGTCTATAAGACCCACCTAAATTTTCACTCACTTTTAATAGAGCCGAGGTGGCGCAGTGGTTAAACGCAGCACTGCAGGCTACTTCAGCTGACTGCAGTTCTGCAGTTCGGCTGTTCAAATCTCAGCGGCTCAAGGTTGACTCAGCTTTCCGTCCTTCCGAGGTGGGTAAAATGAGGACCCAGATTGTTGGGGGCAATATGCTGACTCTGTAAACCGCTTAGAGAGGGCTGAAGCGGTATATAAGTCTAACTGCTATTGCTATTGCTATTAGGGGCTGGGGAATGTGCGTTTTATACTCTGAAAAATATGGTAAATGGGGTGTTTTCTTACAGCTAAGAGAGAAAGAATTAATTTCCTACTAATTAGGTCAATTAATGATCTAATTTTGCCATAAGGTACATGCAGGAAAAAAAAGTAAAACTTACGGCAGCAAGCTTCTTGATCAAGTTACTTATATTGTTTTAAGAAAGACAATAGAGTATTTTTGTAATCAAACCGATGTTTTGAAGATGACTCGAAGGCATATTAAAAATTTGGTAGCTTCTGTTGAATTTTACTGATGCTCTTTTGGCCTTTAGACAAATAATTGAAGCACGAATAGTACATTAGATCAGGGCTCCCCAACTCTCAGTCCACAGAGCCAGAGAGATTGGGGACTGCTGCGTTAGATATACTTCCAGTGTTATATAGTAGAATATGTAAATAAAAATTATATTTTTGTAAAAATGTATCTAGGACCAGTTTTGGGGCAGGAAAGAGGATCGTGTCACAAATACTGCTTCCTTTCGGATGCGTGTACAATATCAGTGCAGAGGCTCAGTGGCTAAGACGTTGAGCATGTCGATCAGAAAGGTCGGCAATTCGGCAGTTCGAATCCCTGGCGCCGTGGTACGGAGTGAGCTCCTGTTACTTGTCCCAGCTTCTGCCAACTTAGCAATTCGAAAGCATGTAAAAAATGCAAGTAGAAAAATAGGAACCACCTTTGGTGGGAAGGTAACAGCGTTCTGTGCGCCTTTGGCATTTAGTTATGCCAGCCACATGACCACGGAGATGTCTTCGGACAGCGCTGGCTCTTCGGCTTTAAAACAGAGATGAGCATCGCCCCCTAGAGTCGGGAACAGCTAGCACATCTGTACGAGGGGAACTTTGACTTTTACCTTTACAATGTCAACGGCCAATGCTGCATTTGTCAAACTGAAGTGCTTGTTTCCTTGCACTGAGCCAGTGTATAGATCAAGCAGAATCATAACAGTGATTATTATTATACAATTATACATTGAACTTCAGGTTGCAAGTAAATAAGGGATGCTTTCATACTAATCCTTAAAGCAGTGTGGCTCAATATTGGCAACTTTAAGGTGCCGGGACTTCAACTCCCAGAATTTCCCAGCCATCTGGGAATTGAGTTACGGGAGTTGAAGACCACACATCTTAATAGATGCCAAGGTTGAGTAACACTGACTTAAAGGACTTTATTTTGTTTTTCTTCACTAAACGATTCCTTTTGGTTTAGCTAATAAAAAATAGAATTAAGGAAATCCTGCCATCGAGATTATATTGCTTGTCTACTCCCCCTGGACAAGAAAAAAAAATCACACCTGTAAAAATAATGTACTATGAAACGGTAAACTTGCCACTTTCTGTCTGTTGCATGCAAAGCTTTTTCTCTTTCACCTTCCTGCTTGTCTATGTGGTTAAACGATTCCTAAGAGAGCTGCGATGTATCTCGTGTATCTCCAAGATCAGGGATCCCCAACCTCCAGGCCGCGGCCCATTCAAAACTAGGGCAGGCAATCAGCAGGAGGGCAAGCGCTCAAATGGTGGGCACTTGCTCACAAAGCTCCCCTGGCACAAATGCAGCTGTGCGCATGCGCACCTGTCAGTCATGGAATCATCCCCTCTACCGTCCTGTCCCCCCCCCCCCGGTGCCAGGCTACCAAGCCAGAAGGATTGAGGGCCCTTGTCCTATGCACCAAATGGATCTTCAGTAACTGACCCTTTCGGATAGATTTACAACATTGCTGTTGATCCATCCTCAAGGAGTAGATGACATAAAGTTAATATTGACTCAGCTTTTGTAGACGAGATTGTGTGCACTGTGGTGTTTTCAAGGTGTTTCCTTCAAGTAGGATGAACCACAGTCTGAAAGTTGACACTTCCTTAAGCAGATAATAGCCAGTGAAGAAGGCACTCCAGAACGAATGGCTGATACCTTGTAGTTGAGGCTTAGAACAAATCTTGATGGCCAGTGGCCAGGCAGGCTTAGCGCAGCCGTATTGTAAGACCTTAAATAAGTTTCAGATGGATTATTAACTTGGATTTCCTGTCCGCAAACTGATCGTTACGGCCTCAAATGTGGGATATCCTGACACACTGAGATGTTTCATAAGAGATAGATTAATAAATAAAGTGGTTTTATGCTTGAAACATAAGTAAAACCTAACTTATTTGACTTTGTCACAGATTACGGCATCAGATTTTCATAAAAGGAGATACAATGCAGCAGGGGGTCCCCAACCCCTGGTCTGCTCCCCCCAGTACTGGGAACCGGGCCATGCAAGCAACGGGCGAGCATGTGAGCATGGATTTGTGAGCTTATGAAATTCCATTTGTGCAAGAGGTGTGCACACATGTGAAATCATGCCCTCTCCCCCACTCCCACTGCCACCACAGAGCCACGAAGGTTGGGGATTGCTGCAATGCAGGAAGTCCTCAAATTAGGACCATAATTGAGCCCAATTACAATTGTAAGGGGATTGTAAGGTGGGTCACTATGTGACCATGTGCAATTTTACGACACAGACAGACAGATAGATAGAAATAGAGATAGCTAACTAGCTTGAGATAGATAGATAGATAAGTTTGTAAGTTTGTAAGTTTAATTTTATTTATAGGCCGCCCAATCCCGAAGGACTCCGGGCGCCTTACAGAAGGGAAGAGAAAGAAAATAAAAATAAAATAAAATAAGACAAGTTAAAACGACACAGATACATTCATTTAAGTCGGGGCTGGACCTCAACAATGAGATAGATAGATAGCAATAGCAATAGCAGTAGACTTATATACCACTTCATAGGGCTTTCAGCCCTCTCTAAGCGGTTTACAGAGAGTCAGCATATTGCCCCCAACAATCTGGGTCCTCATTTTACCCACCTCGGAAGGATGGAAGGCTGAGTCAACCCTGAGCCGGTGAGATTTGAACCGCTGAACTGCTGATCTAGCAGTAGCCTGCAGTGCTGCATTTAACCACTTAAATGCCAACCACCTTGGCTCTTAATAGATAGATGATAGATAGATGATAGATAGATAGATAGATAGATAGATAGATAGATAGATAGATAGATAGAGATAGATAGATAGATAGATAGATAGATAGATAGATAGATAAGATAGATAAAAAGAAAGAAATAGAGATAGCTAACTAGCTAGACATAGATAGATGATGGATGGATGGATGGATGGATGGATGGATGGACAGACAGAAAGACAGAAAGAAATAGAGATAGCTAACTAGCTAGACATGGATGGATGGATGGATGGATGGATGGATGGATGGATGGACGGACGGATAGAAAGACAGATAGAAAGAAATAGAGATAGCTAACTAGCTAGACATAGATGGATGATGGATAGATTGATGGATGGTTGAATGGATGGATAGATAGATAGATAGATAGATAGACAGATAGAAAGAAAAAGAGATAGCTAACTAGCTAGACATAGATAGATGACAGATAGATAGATAGATGATAGATAGATAGATAGAATAGAATAGATAAAATTAGAAAAAGAGTACAAGAACAAACTGTAATAAACTTTTAGAGTGATTGCTCTGTTAAATGAAGGTAAATATCCGTTCGCAGGATAAAGTTGCAGGATCTTGAGTCAGTCGCCGGGACCAAAGGTTGATTCTTCCAAACTTTCAGGCTGAGGATTGCCCTGTCTTGGGAGGAATAGCACAGAAAACACTGTCTAGTTTGGGACCTGACCTTTGCTTTATCCTCCGTCCTGCCAGCAGGAAGAAAAATAAATCTTCCCCCACCAAAAGATGATTTGACGGTGCTTCCTTTCTCCAAGAGCCGAAATCATTTCCAGCTGTTTTACAGCTTGGTGACCCCCGGCAGTTCAAATCCCAAATTGACCATTCATGGATAATGAGGCCGCTTTTTCATTTCAAAGCGAACAGTTTTGGGGTTGTTGGGGTATTTTTTTGGGAACTTGCTAGTTAAATATTTAAACAAAGTCCCAACCCATGAAAGAGGCTGAAAGACATTTGAACAAAGCTTGGGGACTTGGAGCAATAACCATCTCCTGGGAGAGATATTTTGATGGCTTTTGAAAGACCTGACAATATAACCCACTGCACTCAGCTTTTCTTTCAAATGCGATTGAAGTTGCTGGCAGGAATTGGCTGCCCAGCCCCGCTCGCTCGCTGAATAGGCAGACGGAGGAGCCAACTTTTTACGTCTTGGAGTTTGTTGTGCTAGGCATTCAGCTTGAGAATGTTCGTTGGGATGAAAAAGCCTCAAATATTGAGTAACAAAGATGATTAGGGGACTGGAGGCTAAAACGTATGAAGAGCGGTTGCAGGAACTGGGAATGTCTGGTTTAATGAAAAGAAGGACCAGTCTTCCAATATCTCAGGGGTTGCCACAAAGAAGAGGGAGTCAAGCTATTCTCCAAAGCCCTTGAGGGCAGGACAAGAAGCAATGGGTGGAAACTAATCAAGGAGGGAAGCAACCTAAAATTGAGGAGAAATTTCCTGACAGTTAGAACAATAAATCAATGGAACAAGTTGCCTCCAGAAGTTGTGAATGCTCCAACATTAGAAGTTTTTAGGAAGATGTTCGATAGCCGTTTGTCTGAAACGGTATATGGTTTCCTGCCTAGGAGGGAGTTGGACTAGAAGGCCTCCAAGGTCCCTTCCAACTCTCTTATTCTATTCTGTTCTAAAAGGAAAAGACATCAATGGAACAAAATTGCCGAAGCTCATCAATCTGGCTGGAGAAGGTTTTTTATACTTGTGTAAGTTACGCCTGTTTATCACTCTGATTTTTGCTATGAGCTAAAAAAGGGCATAAAATCTAATCAAATGAAACGAGCCACATGGAACTAGGCGATGATAGCAGTGTTCCAGGATCTCAGGGGCTGCCACAAAGAAGAGGGAGTCAAGCTATTCTCCAAGGCACCTGAGGGTAGAACAAGAAGCAATGGGTGGAAACTCATCAAGGAGAGAAGCAACTTAGAACTGGGGAGAAATTTCCTGACAGTTAGAACAATTATAGGTAGTCCTCAAATTACGACCTCAATTAAGCCCAAAATTTATGTTGCTAAGTGAGACATTTGTTAAGTGAATTTTGTCCCATTTTTACAATCTTACTTGCCACAGTTGTTAAGTGAATCACTGCAGTTGTTAAGTTTTGAACACGGTTGTTAAGTGAATCTGCCTCCCCTGTTGACTTTGCTCGTCAGATGGTCGCAAAAGGGGGATCACATGACCCGGGGATTTCAACCGTCATACATATGAACCAGTTGCCAAGCATCTGAATTTTGATCATATGACCCTGGGAATGCTGCAACGATTGTAAGTGTGAAAAGAGGCCGTTACTTTTTTCCCCCCCAGTGCCACTGTAACTTCGAACTGTCGCTTAAGTGAACTATTGTAAGCCGAGGACTACCTCTCGTGGAACAGCTTGCCTGCGGAAGCTCCAACACTGTTTTAAAGATGAGATTGGACAACCATTTGTCTGAAACGGTATAAGGGTTTTCTGCTTGAGCAGGGAGTTGGAGGAGACGGAGGAGAGGAAGAAGAAGGAGAGGGGGAAAGTGGAGGAGAAGAAGAGGGGGGAGGAGGGGGAGGAGGAGGAGAAGAGAAGGAGAAGAAGAAGAGAAGGGAGAGGAGGAGGAGGAGAAGAAAAAGAAGAGGAGAAGGAGGAAGAGGAGGAAGAGGAGGAGAAGAGGAAGAAGAAGGAGAGGGGGAAAGAGGAGTAGAAGAAGAGGGGGGAGGAGGGGGAGGAGGAGGAGAAGAGAAGGAGAAGAAGAAGAGAAGGGAGAGGAGGAGAAGAAAAAGAAGAGGAGAAGGAGGAAGAGGAGGAAGAGGAGGAGAAGAGGAAGAAGGAGAGGGGGAAAGAGGAGTAGAAGAAGAGGAGGAAGAGAAGAAAAAGAAGAGGTGAAGAGGAGAAGAGGAGAAGAAGAAAAAAGAAGAAGAGGTGAAAGGAGGAGGAGAGGAGGAGGAGGAAAAGAAGAAAAAAAAGGAGGTGAAGAGAAGGAGGCAGCAGAGGGGGAGGAGAAGAAGAAGAAACAGAAGAAGAAGGAGGCCACCCATTTCTGTTTTTAATGGAGAGAGTGCTTGCCAGATTTTGTCTCATTGACCCCTCAGTACAGCCCTCCAGACAGGCTGCTATTCTTCCACGGAACAAGCTGTTCTTTGATTTGTGCCCTTTCCTGCTGGCCTGCCATCTTTCTTGACCACATTGAAAAAGACCAGAAATGGGGAGTTTCACTGGAATTGTGAGCGGGAGAGAAAGGAAAGAGAAATGGGGCAAGGCCACCCAGCTAGAACAATTTGAATAATTGACTGCTTCATGGAGACAAGACAACCCTGATGGGTGAAATTTACAGTTCTTTGGCCCTGAAGGTTATGTGATGCCTTGAAGGTGTGTGTGTGTGTGTGTGTGTGCGTGTGTGTGTTTAATTACCTATCGGTGGTGATGGTGGGGCAGAATTGCAATTATTCTGGCTTAGTCATAATTATTTGGGTGTCATCCGTAAAATCAGGGATTTGATTTCACTTCCTGCATTTGTATATCGCCAATTTGGCCTACGGTGCCCAACAAATAACAACAGTGCCCATGTGGAACATCCCTCTTGGCTACGAGAGAAGAAATGCATTCCTTTTTAGGTGTGTGATTCCTTCAGATATTTGAAGATTTTTCTCCTATTTCTCCTCATTTTTTTTTCCTAGGCCAGGGCTCAGCAACATGCGGCTCTGGAGCCACATGTGGCTCTTTCATCCCTCTGCTGCAGCTCTCTGTTGCCGGTTGGCGCCACAATTTTGAGAAGAGCTTCCGGTTGAGGGGGGGGCGAAGCACGGCATGCCAGGAGGAGACTTTATGGCAAGGGGTGGGTTTTCTGCTCGGCTACACAATTGATAGTGCTTTCTGTTAAGACAGATAGAGGGAAAAGGACACTGGATAGGAGGAGACTCTATGGTGGGGGAACCAGTGCCCGCCTTCGACAGACATTGATATAGATAGTCCTCAACCTATGGTCAAAATTGAGCCCAACATTTCCATTGTGAAGCAAGGCAGTTGTTGTGAGTTTTGTCCCATTTTACAACCTTTTTGTCATGGTTATTAAATGAATCATGGATTCATTAAATGAATCTGGCTTCCCTCATTAATTCTGCTTGTGGGAAGCTAGCTGGGAAGATCACAAGTGACCACATGATCCCAGGACAATGCACTGTGCCACCACGGCATTACCACAATTTTTGACTTCCTACAGGCTTCCCCATTGACTTTGCTGTCAGAAGTTGCTGTGAAGATCACAAATGGTAATCATCTGATCATGGGCTACTGTGACTGTCCTAAATATGTGCTGGTTGTCAAGCACCCAACTCAAGATCTTGTGATTGCAGCAACTCAACAATGGCTGCAGCTTTTAGGACCAGTCCTAAGTCCACTTTTTCGTGCTGTTGTAGTTTCAAACAGTTACTGAAGGAGAGATCAGTGAGCAAGGACTATTATATTGACAATTTGTTGGTTGTCTGGAAGTAAAGCCACCAAGGGTGAACTGGCCATTGCATCGAGAAAGACAGCATGTTGACGTGGAATAATGGCACTTCTAAGACTAATGTACTCTAAAAATCGATCCATTCTTCATTACCAAAGCTTTTCTGATAAAGCAAAGGTGTCCGACTCAATTTCATTGAGGGCCACACCAAGGTTGTGTTTCACCTCAGAGAGCCAGAGTGGGTGTGGTCAGGATTGGCATGGCCCATCACTTGTGTTGGGAGCCTCTGTGGTGGCCCGAGCCCTTTGCCAGCGAAAACAGACTTCCGAGCTCCGTTTTCGGCTGCGACGACCTCCTGCAACCCTCTGCCAGTGAAAACAGAGCTTGCGAGGGCCGCAAACGGCCCTTCCAAGCTCCGTTTTCACTGGGGGTGGGACGGTCCTTTGCTGTGTGCAGGGGGCCCCCAGTGGGCCAGATCTAAGCACCCCGCGGGCTGTATCTGGCCCTCGGGCCTTGAGTTTGACAACCCTGTGCTAAGTATAGGCTTTGTACCTGGTGGGAAAAAATAACATTTTTCTTGTGTTCATCATAAAAAGTTTTTATTTTCCATTTTCATAGCATATAATCACATGTATACTATTACATAATCAATATCAAGTTATATTATTAAGTACTTACATCAATTCATGTTACCATCAACTACCAAAGGAAAAAAAAGTTATTGGCTCTTCTGTTCTCCATACACCATATTTATACCTTATCCGACACTTTCTTCCCCTTCTCTCCTCCCCCTTTCTACATTCTGTCTTCCCTCCATCATTTTCTACTCTACTTCCCCTTCCTTTCTCCTTCTACTCTCTCCCCTTACCACTCCTCCTTATACACCTCGTCTTCCCCCTTCACCCCCTCTCCTATCCCTCTCTTCCTATCTTTCTTCTCTCCCCTGCTTCCAACTCTTCTACATCCTGTCTTCCCTCCATCATTTTCTACTCTACCTACCTAACATTTTTCTTCACGGGCACATAGTCCTAAAATTCAGACTGTCGGTAATGAAGGTGTCACTAGGAACTTGAAACTGTGATAAAGAATAAAAGGTAGACCGTTTCTAGACACATGCTCCTTACTTAAATCCATTCAGAAGCACGCTTCTGTAATATATTCACCACATACAGTAGAACTGGAGTTTTCCTGAAGGCACAATGTGGTATAGTTTGGCACTGACATCCTCATTCTGCTGCCAGCGTGGTTAACCAGTGCCAATCCTTCATGTTCAGGATAATATGTAGCAGTATTGAGTTTTTCCTGGTAAATGCGCTTATTTATTTATTTTTGAGGTTTTGCACATCACCTTTAAATTGTAAACTCAGAATTAACCCTGAAAACCGACCCTGAAAAGCTGCTGTGTAATTCTCCAGCCCTTCCCCAAAAAGCTACTCCGGACACCGTTCGGCTGAAGCTCAGGTTGGCTAAGCTCCAACTTGGTTTTTCAAACCTTTCTGTCGGTCCCCAAATGCACCGTCAGCTAATCCGGGTTTGAAATTCTTCTGCAAAGACAGTGCAAATGTTTGCTTGCCTTTGGCCTCCTGCCCTACTATGCAAACACCGAATAACAATCCAGAGAGGGGAGTTTTGAGGGTGATTTGTAATTTCGATGCTCTTGAAAGGTGGAGATTATTTGGAGCATAGGGGGAGTATCTGGAATTACTTGAGCATCATCGTTGTCATACCCGTTGCAGAGGCTAATTAGCGAGACCATCTTTTCAGTGAGAATGTTTTTAGTGGCTGTTTTCCAAGTGGGATGGCCTTCCTGAAGAGCTTCTCCCAAAATAGTTGCTGCTTGAGGCCAGAAAGTAATTCTTCGGTAATTTAATCAGAATAGAGCTGGAAGAGACTTCGGAGGTCCTAGTCCAGTGACGTGAACCTTTTCGTCACTGAGTGCTGAAAAGTCGTGTGGAAACATCTCCCGTGTCTGCTCGTCAGGGTCACGCTCCGGAAAAGCCAAACTTCTAGCTTCTAGCGCGCATGCACGCCTGACGATCAGCTGGCTGATGCGCATGCGTACACCAGGTTTTGGCACAGCTGCGCATGCGAAGGGATCGCACTCTGGAAAAGCCAAACTTCAGGGTCCTGCCGTGCATGCGCACCAGTGGTGGGATTCAGCCAGTTCGCACCTATCCGGGAGAACCGGTTCTTAACTTTCTAGGCAGTTGGGAGAACCGGTTGTTGGAATAAATCTCCTTTTGTTTTTTCCCACTTTACAGGGCTAATCCTGTAAGGAAGGCAGGAAGGAAACATTCTGGTGTTGTTTCTAGCCTCATCTTTATTGCCCTGCTTACAGAAACTGCCTCTTCGGTTAACCCTTATTCCATTCTAACAGCTAAGGCCCATCGCCCTGAGTGACATTGAGTTGGCCATGCCCACCCAGTCACATGACCACCGAGCCCTGCCTATCCAGCTGATCATTAGGGCAGAGAACCGGTTGTTAAATTATTTGAATCCCACCACTGATGCGCACCCAAAAATCAGCCAGCTGGCACACATGCGCAGGCCGGTTTTTGGCACTGCCACATACGTGAAGGGATCTCCCTCCGGAAAAGCCAAATTTCCTGGTTCTGGCGCACATGCAGACCTGACAATCAGCTGGCCAGCATGCATGCGCAGACTGGTTTTGGCACTGCCACATGGACAAGGACAGCTGATGCATCGCATGCGTGCCAGAAACCCGGAAGCGAAACAGGCAATGCTGCATATGCTGGGCGACATGGCTTTGCGTGCCACTTTGGGCACGCGTGTCATGGGTTCGCCATCACGGTCCTAGTCCAACCCCCTGCTCAAGCAGGAGACCCTATACAATTTCAGACAAGTGGGTATCCAGTCTCTTCTTGAATGATGTAGCCAAACTCCTGAAGGCAAGTTGTTCCACTGGTTAATTGTTCTCAGTATTAGGAAGTTTCTCCTTAATTTCAGGTTGCTTCTTTCCTTGATTAACTGGTGCCGGAGATAAACAAATCTCCTCCATCCTGGTGCTTTGGAAAATAAGTTGTCCTCCCTCTTCTTTGTGGCAATGAATACTGCTATCATGTCACTCCAAGTTCTTCTTTTTCCTGGACTGGCCATACCCAGTTCCTGCAACCGTTCTTCATATATTTGTAGTCTCCAGGAGGAACCTTGATTCATTTTAGTTGCTCTTCTCTGCACTTTTTCCTAATTCCCAACAACTTCTTGATGTCAAATGCTCTTTGAAAACAACCAAACAACACAGTATTTACTTGTTTACTTATTAACTATAGAGTATTTACTTATTTATTTATTTCCTTATTTAAGACACCATCTAAGGCAGGGATGTCTAACATTGGCCACTTTTAAGAGTTGTGGACTATATCTCCCAGAATTCCATGCTGGCTGGGAAATTTTGGGAGTTCGTTCACTTGTTTATTGGTTTTGTATGCCGCCCACTCCCGAAGGACTCCAGGCGGCTCACAATAAAACAGGGGAGGGGATAAATAAGACAGTACAAACAATATTAAAATACACAACAGTCACAGTTGAAGCAGGGCTGGATGCTTCAACAGCCCCCAGCCTGCCGGAACAGCCAGGACTTAGTAGCTTTACGGAAGGCCGGGAGGGTCGCAAGGGTCCGGATCTCCACGGGGAGCTCGTTCCAGAGGGCCGGGGCAGCAACAGAGAAGGCTCTCCCCTGGGGAGTCGCCAGCCGACATTGGCTGGCAGATGGAACCTGGAGAAGGACGAGCCTGTGTGATCGAATCGGTCTTTGGGAGGTAATTGGCAGGAGGCGGTCTCTCAGGTCGTGACCCATCAAAACCGCGCTCGACTAAACCGCGCCCGATTAAACCGGGTTGCTGACGTCATCAACAGGGCGACAACAGCCAGCGCGGAGAAAGAAGGGCGCTTTAAATAGCGCTTTGAAAGCAAGCCGATTCAATTTAAGGTAAGGGTTAGGTTTAGGGTTAGCTTTAGGGTTAGGTTAAGGGTTAGGTTTAGGTTTAGGGTTAGGGTTAGGTTAAGGGTTAGGTTTAGGGTTAGGTTAAGGGTTAGGATTAGGTTTAGGGTTAGGTTTAGGGTTAGGTTTAGGATTAGGTTTAGGGGGGTTAGGTTTAGGTTTAGGGGTTAATTTTAGGTTTAGGGTTTACAGCATGCTTCTGTCTCCGCGCTGTTGTCGCCCTGTTGATGACGTCAGCGACGCGGTTTAGTCGGGCGCGGTTTTGTGGTGGAACCATCTCAGGTACCCAGGTCCGATGCCATGCAGGGCTTTATAAATAATAACTAGCACCTTGAAGCGAGTCCGGAGACCAATGGGCAGCCAGTGCAGCTCGCGGAGGATAGGTGTAACGTGGGTGAACCTAGGTGCACCCACAATCGCTCGCGCGGCTGCATTCTGGACTAGCTGAAGTCTTCGAACACTTTTCAAGGGCAGCCCCATTGGAGTCCACAAGTCTCAAAGTGAAATATTTCCTAACATATTTCACTTTTTCTAGGAGATGGGTGGGTGCTAACTTCTTACAAGAGCCCAATCTAGAAAGTTGGGGTAACTGGTATTCACACCACTGTATTATTACAAAAGTGGGTGGGGTCAATGAGGTTTTGCCTCCCTTTTAGGAGAAATATTCTGCCCTTTTAATAGTTCCTCAAATATCTCATTTTCCTAGGAGAGGGGTGGGTGCTAATTTCCTACGGACGGACGGACGGAAGGAAGGAAGGAAGGAAGGAAGGAAGGAAGGAAGGAAGGAAGGAAAGTTTCTAGCACCCTAAAGAGAAGATGAGCAGGATTTGATCCCTTTTAATTTCCCAATGTCTCCCCTGTTCCCCTTTTCCCATAAGCCTTTTAACATCTGCGATATTTGCATAAAGACCTCAGGTCAGCTGGAGTGTGTGAACTCTTCCCTGCTCCCTGAAGCTAATCAGCCCCCAAGGAGGCACTTCCGCCAGCAGCTTTTGACATTGGGATTGCTGCCTAATTTTATCAGATTAAAGGGCTTTATGAGGAAATGAACTCAGCCATTGATTGTTTGCCTTCCATCCCTTCTCTTTTCAATGACAGGTTTTCCTCCCACTCCTCCCCTCCCCTTCCTGAAACTGCACCCTTCCTGCAAATCCTCCTATTGTTCTTCCTGAAGGCATCTCCTTATAGTTCAGGCCAAGGAACCAGAGAGCTTTGGTGGGCCTGCTGACTATGGGACCTAAACCAGGAGGAGTTCATGGTGTTTCAAGGGCTTGTTTTAGCACAGATAGATGTGAATAATAGAGATGCAAGATTCTCTCCCAGCCCTCTTTGCTGGTGGCAACAGCAAATGTACCACAACAAAGGCAGAATCCTGTATAGGAAGTTAGCACCCACCTCTCTCCTAGAAGAATGAAATATCCTGGGAAATATTGAAAAGGCAGAATATTATATTTCTCTGGGTCTGAAAAGGGAGAAACATGTTTTTAAAGACAAAGTAGCTCCCTGCAGCTTTCTGCCCCCTCCCCTGTCAATGAGCCATTAAACCTTGGCTGGTCTACTCTACATGACAAAGGTAGGGTTAGCCTTCCACAGAAACTCACCACACGGCATCTGGGAACTCAACCAAGCTTGGGATCCAAAAGACACACAACCTACAAAGTTAGCTAAGACTCCCACCCCTAGGAGTCTGATAACCAATCAGAATACATTTCTTACAGAGGAATAGGAACCAGAGAGGTGGGGCCGAACGGAGTATAAAAAACCCAGGAACTCTCAGCAAGCCCCTTTTTTCTCTCCTTTCTTCTTCACCCAACATCTGGAAGCGTATGATCCCCATTTTCTGTTCCGGAACTCAAGCCATGTGATTCTGTCCACCATGAAACCAAGCCATCTTTCCAAGCAGCCTCCATGTTTCCAGTGTCTTTTTCCTCACTTGAAACTGAACCCAGAAGGACATTTCTTCTAATACCTGTTGCTGCGCAAAGGCAAATACAGGGGCGCTTCGCTCCTGCACTAAGGCTCCGCCCATCACCACCACCACGACAAGGCAACAGCACAGTGGTGGGTTTCAATTTTTTTTCAAACCTACTCTGTGGGTATGGCCTCCTTTGTGGGAGTGGCTTGCCGGCCATGTGACCTGGTGGGAGTGGCTTGCCAGCCATGTGTTTTCTTTCTCTCTCTCTCTCTTTCTCTCTCTCTCTCCTTCCTTCTTTTTGTCTCTCTGTCCTTTTTCCTTTTTTTCTTTCATCTCTCTCTCACTTTTTCTTTCTTTTTTCTTTTTTTTATTTATTTCTTTCTCTTTCTCTCTCGGTGTGAGTCTGTCTCTCTGTGTGTGTGTGTGTGTGTGTGTGTGTGTGTGTGTGTGTGAGAGAGAGAGAGAGAGAGAGAGAGTGGTGGGTTTCAAAAATTTTTGGAACCTCTTCTGTAGGTGTGGCCTGCTTTCTGGTGGAACCTCTTCTAACCAGTTCGGTAGATTTGACGAACCAGTTCTACCGAACTGGTGCGAACTGGTAGGAACCCGCCTCTGCAACAGCACTATCATCCCTCTGCCCTGATAAGGAGCCGCAGCAGAGGGGTGAAAGAGCTGCATGCGGCTCCGGAGCCACAGGTTGCTGACACTCGTGCTAGAATCGCATTGCTGTCCGTGTGTGAATTTTCTATAGTATAGGAGATTCAGGGAACTTAATTTATTTCTTGCAATTGTTGGAAAGAAAATCCCATCTGGTTCAGTTCCAAGCTGGGAGGAAGACACTGGAAACAACATGGAGGCTGATTGGAAAGAGGGTTTAATGATGAACAGAACCAACAGCAGTTCTGGGTCAGCTGAACAAATGGTGGAATGAGTGGATGGATCTTTATAGGTTTCTGTGACTTTGAAGTTTGAACAGTTCTAGGAGTGGTGCAGTGAAGGGGCTGGTGGTCTCAAAGGGTTTGGGACAATTCCTGTTGTGACTAATGGCTTTCGTCCTGTGCTGAATCTTGGCTAAGGGGCTGGCTGCTTTCTAATCCTACCATTCCACCTTTGTTAGCTGTCAAGCTTTGCTGCAAGGAGTTTCAAAATATCCTGTCTTGAATGGATTTCTGCCTGCAGTATTTGCTTTGCTTATGAATCGAGCTATCTAGATAGTTGATTTCCTCTTTCAATAAGCTCTTTATCTCCTTAAGTGCTGGCATCTGCTATGGACTATTAAGAAAGACTGGGGGCTGCTTTCTGCCTCTAAAAACATGTTTCTCCATTTTTCCCTTTGGGGAAATATATTCTGCCTTTTTAAACATTTCCCAAAATATTTCATTTATCTGGGAATATGGGGGAGGCTTCCCACACCCTTATTGTTTGTATAAATAACTTAAGGTGTCTAACATTTTTCTTAACATGCATGTGGAGCACACAGTAGTCCTTGATTTACAACCATTAGTTTAGTGAGTGTTTGAAGTTACAACACACTGAGAAAAGTGACTTATGACCGTTTTTCACACTTATGACCATTGCAGTATCTCCCTGGTCACGCAATCAAGATTTGAATGCTTGGCAATTCATTCATATTTACGACAGTTGCAATGTCCTGAGGTTACGTGATCACATTTTGTGACTTTCTGACAAGCAAAATCAAAGGGGAAACCAGATTCACTTAACAACTGTGGCAAGAAAGCTGAGAAAATGGGCCAAAACACACTTAACAAATATTTCACTTACAGTATCAACAGAAATTTTGGGCTCAATTACCCAATTATAGGTGCACACTTACCTATAATCAGTTTTACTTTTTTCAACACACATTCGTTCCTCACAACTAGCCAGATGTTACTGATCACCTTATTATTTGAATATTAAACTCAAAGTCTGTTTTATTATCATTCTTTTTGTGAAATAGTTGTTGTAAGCCCTCGTAAAATTTCAGAAACAAATGATTTAGGACCAAGAGAAGCTTGTAAAATATTTTTTTTCCCGATGAAAGCTACTGTTTTGCATTCAAACTATTTTCTACTAGAGATAAGGACATCTGGGAAGAAATACCACCAGAAATAGTTGGCAAAGGGAAGGAGTAAAAATCTGTTTTTACGCTTTCATTTTCTGTACTTAAAATTCAGTACTTCGATTTTATCTTCACCAATAACAGCTTAGCTACTGTTTTCTTCCATTGAAGGAAGAGAAAAAAATTCTCTTGGTTGAATGACAAAAATTGCGACACCTCTATATAAGATTTTGCTGTAAAAGAAAATAGGTGCTGGTTTTTACTAAACCTGGAATGAAATGAGGCAGAAATCCACTTTGGAACTGAATTTCCACTGCTGTAAATTAAATCCAGGTGCTCGAGGGTGGCAAAATCCATGCCCCAGATGGCTCTTTGTTAGGGTTTAATTAGTTTTTAAAAGCTTTCATAAATGGTGCAAATCACACCCAGGACAATAATTGTGCCAGACAAAAACTTTTAAGCTTCATGCCAGTGAGGTTTGAAAGTGAGGCAAAAGAAATTTAACTATAATACTGCGTTCTGCTGCAGCTTTCTCAAAAGTGTGAAAGAAGAGGGTTACTATTTTTTTTAAATATGCAGTATATATATCGGAGGATAAAATATCTTAATTTAGTAGTTGCTTTTTCTGCCTCTGGTTTGGGAGGCTGAGATACTTTTAGCACCGATCCAGATGAGACCAACACTTGGGATTAACCTGAAATTTCCTTCCTGGAATTAGGCTTTCCTGCAGTAACATTTCTGAGCATAGAGCGGTTTTAAAACCGAATGAGTTCCTTTGAGAATCTGCCATAGGAAGCCTGTTCTTTTGCATGGTTCCATAATCGGAAACCAATTTCCTATTCTCTGAAAGATGGGCCCAGAGCCAGTCTTGGAAGCTTGTAAAACCTTTTGAACTCTGGAAGAACTGAAGTCACAGGGCTTGTCTCCTGTCTCTATCTGCAGGCCTGAATAAATGAGCATTCTAAGAAAATAAAAAATCTTTTGAAGAACTGGACAGACAGTGATTGGGATGAAATAGATTAGCAATAGCAACAGCGCTTAGACTTATATACCGCTTCACAATGCTTTACAGCCCTCTCTAAGCGGTTTACAGCCTCTTGCCCCCAACAATCTGGGTCCTTATTTTACCCACCTCAGAAGGATGGAAGGCTGAGTCAAACTTGAGCCGGTGAGAATCGAACTAGTGGCAGTCGGTAGACAACAGAATTAGCCTCCCTTATTCGTCCAAAAATCTAGGGTTTTTTCCCCCCCTCTGCTAACCATGATAAATGTAGGTAGTTCTCGACTTATGACAGTTCAAAGTTACAGTGGCATTGAAAAAAGTGACTTCTGACTGTTTTTCACACTTACGACCATGGCAGTATCCCCATTTTGGTCACGTGATCAAAATTCAGACACTTTGCAACTGACTTATACTTACGACTCATACTTACGACATTGTTCCAGGATCACATGGTCCCCTTTTGTGGCTTTCTGAGAAGCAAGGACAACGGGAAAGCCAGGTTTATTTAACAACTATGTTACTAGCTTAACAACTGCAGTGATTCACTTAGCAACTGTGGCAAGAAAAGTTGTAAAATGAGGTAAAACTAACTTAGCAATTGTCTCACTTAGCAATGGAAATTTTGGGCTGTACAAGTAATTCTCGACTTACAGCCACGATTGAGGCCAACATGTATGTTCTTAAGTGAGACAGTTGTTAAGTGAGTTTTACCTCATTTTGAGTCCAAAGTATCTCTTCTAAGCATAGTAGGTTGTTAATTGAGTTGCGCCCCATTTTACAACCTATTTTGTTACAGTTGTTAAGTGAATTACTGCAGTTGATAATTAAATGTGACTTACTCTGTTAACTGCTTGCCAAAAGCCGGCTGAGAAGGACACAAATGTTGATCACATGACCCCAGGACAGTGCAACTGGCATAAGTACATGCCAGTTGTCAAGCGCTTGAATTTTGATCATGTGACCCTGGAGAGGCTGCAACGGTCGTAAGTGTGAAAACCAGTTATAAGTCACTTTTTTCAATGCCATTGCCACTTGATTGATTGATTGATTGATTCAGTTTGTATGCCGCCCTATTCCCGAGAGACTCAGGGCGGCTAACAATCAAAAAGGGAGGGGGGACAAACACATTTAAAAAACAACAACAGTCAAAAACTCAGATGGGGCTGGAAAATTCAACAGCCCCAGGCCTGCCGGAACAGCCAGGTCTTAAGTGCTTTGCGGAAAGCCGGAAGGCTGGTGAGGGTCCGGATCTCAATGGGGAGATCGTTCCAGAGTGCCGGAGCAGCCACAGAGAAGCCCCCCCCCCCCCGGGAGTTGCCAGTCGACACTGGCCGGCAGATGGAATTTGGAGGAGGCCTAGTCTGTGGGATCTGATTGGTCTTTGGGAGGTAATTGGCAGGAGGCGGTCTCTCAAGTAACCAGGTCTGATACCATGTAGGGCTTTAAAAGTAACGACTAGCACCTTGAAGCGTGTCCGGAGACCAATGGGCAGCCAGTGCAGCTCGCGGAGGATAGCTGTGACGTGGGTGTACCGAGGTGGACCCACAATCGCTCGCGCGGCTGTATTCTGGACAAGCTGAAGTCTCCGAATACTCTTCAAGGGCTGCCCCATGTAGAGCACTTTGAACAGTCACTAAATGAATGCCTGTAACTCGAGGTCTACCTGTCAGTTATCCACTGCAATGGCAAAATGGCAAATGTGTCCCTCTCAAGCATCTGTGGGAAAGTGGCCACTGGCCACCATTTAAGCCCACCCCGGATTAAACTTCTTAAACTTTGAGAAGAAACTGCGTTTCTGGCTGCGACAGCCTCCTGCAACCCTCTACCAGCGAAAATGGAGCTCGCGGGCCAGTCTTTCGCTGTTTCCACACCTTGCGGGCTGGACCGCGGGCCTTGAGTTTGACACCCCTGATTTAAGCTGTTACAACAGATCTTGCTTGCTTGCCACCCACATGTGGAAGGATCATGGATGGATGAGATGTTTCTCCATGGAGAGCACCCACACGGGGGTTAGGTTTAGGTTTAGGTTTCATTATATTTATATGCGGGATGGAGTTTATTTATATGGGGATGGAGTTGCAAATAAAAAGATTTATTGTTCAAGCCGACACACAAGAATCTAATCAACTGAAGTTCAGTGCTAAACTGGCACCAGATAAGCATCAAGGAAATCCAGGATAGGTTTGGACTTAGAAGTTTGAGGGAACGTAAGAACGCTAGGGACACGGTGGCTCAATGGTTAAGACGCTGAGCTTGTCGATCAGAAAGGTCGGCAGTTCGGCGCTTCGAATCCCTAGCGCCGCGTAATGGAGTGAGCTCCAGTTACTTGTCCCAGTTTCTGCCAACCTAGCAGTTTGAAAGCATGTAATAATGCAAGTAGAAAAAATAGGAACCACCTTTGGCAGGAAGGTAACAGTGTTCCGTGCACCTTCAGCATTTAGTCATGCCAGCCACACGACCACAGAGACGTCTTCGGACAGCGCTGGCTCTTCGCCTTTGAAACAGAGATGAGCACCGCCCCCTAGAGTTGGGAACGACTAGCACATATGTGCAAGGTGAACCTTTAGCAATAGCAATAGCAGTTCGACTTATATACCGCTTCATAGGGCTTTCAGCCCTCTCTAAGCGGTTTACAGAGTCAGCATATCGCCCCCATAGTCTGGGTCCTCATTTCACCCACCTCGGAAGGATGGAAGGCTGAGTCAACCCAGAGCCGGTGAGATTTGAACTGCCGAACTGCAGATAGCAGTCAGCTGAAGTGGCCTGCAGTATTGCACCCTAACCACTGCGCCACCTCGGCTGAACTTTACCGTTACCTATGCGCAAGAATCTAATCAACTGAAGTTCAGTGCTAAATTGGCACCAGATAAGGATCAAGGGAATCCAGGAGAGGTTTGAACTTGGATGTTTGTGGGAACGTAACGACTCTAAGCTGATGACTTGCTTAACTCCACCTGCCAATCTGTGTTTAACTCCCTGCTTCAAAATGGGTCAGAACTAGCATTAGAAAGGCAATATGAACTTTTATTAAATCCCTCCTAAACTTCTACTGCCGCTGCCAAAAACAGTTGGAAAATATGCTATGGATGTGATAGTACTGGCTTTTGTTAGTTTGCTAATTGCAACAAATCATAACTGATATTTTCTTTTCTGACCTCTTTCTCTGGGTCCCAAACGGGCTTTCCCAGATGTTTGATCTATTCTAGTTTGAGTTTTCTTTGGCCAGGCTTTCAGCATCCAGCTGCTAATAACAATTTTAAAAATGTGCTTTTTATTATGTTTGTGGGACAAATTTGGTCTTCCTGATTAGGGTTCCAGAAATAGCTAGGGTGGTGGGTGTTTTCAATTTAAATGCAAAAAATGATGCCTTTTATCATTTGTTCCTTCCCTAATATAGAGTGATGGGATGAACATGAGTTGTATTCCTGCCAGAATTATGTATATTATGTGATTTTTGTCACTAGATCTGGACTCAAGTGATGAAATAGGGATCAATTGCAAAATTCAGGAGAATTTCAGCACTCCAAAGGAGAATATTTGTAGGTCAATGTTGAAATGAGGGGGATCTTGGTATTCTCTAATGTTTAGCTGTTTTCTTGCAGATGTTTCATTAACCAAACAAGGTAACATCATCAATGGTAATAATTGATGATGTTGCCTAGTTTGAGTAATGAACTGTCTGCAAGAAAACAACCAAACTCAGAGAGAACCAAGGTCCCCCTCATTTTAGCTCTCTGTTTGAAAAAAAGAAATTTCGATAGAATTATATGGCCTACTCTCCAAAGGAGGGAGCTTCGTTTTTTTCCAGCGTTGATAGGGAGCTGTGGAGTAAAGGAGAACATATTGTAGATTTTAAAAATTTGGAAGAACTCCACTGTATTAGATGAAAGGTCTTCGCAAGTTGTGAAGGACCTGTGACCATCCAGATGTTGCTGAATTGCTGGCCAACTTGGTGGATATATAGAATGGAATGGAATAACAGAGTTGGAAGAGTCAATACAATACAATACAATAGCAGAGTTGGAAGGGACCTTGGAGGTCTTCTAGTCCAACCCCCAAACTGGATGCAGTATTCCAAGTGTGGCCTTACCAAGGTATTATAAAGTGGTATTAACCCTTCAGGTGATCTTGATTCTGTCCCTCTGTTTATGCAGCCTAGAACTGTGTTGGCTTTTTTGGCAGCTGCTGCTGCACACAGCTGGCTACATAGAAGATGTATAGAAAAACTGACCATGAAAAACATGCAGACTTTGCTACTCGGTTCTTTTCCAATAGCTCTTTCATTTATGGAATGACTGTTTGACAACCATTCCAATGTTCTTTTAGCATCACAAGCTATTACCAAGTAAACGTCGTTTTATTAGGAATTGTTGAGGATTTATTAGTAGTTTTCTTTTTTTTTCATCTTTAAGAACCATAGAATAACAGAGTTGGAAGGGACCTTGAAGGCCTTCTAGTCCAACCCCCTGCTTAGGTAGGAAACTCTACACCACTTCAGACAAATGGTTATCCAATTTCTTCTTAAAAACCTCCAGTGTTGGGGCATTCACAACTTCTGGAGGCAACTTCTGTTCCACTGATTAATTGTTCTAACTGTCAGGAAATTTCTCCTCAGTTCTAAGTTGCTTCTCTCCTTGATTAGTTTCCACCCATTGCTTCTTGTTTTACCCTGAAGTGCCCTTTGACTCCCTCTTCTTTGTGGCAGCCCCTGAGATATTGGAACACTGCTATCATGTCTCCCCCTAGTCCTTCTTTCTATTGAACTATACTTACCCAGTTCCTGCAACCGTTCTTCATATGTTTTAGCCTCCAGTCCCCTAATCATCTTTATTGCTCTTCTCTGCACTCTTTCTAGAGTCTCCACATCTTTTCTACATCGTGGCGACCAAAACTGAATGCCGTATTCCAAGTGTGGCCTTACCAAGGCATTCATTATAAAGTGGTATTAACACTTCCTTGGAGGTCTTCTAGTCCAACCCGCTGCTCAATCAGGAAACTTTGTACCCTTGATGGCGAACCCATGGCACATGGAGCCATATCTGCCGGCACACAAGCTGTCAGTTCCAGCGTGCATGCAACTGATTTTCAGCCTTCCGTCCGGCCAGGAAAAGCTGTTTTTGCCCTCCCCAGGCTTCAGGAAAGCCTCCGGAGCCTGGAGAGGGCAAAAAAGGGCCCAACAGGCGTACCGGAAGTTCTGAACTCCCGGTTGGCTCATTGGGCCTGTTTTTTGCCCTCCCTAGGCTCCGGAGGCTTTCCTGAAGCCGGGGGAGGACAAAAATGGCCTCCCCAGCCCCCCCAGGAAGTACCAAGCTCAGCTTGGAGGTGAGTAGTGCGGCGCACATGGGGAGGGAGCACGGTGATGGTGGGGTTGTGTGTATATGCGCATGTGGGGGGCGCTTTTCATTATGGGTGCCGGTATGCGCACCCTTGCATTTTTGGCACCCAACAATAAAAAGGTTAGCCATCACGGCCTTATTACCCATTTCAGACAAATGGTTTTCCAATCTCTTCTTAAAAACACCCAGTGTCAGAGCATTCACAACTTCTGGAGACAATTTGTTCCACTGGTTAATTCTTCTGTCAAGAAATTTCTCCTTAGTTCTAGGTTGCTAGAACTTAGGATATTTGCTGCTGTAGTTCAGTAGATATTTGCTGTTGTAGTCTCGGTTTTTGAGAGCTACATAGCTTTTTATCCTTGCCTGTCTAATTTAACTTTCTGTTTCTGCAGTCCCTAAGGTCACCAGCAGAATATTGCAAGGACACTCATGTTGCACTTGTTGGCAATTCTTTAAAGCAGTTGCATTTTTTAACGCATACTTTAGAATCCAGGGAAAAGAACATGTTTGGTTAAAGGGGTTGTTAATAGGTTTTATATGTATCTTAAAACTCAACTCTTTTTTCCCTTGAATCTGAAGCATTGCGTATGGCCTACAAATATCACTGTCCAATAAAATTCTTGCTAATCTATGTGAATGGGATTCAGTGGTGGGATTCAGCCAGTTCGCACCTATCCGGGAGAACCGGTTCTTAACTTTCTAAGAGGTTCAGAGAACCGGTTGTTGGAAGAAACCTTCTTTTGTTTTTTTCCTGCTTTACAGAGCTAATCCTGTAAGGATGACAGGAAGGAAACATTCTGGTGTTGTTTTCTAGCTTAATCTTTATTGCCCTGCTTACAGAAACTGCCTCTCCGGTTAACCCTTATTACATTGTAACAGCTAAGGCAAAGTGCTCATCGACCTGAGTAATGTTGAGTTGGCCACGCCTACAAGGTCACATGACCGCTAAGCCCCGCCTACCCACCTGGTCATTAGGACAGAGAACCGGTTGTTAAATTATTTGAATCCCACCACTGGTGTGATTGTAAATTATATGTACAGGGGGGAAAAATCTGTTAATATCATTTTGAAGAGCTTCGCCTGAAGTTTCCACGTTTAACATACCAGCTGTTAACTGTACTGTGTTCCGTGCATTAAAGATGTTGAAAACATCAATCTTGGAAACTTTTCGTGAAGTTGCCTATGGAGATCTCTAGTTTGTGGTCTATGGAGATTCTGAGTCATCCAGGTTTCGTTGTACCAAACATGCTTTTCCAAAAGGCAGCTGGACTTTCTTGCTATTTTTTCCCCCTTGAAAATGTTTAGCTGAACTTGAAGAAACTTCTTGGATGAGAAGAGAAACGTTTTTTTAAAAAAATTTTTTAATTTTTAATTTTTAATTTAAAATGAATATAACATCCTTCTTTGCATGCTGTAGAAAGTGTATCAGTTGGTTACAAAAAGACTTTTGTGCATCTCTTCCACAGTCAGCAAACATACTTCATATTAACTCAAGCATTTTAACTCAAATATTCATACATGTCACCATAATCTTTTTTTATTAAAAGTTTTAAAAAAGTTTTACAAATATATACCTCCCCCCCCCGAACCCAGCTCCCCCCCAACCTCCCAGAGCAAATATAGCGTATAAACATTAACAACCATATTCTAAAATAAACTAATAGACTTTAGCATCATCCCTCACTTGTACTTTAACTCCCCTTAAAGTTAAAGCTAACTTTAAACAAGTTGTATCAAAACTTGCTCATTCACTCATAAGCTATCTGGAGTTTCTTAGTCCCATATTTATTCTGAATATAGCGTATAAACAAATATAGCGTATAAACATTAACAACCATATTCTAAAATAAACTAACAGACTTTAGCATCATCCCTCACTTGTACTTTAACTCCCCTTAAAGTTAAAGCTAACTTTAAACAAGTTGTATCAAAACTTGCTCATTCACTCATAAGCTATCGGGAGTTTCTTAGTCCCATATTTATTCTGAATATAATCAATCCATCTTCTCCATTCCAGCTTGTATTTCTCATCTGAATGGTCCTTAAGATATGCTGATATTTTAGCCATCTCTGCTAAGTTTGTTACTTTTAATGTCCATTCTTGAATAGTAGGCAATTCTTCCTTCTTCCAGTATTGCGCCACCAACAGTCTTGCTGCCGTTCTAAGATTCAAAATCAAATTAGTCTCTATAACTGTACAGTCTGTAATTATACCTAACAGGAATAACTGAGGAGTAAATTTTATCCTCTTTTTAAGAATATTTTGCATAATCCACCATATTTTTATCAAAAATGCTTTAACCTTTTTACAAGTCCACCATATATGGTAATACGTAGCATCCACACAATCACATCTCCAGCATTTAGGTTGTAAATTCGGATACATACAAGCCAATTTTTTAGGATCTAAATGCCATCTATAAAACATCTTGTAAAAGTTCTCTCTCAGGTTTTGGGCTTGCGTAAATTTTACGTTTCTTACCCATATCTTTTCCCATGTATCCATCATTATTGGTTCTTCAAAATTTTGTGCCCACTTTATCATACAGTCCTTAACTAATTCAGTTTCAGAATCTATTTCTATCAATATATTATATAACCTTTTTATATGTATTTCACTTTGATCCCTAATTTGTTTTACTAGATTATCCTCAATTGGTTACAAAAAGACTTTCGTGCATTTCTTCCACAGTCAACATACTTCATATTAACTCAAGAATTTAACTCAAATATTCATACATGTCACCATAATCTTATCTCCATTTTCATTTGACTATAATTGTTTAAGCGTCCTTCATCATAAAATATACCAAAATTTAATACATAACCACATACTGGCCTTTCAGTTACTAAATCTTTATGTCTTATTCTAGCTAAACATCCATAATATTTAATAACAAAGTTTTCTAATCCTCCTTTCCAAATCACTATTTAAAGTTTACATCCAGTTTCCTTATGTTATACCCATATCTATATATACCTTGTTGTTCTTATCCCTCTTTTATTTTACTATATCCTATATCATAACATTTTACCCCTAATAATCAAAACTTTAACTGAATCTAATTTAGTTCTTTTTTATTGTTACTATTAACCTTTATGTATAATCCAAAGGAATTGCTAATCTTCCTTACATGGCACCATTCAATATTCATATCCAATTATAGTCATCATAACACTACACATTATATACATTAGTAACATTATCAGTTATTTATTTAAACTATATTTATTGACAATAAATTTCACTAAGTTTAACTAGTTTTAAATTATATTCTTCCATCTATCAACCTGTATCTTTCCAATAGCAAAACAGTCTCATATCTTCTGCCGTTTGTGATGCCAGTCCTCTAATCATCTTCTTGATCAATTTTGTATGGAGTCCTCTTAGCAACTCCTTGCTTATAAGATCTCTCATGTAATCTTGATGCCCTCTTTCTGTTTCCTTAGTCAGCTTATCTTTGATTGTCAGAAGTGTTATCAATGCTTTTGCTAATAGAATTTCTCTCTTTAAATCCATAGATTCTTTGATTTTTTCTTCTTCTGTATCTTGCCTCTGGGATAAATTTCTTCTCCATTTAATTCCTCTTTCAGTATTCCATTCTTTGCATTTTCAGAGACAAACCAATCACCATAAATATCGGCAGATTTAATCTCTTTATATTCATTTTCCACTTTGATTTTTTGAGTTTTAACCACCACATTTTGCATTTGATAGACATCCTCAATTTTTTCATCATATTTTCCTGTTATATGCTCTAAGTCTTCCAGCTTCTTCTCTATCCTCTCATATGTATTTGATAATTTCTGTATTTCTGAAAGTATCTTTTGCAAGCTTAAAATTTCAGTTTGCTTTTGAAATTGTGCCATTCTCTCAGCTAACAAACACAGCTGCTCTAGCTTGGAAGGTTAATAAAATTAAAACATAGATTCACAAAAATGTTTGTTTTCACTTTTCTCTGGTTAAAGATATACTTCAAAGGGACATCTGTATGCTTCCCTTCTTATCACTCTCTGTAGCCAAGCAGTGAGACCTTGTAGTGCCAAGCCAAAACAATCAGTGAAGAAAAAAAAAGTGTTCTATTTCCAATACACAAACTCCAACACACAAACCTCCCAGCCTCCGAGTACCTGTGTTATTGTTGCAAATTTCCTTATTTCTTTTGTATCTTTTTTGTATTTCAAGTTAGAAAAAAGTGTCCAATTTTTAAATCGGTTAGAAGAACACCCACAGTGATGAAAGAGGAAAATTTTAGACCATAGGTTACAGAGAATAATAAAAGAAAAAATAGAAGAAAACTTAATCCATTTGTTTTAAAAGGCTTGCACAAATTCCATCCATGAAGATAACATTTAAAAAGTAAGATAACCACTGTCCAAAACCATTCTAAATTTAATTCCTCCGCTTGATTCTTCTGTTCTCCAATTTAAATTAATTTTAAGTTTTTTATAGGCAGTCTCTTTTTAAAACAGTAAAAGTTCCTCACCAGCTGGAAACACTTTGTCTTTCTGTATCCTTCCATTTTGGAGCCGCCCCGACTTCGTCAGCCTTGGCTGGATTTTTTGTCGCTTGCTTGAAGAACTTCTCTTGCATCGATCAGGGACTTTGCGATGTCCCTGAGGTCAGCAAGACATATTCTTCCTGTTCACCATCTCTTTGGGACGGTTTAGATCTGATTGGACCACCCAGCGGCAAAATTATCAACTGCCGTCTCAGAGCGACATTGGCTCGTCCTCCAGAAGAGAAACGTTTTTGAGGAAAAAAACAAGAAAATCTAGTTGCCTTTTGGAAAAAGCATCCTTGGGGTCTCCAGATTGTGTTACAAATTGTTGAAAGAAATGTTCATCTGGGTTCAGTTCCAAATAGGGAAAAAGACACTGGAAACATGGAGGCTGATTGGAAAGATGGTTTTTTAATGGTGGACAGGACCATATGGTTTGAGGTCCTGGGGGAAAGAGGGGATCACATGCAGTAGTGGGATTCAAAAATGTTTACCACCGTTTCTGTGGGCGTGGCTTGGTGGGTGTGGCATAGTTTGGTGGGCATAGCTTGGTGGGTGTGGCACAGGAAGGATACTGTAAAATCTTCATTCCACCTCACTCTAGGGGAAGGATACTGCAAAATCCCTATTCCCTCCCGATCAGCTGGG